>NC_091454.1:1927270-2246555 GCF_027789765.1 Dendropsophus ebraccatus | reverse complement strand
TATACTATTACCCCCTATATATTCCGGGATGCAGTCACTTATATACTATTACCCCTATATATTCCTGGATGTAGTCCCTTATATACTATTACCCCTATATATTCCTGGATGTAGTCACTTATATACTATTACCCCCTATATATTCCGGGATGTAGTCCCTTATATACTATTACCCCCTATATATTCCTGGATGTAGTCCCTTATATACTATTACCCCTATATATTCCTGGATGTAGTCCCTTATATACTATTACCCCTATATATTCCTGGATGTAGTCCCCTATATACTATTACCCCCTATATATTCCTGGATGTAATCCCTTATATACTATACCCCCTATATATTCCTGGATGTAGTCCCTATATACTATTACCCCCTATATATTCCTGGATGTAGTCCTTATATACTTTACCCCCTATATATTCCTGGATGTAGTCCCCTATATACTATTACCCCTATATATTCCTGGATGTAGTCCCTTATATACTATTACCCCTATATATTCCTGGATGTAGTCCCTTATATACTATTACCCCCCTTTATTCCTGGATGTAGTCCCTTATATACTATTACCCCCTATATATTCCCTGGATTAGTCCCTTATATACTATTACCCCCTATATATTCCTGGATGTAGTCCCTTATATACTATTACCCCCTATATATCCTGGATTAGTCACTTATATACTATTACCCCTATATATTCATGTAGTCCCCTATACTATTACCCTATATATTCCTGGATGTAGTCCCTTATATACTATTACCCCTATATATTCCTGATGTAGTCCCTTATATACTATTACCCCTATATATTCGGATGTAGTCCCTTATATACTATTACCCCTATATATTCCTGGATGTAGTCCCCTATATACTATTACCCCTATATATTCCTGGATGTAGTCCCTTATATACTATTACCCCCTATATATTCCTGGATGTAGTCCCCTATATACTATTACCCCCTATATATTCCTGGATGTAGTCCCTTATATACTATTACCCCTATATATTCCTGGATGTAGTCTCTTATATACTATTACCCCCTATATATTCCTGGATGTAGTCCCTTATATACTATTACCCCTATATATTCCTGGATGTAAGTCCCTTATATACTATTACCCCCTATATATTCCTGGATGTAGTCCCTTATATACTATTACCTCCTATATATTCCTGGATGTAGTCCCTTATATACTATTACCCCCTATATATTCCTGGATGTAGTCCCTTATATACTATTACCCCCTATATATTCCTGGATGTAGTCCCTTATATACTATTACCCCCTATATATTCCTGGATGTAGTCCCTTATATACTATTACCTCCTATATATTCCTGGATGTAGTCCCTTATATACTATTACCCCCTATATATTCCTGGATGTAGTCCCCTTATATACTATTACCCCTATATATTCCTGGATGTAGTCCCTTATATACTATTACCCCTATATATTCCTGGATGTAGTCCCTTATATACTATTACCCCTATATATTCCTGGATGTAGTCCCTTATATACTATTACCCCTATATATTCCTGGATGTAGTCCCTTATATACTATTACCCCTATATATTCCTGGATGTAGTCCCTTATATACTATTACCCCCTATATATTCCTGGATGTAGTCCCTTATATACTATTACCCCTATATATTCCTGGATGTAGTCCCTTATATACTATTATCCCTATATATTCCTGGATGTAGTCCCTTATAAACTATTACCCCCTATATATTCCTGGATGTAGTCCCTTATATACTATTACCCCTATATATTCCCTGATGTAGTCCCTTATATACTATTACCGCCTATATATTCCTGGATGTAGTCCCTTATATACTATTACCCCTATATATTCCTGGATGTAGTCCCCTTATATTACTGATGTACCCCCTATACCCTATATTCCTGGATAGTAGTCCCTATATACTATTACCCCTATATATTCCTGGATGTAGTCCCTTATATACTATTACCCCCTATATATTCCTGGATGTAGTCTCTTATATACTATTACCCCTATATATTCCTGGATGTAGTCCCTTATATACTATTACCCCTATATATTCCTGGATGTAGTCCCTTATATACTATTACCCCCTATATATTCCTGATGTAGTCCCTTATATACTATTACCCCTATATATTCCTGGATGTAGTCCCTTATATACTATTACCCCCTATATATTCTGGATGTAGTCCTCTTATATACTATTACCCCCTATATATTCCTGGATGTAGTCCCTTATATACTATTACCCCCTATATATTCCTGGCTGTAGTCCCTTATATACTATTACCCCTATATATTCCTGGATGTAGGTCCCTTATATACTATTACCCCCTATATATTCCTGGATGTAGTCCCCTATATACTATTACCCACTATCATATTCCTGGATGTAGTCCCTTATATACTATACCCCTATATATTCCTGGATGTAGTCCCTATATACTATTACCTTCTATATATTCCTGGATGTAGTCCTTATATACTATTACCCCTATATATTTCCTGGATGTAGTCCCTTATATACTATTACCACCTATATATTCCTGGATGTAGTCTCTTATATACTATTACCCCTATATATTCCTGGATGTAGTCCCTAATATACTATTACCCCTATATATTCCTGGATGTAGTCCCTTATATAGTATTACCCCTATATATTCCTGGATTTAGTCCCTTATATACTATTACCCCTATATATTCCTGGATGTAGTCCCCTTTATATACTATTACCCCCTATATATTCCTGGATGTAGTCCCCTTATATACTATTACCCCCTATATATTCCTGGATGTAGTCCCTTATATACTATTACCCCCTATATATTCCTGGATGTAGTTCCCTTATATACTATTACCCCCTATATTTCCTGGATGTAGTCCCTATATACTATTACCCTACTATTCCTGGATGTAGTACCTCCTATATATTCATGATGTAGTCCCTTATATACTATTACCTCCTATATATTCCTGGATGTAGTCCCTCTATATACTATTACCCCTATATATTCCTGGATGTAGTCCCTTATATACTATTACCCTATATATTCCTGGATGTAGGCCCTTATATACTATTACCCCCTGTATATTCCTGGATGTATCCCTTATATACTATTACCCCCTATATATTCTGGATGTAGTCCCTTATATACTATTACCCCCTATATATTCCTGGATGTAGTCCCTTATATACTATTACCCCCTATATATTCCTGGATGTAGTCCCTTATATACTATTACCCCCCTATATATTCCTGGATGTAGTCCCTTATATACTATTACCCCTATATATTCCTGGATGTAGTCCCCTTATATACTATACCTCCTATATATTCCTGGATGTAGTCCCTTATATACTATTACCCCCTAATATCCTGGATGTAGTCCCTTATATACTATTACCCCATATATTCCTGATAGTCCCTTATATACTATTTACCCCCTATATTTTCCCTGTAGTCCCTTTTATATACTATTACTCCTATATATTCCTGATGTAGTCCCTTATATACTATTACCCCCTATATATTCCTGGATGTAGTCCCTTATATACTATTACCCCCTATATATTCCTGGATGTAGTCCCTTATATACTATTACCCCTATATATTCCTGGATGTAGTCCCTTATATACTATTACCCCTATATATTCCTGGATGTAGTCCCTTATATACTATTACCCCTATATATTCCTGGATGTAGTCCCTTATATACTATTACCCCTATATATTCCTGGATGTAGTCCTTATATACTATTACCCCTATATATTCCTGGATGTAGTCTTATATACTATTACCCCTATATATTCCTGGATGTAGTCCCTTATATACTATTACCCCTATATATTCCTGGATGTAGTCCCTTATATACTATTACCCCTATATATTCCTGGATGTAGTCCCTTATATACTATTACCCCTATATATTCCTGGATGTAGTCCCTTATAATACTATTACCCCCTATATATTCCTGGATGTAATCCCTTATATACTATTACCCCTATATATTCCTGGATGTAGTCCCTTATATACTATTACCCTCCTATATATTCCTGGATGTAGTCCCTTATATACTATTACCCCTATATATTCCTGGATGTAGTCCCTTATATACTATTACCTCCTATATATCCTGGATGTAGTCCCTTATATACTATTACTCCCTATATATTCCTGGATGTAGTCTCTTATATACTATTACCCCTATATATCCTGGATGTAGTCCCTTATATACTATTACCCCCTCTATATATTCCTGGATGTAGTACCTTATATACTATTACCCCCTATATATTCCTGGATGTAGTCCCCTTATATACTATTACCCCTATATATTCCTGGATGTAGTCCCTTATATACTATTACCCCCTAGATATTACCTGGATGTAGTCCCTTATATACTATTACCCCCTATATATTCCTGGATGTAGTCCCTTATATACTATTACCCCCTATATATTCCTGGATGTAGTCCCCTTATATACTATTACCCCCTATATATTCCTGGATGTAGTCCCTTATATACTATTACCCCCTATATATTCCTGGATGTAGTCCCTTATATACTATTACCCCCTATATATTCCTGGATGTAGTCCCTTATATACTATTACCCCTATATATTCCTGGATGTAGTCCCTTATATACTATTACCCCTATATATTCCTGGATGTAGTCCCTTATATACTATTACCCCCTATATATTCCTGGATGTAGTCCCTTATATACTATTACCTCCTATATATTTCCTGGATGTAGTCCCTATATACTATTACCCCCTGTATATTCCTGGATGTAGTCCCTATATACTATTACCTCCATATATTCCTGGATGTAGTCCCTTATATACTAGTACCCCTATATATTCCTGGATGTAGTCCTTATATACTATTACCCTATATATTCCTGGATGTAGTCCCTTATATACTATTACCCATATATTCCTGGATGTAGTCCCCTTATATACTATTACTCCCCTATATATCCTGGATGTAGTCCTCTTATATACTATTACCCCCTGTATATTCCTGGATGTAGTCCCTTATATAACTATTACCCCTTAATATTCCTGGATGTAGTCCCCTTATATACTATTACCACCTATATATTCCTGGATGTAGTCCCTTATATACTATTACCCCTATATATTCCTGGAATAGTCCCTTATATACTATTACCCCCTATATATTCCTGATGTTGTCCCTTATATACTATTACCCCCTATATATTCCTGGATGTAGTCCTTATATACTATTACCCCTATATATTCCTGGATGTAGTCGCTTATATACTATTACCCCTATATATTCCTGGATGTAGTCCTTTATATACTATTACCCCCTATATATTCCTGGATGTAGTCCCTTATATACTATATTACCCCTATATATTCCTGGATGTAGTCCTTATATACTATTACCCCTATATATTCCTGGATGTAGTCCCTTATATACTATTACCCCCTATATATTCCTGGATGTAGTCTCTTATATACTATTACCCCTATATATTCCTGGATGTATTTCCCTTATATACTATTACCCCTGTATATTCCTGGATGGTAGTCCCTTATATACTATTACCCTATATATTCCTGGATGTAGTCCATGATATACTATTACCCCTATATATTCCTGGATGTAGTCCCCTATATACTATTACCCCTATATATTCCTGGATGTAGTCCCTTATATACTATTACCCTCCTATATATTCCTGGATGTAGTCCCTTATATACTATTACCCCTATATATTCCTGGATGTAGTCCCTTATATACTATTAACCCCTTATATTCTGGATGTAGTCCCTTATATACTATTACCCCTATATATTCCTGGATGTAGTCCCTTATATACTATTACCCCTATATATTCCTGGATGTAGTCCCTTATATATATTACCCCCTATATATTCCTGGATTGTAGTCCCTATATACTATTACCCCCTATATTATTCCTGGATGTAGTCCCTTATATACTATTACCCCTATATATTCTGGATGTAGTCCCTTATATACTATTACCCCCTATATATTCCTGGATGTAGTCCCTTATCATACTATTACCCCCTAGTATATTCCTGGATGTAGTCCCTTATATACTATTACCCCTATATATTCCTGGATGTAGTCCCTTATATACTATTACCCCCTATATATTCCTGGATGTAGTCCCGTATATACTATTACCCCTATATATTCCTGGATGTAGTCCCTTATATACTATTACCCCCTATATATTCCTGGATGTAGTCCTCTTATATACTATTACCCCTATATATTCCTGGATGTAGTCCCTTATATACTATTACCCCCTATATATTCCTGGATGTATCCTATATACTATTACCCCTATATTCCTGGATGTAGTCCTCTATATACTATTACCCCTATATATTCCTGGATGTAGTCCCTTATATACTATTACCCCTATATTCCTGGATGTAGTCCCTTATATACTATACCCTATATTTCCTGGATGTAGTCCCTTATATACTATTACCCCTATATATTCCTGGATGTAGTCCCTATATACTATTACCCCTATATATTCCTGGATGTAGTCCCTATATACTATTACCCCCTATATATTCCTGGATGTAGTCCCTTATATACTATTACCCCCTATATATTCCTGGATGTAGTCCCTTATATACTATTACCCCCTATATATTCCTGGATGTAGTCCCTTATATACTATTACCCCTATATATTCCTGGATGTAGTCCCTTATATACTATTACCCCTATATATTCCTGGATGTAGTCCCTTATATACTATTACCCCTATATATTCCTGGATGTAGTCCCTTATATACTATTACCCCTATATATTCCTGGATGTAGTCCCTTATATACTATTACCCCTATATATTCCTGGATGTAGTCCCTTATATACTATTATCCCTATATATTCCTGGATGTAGTCCCTTATATACTATTACCCCTATATATTCCTGGATGTAGTCCCTTATATACTATTACCCCTATATATTCCTGGATGTAGTCCCTTATATACTATTACCCCTATATATTCCTGGATGTAGTCCCTTATATACTATTACCCCCTATATATTCCTGGATGTAGTCCCTTATATACTATTACCCCCTATATATTCCTGGATGTAGTCCCTTATATACTATTACCCCTATATATTCCTGATGTAGTCCCTTATATACTATTACCCCTATATATTCCTGGATGTAGTCCCTTATATACTATTACCCATATATATTCCTGGATGTAGTCCCTTATATACTATTACCCCTATATATTCCTGGATGTAGTCCCTTATATACTATTACCCCTATATATTCCTGGATGTAGTCCCTTATATACTATTACCCCTATATATTCCTGGATGTAGTCCCTTATATACTATTACCCCTATATATTCCTGGATGTAGTCCCTTATATACTATTACCCCTATATATTCCTGGATGTAGTCCCTTATATACTATTACCCTATATATTCCTGGATGTAGTCCCCTTATATACTATTACCCCTATATATTCCTGGATGTAGTCCCTTATATACTATTACCCCTATATATTCCTGGATGTAGTCCCTTATATACTATTACCCCTATATATTCCTGGATGTAGTCGCTTATATACTATTACCCCTATATATTCCTGGATGTAGTCCCTTATATACTATTACCCCTATATATTCCTGGATGTAGTCCCTTATATACTATTACCCCCTATATATTCCTGGATGTAGTCCCTTATATACTATTACCCCTATATATTCCTGGATGTAGTCCCTTATATACTATTACCCCTATATATTCCTGGATGTAGTCCCTTATATACTATTATCCCCTATATATTCCTGGATGTAGTCCCTTATATACTATTACCCCCTATATATTCCTGGATGTAGTCCCTTATATACTATTACCCCTATATATTCCTGGATGTAGTCCCTTATATACTATTACCCCTATATATTCCTGGATGTAGTCCCCTTATATACTATTACCCCCTATATATTCCTGGATGTAGTCCCTTATATACTATTACCCCTATATATTCCTGGATGTAGTCCCTTATATACTATTACCCCTATATATTCCTGGATGTAGTCCCTTATATACTATTACCCCCTATATATTCCTGGATGTAGTCCCTTATATACTATTACCCCTATATATTCCTGGATGTAGTCACTTATAATACTATTACCCCCTATATATTCCTGGATGTAGTCCCTTATATACTATTACCCCCTATATATTCCTGGATGTAGTCCCTTATATACTATTACCCCCTATATATTCCTGGATGTAGTCCCGTATATACTATTATCCCTATATATTCCTGGATGTAGTCTCCTTATATACTATTACCCCCTATATATTCCTGGATGTAGTCCCTTATATACTATTACCCCCTATATATTCCTGGATGTAGTCCCTTATATACTATTACCCCTATATATTCCTGGATGTAGTCCCTTATATACTATTACCCCTATATATTCCTGGATGTAGTCCCTTATATACTATTACCCCCTATATATTCCTGGATGTAGTCCCTATATACTATTACCCCTATATATTCCTGGATGTAGTCCCTTATATACTATTACCCCCTATATATTCCTGGATGTAGTCCCTTATATACTATTACCCCTATATATTCCTGGATGTAGTCCCTTATATACTATTACCCCTATATATTCCTGGATGTAGTCCCTTATATACTATTACCCCTATATATTCCTGAATGTAGTCCCTTATATACTATTATACTATTACCCCCTATATATTCCTGGATGTAGTCCCTTATATACTATTACCCCCTATTTATTCCTGGATGTAGTCCCTTATATACTATTACCCCCTATATATTCCTGGATGTAGTCTCTTATATACTATTATACTATTACCCCCTATATATTCCTGGATGTAGTCCCTTATATACTATTACCCACTACATATTCCTGGATGTAGTCCCTTATATACTATTACCCCCTATATATTCCTGGATGTAGTCTCTTATATACTATTACCCCCTATATATTCCTGGATGTAGTCTCTTATATACTATTACCCCCTATATATTCCTGGATGTAGTCTCTTATATACTATTACCCCTATATATTCCTGGATGTAGTCTCTTATATACTATTACCCCCTATATATTCCTGGATGTAGTCCCTATATACTATTACCCCCTGTATATTCCTGGATGTAGTCCCCTATATACTATTACCCCTATATATTCCTGGATGTAGTCTCTTATATACTATTAGCCCCTATATATTCCTGGATGTAGTCTCTTATATACTATTACCCCCTATATATTCCTGGATGTAGTCCCCTATATACTATTACCCCCTGTATATTCCTGGATGTAGTCCCCTATATACTATTACCCCTATATATTCCTGGATGTAGTCTCTTATATACTATTAGCCCCTATATATTCCTGGATGTAGTCCCTTATAAGCCCCTCAAATAGTTTCCCCACAATGGACGTTAGGCTTACAGGTCTGTAGTTACCTGGAGAAGTTTGAGAGCCCTTTTTGAAGATCGGCATTACATTTGCCTTACGCCAGTCCCTCGGCACAATACCAGTAAGCAAAGAATCACGGAATATTACATACAAGGGTAGAGAAATAACAGAACTGAGTTCCCTAAGAACTCTGGGGTGTAATCCATCAGGCCCTGGAGCTTTGGTTACATTGAGTTTATTTAATTTATCTTGGACCATATCTATAGTAAACCAGTTCAGTACATTACATGTGTTAGCAGCACTGGCCCCACCCACCTCAGCACTGGCCCCACCCACCTCAGTACTGGCCCCACCCACCTCAGCACTGGCCCACCCACCTCAGTACTGGCCCCACCCACCTCAGCATTGGCTCCACCCACCTCAGCACTGGCCCCACCCACCACAGCTCCATCCTCTTTTGTATATACAGAACTGAAGAAGCCATTAAGTAACTCAGTTTTCTCCTGATCCCCAGTTATTACCTCCCCGTCCCCATTATTTAGGGCTCCTACATGCTCTGACCTTGGGTTTTTTTGCATTAATATATTTGAAGAATTTTTGGGGTTTCTTTTGCTATCTATGGCCCTCTGCCTTTCATTGTGAATTCTTGCTGCTTTTATTACATGTTTACAGGTTTTGTTGACTTCTTTGTAATGTTTAAAGGCTAAAGCTGCCCCCCCCCGATCTGTATACAGCTGACCCCTCTGATCTGTACTGTATACAGCTGACCCCTCTCATCTGTACTGTATACGGCTGACCCCTCTGATCTGTACTGTATACAGCTGCTGACCCCTCTGATCTGTACTGTATACAGCTGACCCCTCTGATCTGTACTGTATACAGCTGACCCCTCCTGATCTGTACTGTATACGGCTGACCCCTCTGATCTGTACTGTATACAGCTGCTGCTCCCTCTGATCTGTACTGTATACGGCTGCTGACCCCTCTGATCTGCACTGTATACAGCTGCCCCCTCTGATCTGTACTGTATACAGCTGCCCCCTCTGATCTGTATACAGCTGACCCCTCTGATCTGTACTGTATACAGCTGACCCCTCTGATCTGTACTGTATACAGCTGACCCCTCTGATCTGTATACGGCTGACCCCTCTGATCTGTACTGTATACAGCTGACCCCTCTGATCTGTACTGTATACAGCTGCCCCCTCTGATCTGTACTGTATACAGCTGACCCCTCTGATCTGTATACAGCTGACCCCCCTGATCTGTACTGTATACAGCTGACCCCTCTGATCTGCACTGTATACAGCTGCCCCCCCCTGATCTGTACTGTATACAGCTGACCCCTCTGATCTGTACTGTATACAGCTGACCCCTCTGATCTCTACTGTATACGGCTGACCCCTCTGATCTGTACCGTATACAGCTGACCCCTCTGATCTGTACTGTATACAGCTGCTGCCCCCTCTGATCTGTATACGGCTGACCCCTCTGATCTGTACTGTATACGGCTGACCCCTCTGATCTGTACTGTATACAGCTGCTGCCCCCTCTGATCTGTACTGTATACAGCTGCTGCCCCCTCTGATCTGTACTGTATACAGCTGCCCCCTCTGATCTGTACTGTATACAGCTGACCCCCCTGATCTGTACTGTATACAGCTGCTGACCCCTCTGATCTGTACTGTATACAGCTGACCCCTCTGATCTGTACTGTATACAGCTGACCCCTCTGATCTGCACTGTATACAGCTGCCCCCCCCGATCTGTACTGTATACAGCTGACCCCTCTGATCTGTACTGTATACAGCTGACCCCTCTGATCTGCACTGTATACGGCTGACCCCTCTCATCTGTACTGTATACAGCTGACCCCTCTGATCTGTATACAGCTGACCCCTCTCATCTGTACTGTATACAGCTGACCCCTCTGATCTGCACTGTATACAGCTGCCCCCCCCTGATCTGTACTGTATACAGCTGACCCCTCTGATCTGCACTGTATACAGCTGCCCCCCCCTGATCTGTACTGTATACAGCTGACCCCTCTGATCTGTACTGTATACAGCTGATGACCCCTCTGATCTGTACTGTATACAGCTGACCCCTCTGATCTGTACTGTATACAGCTGACCCCTCTGATCTGTACTGTATACAGCTGACCCCTCTGATCTGCACTGTATACGGCTGACCCCTCTGATCTGCACTGTATACGGCTGACCCCTCTGATCTGTATACAGCTGACCCCTCTGATCTGTACTGTATACAGCTGACCCCTCTGATCTGTACTGTATACAGCTGACCCCTCTGATCTGTACTGTATACAGCTGACCCCTCTGATCTGTACTGTATACGGCTGACCCCTCTGATCTGTACTGTATACGGCTGACCCCTCCTGATCTGTACTGTATACGGCTGACCCCTCTGATCTGTACTGTATACAGCTGACCCCTCTGTACTGTATACAGCTGCCCCCTCTGATCTGTACTGTATACGGCTGACCCCTCTGATCTGTACTGTATACGGCTGACCCCTCTGATCTGTACTGTATACGGCTGACCCCTCTGATCTGGACTGTATACGGCTGACCCCTCTGATCTGGACTGTATACGGCTGACCCCTCTGATCTGGACTGTATACGGCTGACCCCTCTGATCTGGACTGTATACGGCTGACCCCTCTGATCTGGACTGTATACGGCTGCCCCCTCTGATCTGGACTGTATACAGCTGACCCCTCTGATCTGGACTGTATACAGCTGACCCCTCTGATCTGGACTGTATACAGCTGACCCCTCTGATCTGGACTGTATACAGCTGACCCCTCTGATCTGTATACAGCTGACCCATCTGATCTGTACTGTATACGGCTGACCCCTCTGATCTGGACTGTATACGGCTGACCCCTCTGATCTGGACTGTATACGGCTGACCCCTCTGATCTGGATGTATACGGCTGACCCCTCTGATCTGTACTGTATAAGCTGACCCCTCTGATCTGCACTGTATACGGCTGACCCTCTGATCAGTTACTGTATACAGCTGCTGCCCCCTCTGATCTGTACTGTATACAGCTGCTGACCCCTTGATCTGGGACTGTATACAGCTGCCCCACTCTGATCTGGACGTATACGGCCTGACCCTCCTGATCTGGACTGTATACGGCTGACCCCTCTGATCTGTACTGTATACAGTAAACCCCTCTGATCTGGGACTGTATACAGCTGACCCCTCTGATCTGGACTGTATACAGCTGACCCCTCTGATCTGTATACAGCTGACCCATCTGATCTGTACTGTATACGGCTGACCCCTCTGATCTGTACTGTATACGGCTGACCCCTCTGATCTGGACTGTATACAGCTGACCCCTCTGATCTGGACTGTATACGGCTGACCCCTCTGATCTGATCTGTATACAGCTGACCCCTCTGATCTGTATACAGCTGACCCATCTGATCTGATCTGTATACGGCTGACCCCTCTGATCTGTACTGTATACGGCTGACCCCTCTGATCTGTACTGTATACGGCTGACCCCTCTGATCAGTACTGTATACAGCTGCTGCCCCCTCTGATCTGGACTGTATACAGCTGACCCCTCTGATCTGTACTGTATACGGCTGACCCCTCTGATCTGATCTGTATACGGCTGACCCCTCTGATCTGGACTGTATACGGCTGACCCCTCTGATCTGGACTGTATACAGCTGACCCCTCTGATCTGTATACAGCTGACCCATCTGATCTGTACTGTATACGGCTGACCCCTCTGATCTGGACTGTATACGGCTGACCCCTCGGAATCTGGACTATACAGGCTGACCCCTCTGATCTGTACTGTTATACAGGCTTGACCCCTCTGATCTGGACTGTATACAGCTGACCCCTCTGATCTGAACTGTATACAGGCGGACCCCTCTGATCAGTACCTGTATACAGCTGCTGCCCCCTCTGATCTGTACTGTATACAGCTGTGACCCCTCTGATCTGGACTGTATATAGCCTAGCCCCCTCTGATCTGGACTGTATACAGCTGACCCCTCTGAGCTGGACTGTATACGGCTGACCCCTCTGATCTGTACTGTATATCAGCTGACCCTCTGATCTGTACTGTACAGCTGACCCCTCTGATATGTACTGTATACGCTGACCCCGCTGATCTTAATGTATACAGCTGACCCTTGACTGTACTGTATACGGCTGACCCCTCTGATCTGTACTGTATACGGCTGACCCCTCTGATCTGTACTGTATACGGCTGACCCCTCTGATCTGGACTGTATACGGCTGACCCCTCTGATCTGATCTGTATACGGCTGACCCCTCTGATCTGTACTGTATACGGCTGACCCCTCTGATCTGTACTGTATACGGCTGACCCCTCTGATCATGTACTGTATACAGCTGCTGCCCCCTCTGATCTGTACTGTATACAGGCTGACCCCTCTGATCTGTACTGTATACGGCTGACCCCTCTGATCTGATCTGTATACGGCTGACCCCTCTGATCTGGACTGTATACGGCTGACCCCTCTGATCTGATCTGTATACGGCTGGACCCCTCTGATCTGTACTGTATACGGCTGAACCCCTCTGATCTGTACTGTATACGGCTGACCCCTCTGATCTGCACTGTATACGGCTGACCCCTCTGATCTGTACTGTATACGGCTGACCCCTCTGTACTGTATACAGCTGCCCCCTCTGATCTGTACTGTATACGGCTGACCCCTCTGATCTGTACTGTATACGGCTGACCCCTCTGTACTGTATACAGCTGCCCCCTCTGATCTGTACTGTATACGGCTGACCCCTCTGATCTGTACTGTATACAGCTGCTGCCCCCTCTGATCTATACTGTATACAGCTGCTGACCCCTCTGATCTGGACTGTATACAGCTGACCCCTCTGTACTGTATACAGCTGCTGACCCCTCTGATCTGTACCGTATACGGCTGACCCCTCTGATCTGTACTGTATACGGCTGACCCCTCTGATCTGTACTGTATACAGCTGACCCCTCTGATCTGTACTGTATACAGCTGCTGACCACTCTGATCTGTACTGTATACGGCTGACCCCTCTGATCTGTACTGTATACAGCTGCTGCCCCCTCTGATCTGTACTGTATACGGCTGACCCCTCTGTACTGTATACAGCTGACCCCTCTGATCTGTACTGTATACAGCTGACCCCTCTGATCTGCACTGTATACAGCTGACCCCTCTGATCTGTACTGTATACAGCTGACCCCTCGGATCTGTACTGTATACGGCTGACCCCTCTGTACTGTATACAGCTGACCCCCTCTGATCTGTACTGTATACGGCTGACCCCTCTGATCTGTACTGTATACGGCTGACCCCTCTGATCTGTACTGTATACAGCTGCTGACCCCTCTGATCTGTACTGTATACAGCTGACCCCTCTGATCTGTACTGTATACGGCTGCCCCCTCTGATCTGGACTGTATACGGCTGACCCCTCTGATCTGGACTGTATACAGCTGACCCCTCTGATCTGTATACAGCTGACCCCTCTGATCTGTATACAGCTGACCCATCTGATCTGTACTGTATACGGCTGACCCCTCTGATCTGGACTGTATACGGCTGACCCCTCTGATCTGGACTGTATACGGCTGACCCCTCTGATCTGGACTGTATACGGCTGACCCCTCTGATCTGTACTGTATACAGCTGACCCCTCTGATCTGCACTGTATACGGCTGACCCCTCTGATCAGTACTGTATACAGCTGCTGCCCCCTCTGATCTGTACTGTATACAGCTGCTGACCCCTCTGATCTGGACTGTATACAGCTGCCCCCTCTGATCTGGACTGTATACAGCTGACCCCTCTGATCTGGACTGTATACGGCTGACCCCTCTGATCTGTACTGTATACAGCTAACCCCTCTGATCTGGACTGTATACAGCTGACCCCTCTGATCTGGACTGTATACAGCTGACCCCTCTGATCTGTATACAGCTGACCCATCTGATCTGTACTGTATACGGCTGACCCCTCTGATCTGTACTGTATACGGCTGACCCCTCTGATCTGGACTGTATACGGCTGACCCCTCTGATCTGGACTGTATACGGCTGACCCCTCTGATCTGATCTGTATACGGCTGACCCCTCTGATCTGTACTGTATACGGCTGACCCCTCTGATCTGTACTGTATACGGCTGACCCCTCTGATCAGTACTGTATACAGCTGCTGCCCCCTCTGATCTGTACTGTATACAGCTGACCCCTCTGATCTGTACTGTATACGGCTGACCCCTCTGATCTGATCTGTATACGGCTGACCCCTCTGATCTGGACTGTATACGGCTGACCCCTCTGATCTGATCTGTATACGGCTGACCCCTCTGATCTGTACTGTATACGGCTGAACCCTCTGATCTGTACTGTATACGGCTGACCCCTCTGATCTGCACTGTATACGGCTGACCCCTCTGATCTGTACTGTATACGGCTGACCCCTCTGTACTGTATACAGCTGCCCCCTCTGATCTGTACTGTATACGGCTGACCCCTCTGATCTGTACTGTATACGGCTGACCCCTCTGTACTGTATACAGCTGCCCCCTCTGATCTGTACTGTATACGGCTGACCCCTCTGATCTGTACTGTATACAGCTGACCCCTCTGATCTGTACTGTATACGGCTGACCCCTCTGATCTGTACTGTATACGGCTGACCCCTCTGTACTGTATACAGCTGCCCCCTCTGATCTGTACTGTATACAGCTGCTGACCCCTCTGATCTGTACTGTATACAGCTGACCCCTCTGATCTGTACTGTATACGGCTGACCCCTCTGTACTGTATACAGCTGCCCCCTCTGATCTGTACTGTATACGGCTGACCCCTCTGATCTGTACTGTATACAGCTGCTGACCCCTCTGATCTGTACTGTATACAGCTGCTGACCCCTCTGATCTGTACTGTATACAGCTGCCCCCTCTGATCTGTACTGTATACAGCTGCCCCCTCTGATCTGTACTGTATACGGCTGCCCCCTCTGATCTGTACTGTATACAGCTGACCCCTCTGATCTGTACTGTATACAGCTGACCCCTCTGATCTGTACTGTATACGGCTGACCCCTCTGTACTGTATACAGCTGCCCCCTCTGATCTGTACTGTATACGGCTGACCCCTCTGATCTGTACTGTATACAGCTGCTGACCCCCTCTGATCTGTACTGTATACAGCTGCCCCCTCTGATCTGTACTGTATACAGCTGCCCCCTCTGATCTGTACTGTATACGGCTGCCCCCTCTGATCTGTACTGTATACGGCTGACCCCTCTGATCTGTACTGTATACAGCTGCTGACCCCTCTGATCTGTATACAGCTGACCCCTCTGATCTGTACTGTATACGGCTGACCCCTCTGATCTGTATACGGCTGACCCCTCTGATCTGTACTGTATACAGCTGACCCCTCTGATCTGTATTTTCTCACTTATAGCCCCTCTAACCTCGGTTGTCGCCATGTGGGATTTGATTTTAACCCTTTATATTTGTTCCCCATAGGAATATATTTGGCCGTACAGTTATGTAATGTGGATTTGCATATTTCCCATTTATTATCAGTATCAGTATGTGACAGCAGCCGCTCCCAGTCTATGCCCTGAAGTTCGGCCCGTAACCCAGGAAAATTGGCCTTTTTAAAATGAAGAGTTTTTTCCCTCCCAACATGTTTTTCTTTTCTACACTTTAAGCTAAAAGTCCCAATATTGTGGTGACTATTCCCCAGGTGTTCACGGACAGTGACGTCCCCAACCAGCTCAGCGCTGTTAGAAATAACCAGATCCGGCAGCCGTCACTTCTAGTCGGCTCCTCCACAAACTGCCCAGAAAATTATCCTGCAGGAGGGTAAGAAATTCCCCCCCCCTTTGTGGATTTAGCTGAACCGTGACCCCAATCTATATCTGGGTAGTTGTCCCCCATTATCACTACTGTCCCCTCCCGGGCAGCCCACCCTATTTGTCTATTCAGCTGCCATCTACCTCCTCAGTAATGTTGGGGGGTCTATAGATTACACCAAGAATAATTTTTTCACTCTTTACCTCCTTCTGTAGTTCTACCCACAATGCTTCCACATCACCCCTGCCCACCCTGTCCTTATACCATACAGACATACTCCTCCTCCCCTTCTGCCCACCCTGTCCTTATACCATACAGACATACTCCTCCTCCTCCTGCCCACCCTGTCCTTATACCATACAGACATACTCCTCCTCCTCCTGCCCACCCTGTCCTTATACCATACAGACATACTCCTCCTCCTGCCCACCCTGTCCTTATACCATACAGACATACTCCTCCTCCTGCCCACCCTGTCCTTATACCATACAGACATACTCCTCCTCCTGCCCGCCCTGTCCTTATACCATACAGACATACTCCTCCTCCTGCCCACCCTGTCCTTATACCATACAGACATACTCCTCCTCCTGCCCGCCCTGTCCTTATACCATACAGACATACTCCTCCTCCTGCCCACCCTGTCCTTATACCATACAGACATACTCCTCCTCCTCCTGCCCACCCTGTCCTTATACCATACAGACATACTCCTCCTCCTGCCCGCCCTGTCCTTATACCATACAGACATACTCCTCCTCCTGCCCACCCTGTCCTTATACCATACAGACATACTCCTCCTCCTCCTGCCCACCCTGTCCTTATACCATACAGACATACTCCTCCTCCTCCTGCCCACCCTGTCCTTATACCATACAGACATACTCCTCCCCTTCTGCCCGCCCTGTCCTTATACCATACAGACATACTCCTCCTCCTCCTGCCCGCCCTGTCCTTATACCATACAGACATACTCCTCCTCCTGCCCACCCTGTCCTTATACCATACAGACATACTCCTCCTCCTCCTGCCCACCCTGTCCTTATACCATACAGACATACTCCTCCTCCTCCTGCCCACCCTGTCCTTATACCATACAGACATACTCCTCCTCCTGCCCGCCCTGTCCTTATACCATACAGACATACTCCTCCTCCTGCCCGCCCTGTCCTTATACCATACAGACATACTCCTCCTCCTGCCCACCCTGTCCTTATACCATACAGACATACTCCTCCTCCTGCCCGCCCTGTCCTTATACCATACAGACATACTCCTCCCCTTCTGCCCACCCTGTCCTTATACCATACAGACATACTCCTCCTCCTGCCCACCCTGTCCTTATACCATACAGACATACTCCTCCTCCTCCTCCTGCCCACCCAGTCCTTATACCATACAGACATACTCCTCCTCCTGCCCACCCTGTCCTTATACCATACAGACATACTCCTCCCCTTCTGCCCGCCCTGTCCTTATACCATACAGACATACTCCTCCTCCTCCTGCCCACCCTGTCCTTATACCATACAGACATACTCCTCCTCCTGCCCGCCCTGTCCTTATACCATACAGACATACTCCTCCTCCTCCTGCCCACCCTGTCCTTATACCATACAGACATACTCCTCCTCCTGCCCGCCCTGTCCTTACACCATACAGACATACTCCTCCTCCCCCTGCCCACCCTGTCCTTATACCATACAGACATACTCCTCCTCCTCCTCCTGCCCACCCAGTCCTTATACCATACAGACATACTCCTCCTCCTGCCCGCCCTGTCCTTATACCATACAGACATACTCCTCCTCCCTTCTGAACAATGTAAATCCCTGACTATTGACAGCCCAGTCATGTGAGGAGTCCAGCCATGTCTCAGTCACACCGACCACATCAATGGACTCCTCCAGCACCCAGGCCTCCAGCTCCCCCATCTTGCTGCTAGACTTCTGGCATTAGTGACCATACACTTTATATTACCATCGTGTTTAACCCCTTCATTATAAGAAATGGGATTTATTACAGTGCTGTGACTACAATCATCCCCACTGCTCATCCGCAACATATGGATCTCCCTATGCACTGGTCTTATCCTCCCCCACAGGACCCTTCTCCCTATCCACTGGTCTTATCCTCCCCCCACAGGACCCTTCTCCCTATCCACTGGTCTTATCCTCCCCCCACAGGACCCTTCTCCCTATCCACTGCTCTTATCCTCCCCCACAGGACCCTTCTCCCTATCCACTGCTCTTATCCTCCCCCACAGGACCCTCCTCCCTATGCACTGGTCTTATCCTCCCCCACAGGACCCTTCTCCCTATCCACTGCTCTTATCCTCCCCCCACAGGACCCTTCTCCCTATCCACTGCTCTTATCCTCCCCCACAGGACCCTCCTCCCTATGCACTGGTCTTATCCTCCCCCACAGGACCCTTCTCCCTATCCACTGCTCTTATCCTCCCCCACAGAACCCTTCTCCCTATCCCCTGCTCTTATCCTCCCCCTCCCCCCCCACAGGACCCTTCTCCCTATCCACTGCTCTTATCCTCCCCCACAGGACCCTTCTCCCTATCCACTGCTCTTATCCTCCCCCTCCCCCACAGAACCCTTCTCCCTATCCACTGCTCTTATCCTCCCCCCACAGGACCCTTCTCCCTATCCACTGCTCTTATCCTCCCCCACAGGACCCTTCTCCCTATCCACTGCTCTTATCCTCCCCCTCCCCCACAGGACCCTTCTCCCTATCCACTGCTCTTATCCTCCCCCCACAGGACCCTTCTCCCTATCCACTGCTCTTATCCTCCCCCCACAGGACCCTTCTCCCTATCCACTGCTCTTATCCTCCCCCACAGGACCCTTCTCCCTATCCACTGCTCTTATCCTCCCCCACAGGACCCTTCTCCCTATCCACTGCTCTTATCCTCCCCCCCACAGGACCCTTCTCCTTATCCACTGCTCTTATCCTCCCCCCACAGGACCCTTCTCCCTATCCACTGCTCTTATCCTCCCCCCCACAGGACCCTTCTCCCTATCCACTGCTCTTATCCTCCCCCCACAGGACCCTTCTCCTTATCCACTGCTCTTATCCTCCCCCCACAGGACCCTTCTCCCTATCCACTGCTCTTATCCCCCCCCCCCCCCACAGGACCCTTCTCCTTATCCACTGCTCTTATCCTCCCCCCACAGGACCCTTCTCCCTATCCACTGCTCTTATCCTCCCCCACAGGACCCTTCTCCCTATCCACTGCTCTTATCCTCCCCCCACAGGACCCTTCTCCCTATCCACTGCTCTTATCCTCCCCCACAGGACCCTTCTCCCTATCCACTGCTCTTATCCTCCCCCCACAGGACCCTTCTCCCTATCCACTGCTCTTATCCTCCCCCCACAGGACCCTTCTCCCTATCCACTGCTCTTATCCTCCCCCACAGGACCCTTCTCCCTATCCACTGCTCTTATCCTCCCCCCACAGGACCCTTCTCCCTATCCACTGCTCTTATCCTCCCCCACAGGACCCTCCTCCCTATCCACTGCTCTTATCCTCCCCCCCTCCCCCACAGGACCCTTCTCCTCCCTCCTCAATGTTCTGTCCCCTCTCTTACCTATCCGCCACTATATTCCACACTACATTGTCCTCCCTCCACATCCCTAGTATATAATCCCCCCCCCTTCTAGGATTCTCTCCCCCAGCACAGCGGACCCCCTTCCATTAGGGACAAATTATCTACGGAAAACAGTTTGTACCCCAATGAAAATTCAGCCCAGTGCTCTAACACCCCAAACCCTTCTCCTCTACACCACGACGTGAGCCATGCATTTACCTCCCGCAGCTCCCGCTGTCTTTCTTGCGATGCGCGTGGCACAGGCAGTATTCCAGAGAATACCACCTTGGAGGTCGTCCCCTTCAACTTAGCACCTAGTTCTCTAAGTTGAGGCGGTCTTGGCGACAAATTATTCTATCCGTCTTCCTGATTATAGAATCCCCTACAACCACTAACTGTCTAGGCCTACCTACATTACCATCCCCCCACTACTAGCTGTCCTACCTACATTACCATCCCCCCACTACTAGCTGTCCTACCTACATTACCATCCCCCCACTACTAGCTGTCCTACCTACATTACCATCCCCCACTACTAGCTGTCCTACCTACATTACCCTCCCCCCCCCCCACTACTAGCTGTCCTACCTACATTACCATCCCCCACTACTAGCTGTCCTACCTACATTACCATCCCCCCCCACTACTAGCTGTCCTACCTACATTACCATCCCCCACTACTAGCTGTCCTACCTACATTACCATCCCCCCACTACTAGCTGTCCTACCTACATTACCATCCCCCCACTACTAGCTGTCCTACCTACATTACCATCTCCCACTACTAGCTGTCCTACCTACATTACCATCCCCCCACTACTAGCTGTCCTACCTACATTACCCCCCCCCCCCCCACTACTAGCTGTCCTACCTACATTACCATCCCCCACTACTAGCTGTCCTACCTACATTACCATCCCCCACTACTAGCTGTCCTACCTACATTACCATCCCCCCACTACTAGCTGTCCTACCTACATTACCATCCCCCCACTACCACTACTAGCTGTCCTACCTACATTACCATCCCCCACTACTAGCTGTCCTACCTACATTACCATCCCCCCACTACTAGCTGTCCTACCTACATTACCCCCCCCACTACTAGCTGTCCTACCTACATTACCATCCCCCCCCCACTACTAGCTGTCCTACCTACATTACCATCCCCCCACTACTAGCTGTCCTACCTACATTACCATCCCCCCCACTACTAGCTGTCCTACCTACATTACCATCCCCCACTACTAGCTGTCCTACCTACATTACCCCCCCCACTACTAGCTGTCCTACATACATTACCATCCCCCACTACTAGCTGTCCTACCTACATTACCATCTCCCACTACTAGCTGTCCTACCTACATTACCATCCCCCCACTACTAGCTGTCCTACCTACATTACCATCCCCCCACTACTAGCTGTCCTACCTACATTACCATCCCCCCCACTACTAGCTGTCCTACCTACATTACCCTCCCCCCACTACTAGCTGTCCTACCTACATTACCATCCCCCCACTACTAGCTGTCCTACCTACATTACCATCCCCCCACTACTAGCTGTCCTACCTACATTACCATCCCCCCACTACTAGCTGTCCTACCTACATTACCATCCCCCACTACTAGCTGTCGTACCTACATTACCATCCCCCCACTACTAGCTGTCCTACCTACATTACCCTCCCCCCCACTACCAGCTGTCCTACCTACATTACCATCCCCCCACTACTAGCTGTCCTACCTACATTACCATCCCCCCCACTACTAGCTGTCCTACCTACATTACCATCCCCCCACTACTAGCTGTCCTACCTACATTACCATCCCCCCCCCACTACTAGCTGTCCTACCTACATTACCACCCCCCCACTACTAGCTGTCCTACCTACATTACCATCCCCCACTACTAGCTGTCCTACCTACATTACCATCCCCCCACTACTAGCTGTCCTACCTACATTACCATCCCCCCCACTACCAGCTGTCCTACCTACATTACCTTCCCCCCCCCACTACTAGCTGTCCTACCTACATTACCATCCCCCACTACTAGCTGTCCTACCTACATTACCATCCCCCCCCCCCACTACTAGCTGTCCTACCTACATTACCATCCCCCCCACTACCAGCTGTCCTACCTACATTACCATCCCCCCCCCACTACTAGCTGTCCTACCTACATTACCATCCCCCACTACTAGCTGTCCTACCTACATTACCATCCCCCCCACTACTAGCTGTCCTACCTACATTACCCCCCCCACTACTAGCTGTCCTACCTACATTACCATCCCCCCCCCACTACTAGCTGTCCTACCTACATTACCATCCCCCCACTACTAGCTGTCCTACCTACATTACCATCCCCCCACTACTAGCTGTCCTACCTACATTACCATCCCCCCACTACTAGCTGTCCTACCTACATTACCATCCCCCCACTACTAGCTGTCCTACCTACATTACCATCCCCCCACTACTAGCTGTCCTACCTACATTACCATCCCCCCACTACTAGCTGTCCTACCTACATTACCATCCCCCCCACTACTAGCTGTCCTACCTACATTACCATCCCCCCCACTACTAGCTGTCCTACCTACATTACCATCCCCCCCCCACTACTAGCTGTCCTACCTACATTACCACCCCCCCACTACTAGCTGTCGTACCTACATTACCATCCCCCCACTACTAGCTGTCCTACCTACATTACCATCCCCCCACTACTAGCTGTCCTACCTACATTACCATCCTCCCACTACTAGCTGTCCTACCTACATTACCATCCCCCCACTACTAGCTGTCCTACCTACATTACCATCCCCCCCACTACCAGCTGTCCTACCTACATTACCATCCCCCCACTACTAGCTGTCCTACCTACATTACCATCCCCCCACTACTAGCTGTCCTACCTACATTACCATCCCCCCCACTACCAGCTGTCCTACCTACATTACCATCCCCCCACTACTAGCTGTCCTACCTACATTACCATCCCCCCACTACTAGCTGTCCTACCTACATTACCATCCCCCACTACCAGCTGTCCTACCTACATTACCATCCCCCACTACTAGCTGTCCTACCTACATTACCATCCCCCCACTACTAGCTGTCCTACCTACATTACCATCCCCCCACTACTAGCTGTCCTACCTACATTACCATCCCCCCACTACTAGCTGTCCTACCTACATTACCATCCCCCCACTACCAGCTGTCCTACCTACATTACCATCCCTCCCCCCACTACCAGCTGTCCTACCTACATTACCATCCCCCCACTACTAGCTGTCCTACCTACATTACCATCCCCCCACTACTAGCTGTCCTACCTACATTACCATCCCCCCACTACTAGCTGTCCTACCTACATTACCATCCCCCCACTACTAGCTGTCCTACCTACATTACCATCCCCCCACTACTAGCTGTCCTACCTACATTACCATCCCCCACTACTAGCTGTCCTACCTACATTACCATCCCCCCACTACTAGCTGTCCTACCTACATTACCATCCCCCCCACTACTAGCTGTCCTACCTACATTACCATCCCCCACTACTAGCTGTCCTACCTACATTACCATCCCCCCACTACTAGCTGTCCTACCTACATTACCATCCCCCCACTACTAGCTGTCCTACCTACATTACCATCCCCCCACTACTAGCTGTCCTACCTACATTACCATCCCCCACTACTAGCTGTCCTACCTACATTACCACCCCCCCACTACTAGCTGTCCTACCTACATTACCATCCCCCCCACTACTAGCTGTCCTACCTACATTACCATCTCCCACTACTAGCTGTCCTACCTACAATACCATCCCCCCACTACTAGCTGTCCTACCTACATTACCATCCCCCCACTACTAGTTGGACTGTTCCCCGGCTGTTAGGGAGAACAGGATCCACTAGAGCCGCCATTTCTGACACGGACGCCCTCACATCACCTAACGTGGCACTTTTGCTTGGGCATACAGTAGGAGAAGTGGCCTTCCTTTTCTTGGATCCCTTACTGGTCCCTCTAACTACAATAACCAGCTACTTACTGGGGCTCCTGATCTATATCACCACCCTCCATCTCTACCCACTAACCTCCTGCTCAGCGATCAGCGATCCCTCTCATGGTGGCCAAGTTCCCTCAGTGATCAGCGATCCCTCTCATGGTGGCCAAGTTCCCTCAGTGATCAGCGATCCCTCTCATGGTGGCCAAGTTCCCCCAGTGATCAGCGATCCCTCTCATGGTGGCCAAGTTCCCTCAGTGATCAGCGATCCCTCTCATGGTGGCCAAGTTCCCTCAGTGATCAGCGATCCCTCTCATGGTGGCCAAGTTCCCTCAGTGATCAGCGATCCCTCTCATGGTGGCCAAGTTCCCTCAGTGATCAGCGATCCCTCTCAAGGTGGCCAAGTTCCCTCAGTGTTGCAATATGCTTCTCCAGATCTCTAACTCGAGCTTCTAGATTGGCGACCTGCTCCCATCTGTCACAGCGGTCGTCACCCTGGAACTCCTGCTCCAGTTGTGCGTACATGCGGCCGACTGCGCACTGAATGAATCCTCCCATCTCACCGGCCATCATCCTCAGTGCAACAAAAACAGTGAAAAAGAAAGAGACTCAGCACTTACCACAACTTGTAACTCCTCTTTAAACTCCACTTATAACAACCACTTGTCAGCAACCACAGTGAGCGCTGAGCCTTGATGTAAGCACCTGAGATCAATTAACCCCCCCCCCCCCCCCCCCCCAAGGGGCAGAGCAGACCAGATTAAAAAAAAACTGTTTAACTAAGCAGCTATGGCACTAGCTATCTATGCGCTGCAGCAATGCACACCACACAACTGCACAAAAACAACAATATATCAGTCACTCCAAACCCACTGAATCACCAGCAACTCCTCTTTTCAACTCCACTTATTTTCAACCACTTTCCGCACCACTTGTCAGCACCACTTGTCAGCACCACTTGTCAGCACCACTTTCCGCACCACTTGTGAGCACCACTTGTCAGCACCACTTGTCAGCACCACTTGTGAGCACCACTTGTCAGCACCACTTGTGAGCACCACTTGTCAGCACCACTTGTGAACACCACTTGTGAGCACCACTTGTCAGCACCACTTGTGAACACCACTTGTGAGCACCACTTGTCAGCACCACTTGTGAGCACCACTTGTGAGCACCACTTGTCAGCACCACTTGTCAGCACCACTTGTGAACACCACTTGTGAGCACCACTTGTCAGCACCACTTGTGAGCACCACTTGTCAGCACCACTTGTGAGCACCACTTGTGAGCACCACTTGTGAGCACCACTTGTGAGCACCACTTGTCAGCACCACTTGTGAGCACCACTTGTGAGCACCACTTGTGAGCACCACTTTCCGCACCACTTGTGAGCACCACTTGTGAGCACCACTTGTGAGCACCACTTGTGAGCACCACTTGTCAGCACCACTTTCTGCACCACTTTCAGCACCACTTGTCTGCACCACTTTCTGCACCACTTGTCTGCACCACTTGTCAGCACCACTTTCCGCACCACTTTCCGCACCACTTTCCGCCACTTGTCAGCAAGCACAGTGAGCACAGTCTCTTGGTCCCTGAGCCAGGCCTTGGCTTCAGTGCAGCAGGAACTGTCTCTCTCCAACACTCCAGACTAGAGAACCGCTCCCAACAGGAAGTAACCTCCTTATATAAGGGGCACTTACCTTACTGGTGATGGGGCTGTGTGTGTGCAGAGAAAGGAGAGCTGGGATAGGAGAAAGAAAGGAGGGAAAACAGCTGCACCTGTGATAGGAGGAGAACAAACATGTGACAGCTAACCCAATGCTTCCTTCAGCCGTACACAGCATAATACATAGAGAATACGGACAGTGACACCTAGTGGGGAAACCCCACAGTACACTTCTCCTTCATCCCACTCTGAGAACCTTAGGAAGTTACTTGACCCAGATGCACAGGAAACTTAGTGGCACACCTGTGCTGGGACACTACATATACACCCAGTGGGGTGGTCCAGAGTATATACACCTAGTGGGGGTAGCCTTGGGTATATACGCCTAGTGGGGGTGGTCCAGAGTATATACACCTAGTGGGGGTAGCCTTGGGTATATACGCCTAGTGGGGGTGGTCCGGGGTATATACGCCTAGTGGGGGTGGCCCTGGGTATATACGCCTAGTGGGGGTGGCCCGGGGTATATACGCCTAGTGGGGGTGGCCCGGGGTATATACGCCTAGTGGGGGTGGCCCTGGGTATATACGCCTAGTGGGGGTAGTCCTGGGTATATACGCCTAGTGGAGGTGGCCCGGGGTATATACGCCTAGTGGGGGTGGCCCTGGGTATATACGCCTAGTGGGGGTAGTCCTGGGTATATATGCCTAATGGAGGTGGTCTGGGGCTCATACACCTAGTGGGGGTGGCCCGGGGTATATACACCTAGTGGGGGTGGCCCTGGGTATATACGCCTAGTGGGGGTTGTCGAGGTTGAGGACCCTGGCCCCTGGAGGAGGATGGGTGGAGGGTGGTGGGGATGATGGGTGGAGGATGGTGGGTAGTGGGGATGATGGGTGGTGGAGAATGATGAGTGGGGGATGATGATGATGGGTGGTGGGGATGATGGTTGGAGGATGATGGGTGGAGGATGATGGGTGGAGGATGGTGGGTAGTGGGGTTGATAAATGGTGGGGATGATGGGTGGTGGAGAATGATGAGTGGGGGATGATGATGGTTGGAGGATGATGGTTGGAGGATGATGGTTGGAGGATGATGGTTGGGGGATGATGGGTGGAGGATGATGGGTGGTGAGGATGATGGTTGGAGGATGATGGTTGGAGGATGATGGTTGGAGGATGATGGGTGGTGAGGATGATGGGTGGTGAGGATGATGGGTGGTGAGGATGATGGTTGGGGGATGATGGGTGGAGGATGATGGTTGGGGGATGATGGGTGGAGGATGATGGGTGGGGGATGATGGGTGGAGGATGATGGTTGGGGGATGATGGGTGGAGGATGAAGGGTGGGGGATGATGGTTGGAGGATGATGGGTGGTGAGGATGATGGTTGGAGGATGATGGTTGGAGGATGATGGTTGGAGGATGATGGGTGGAGGATGATGGTTGGAGGATGATGGGTGGGGGATGATGCAGCGCTGATCCCTCTCTATATTGCTCTTACAGCGGAGTGCACAGTGATGGGAATCCCCAGCGTCACCACCAACCTCTCCGGCTTTGGCTGCTTCATGCAGGAACATGTGGCGGACCCGGCAGCGTACGGTAGGAGACTCCTCAGCTCCTCTGTGCTGCTGTGAGCTCTGTTCTGGAATAGCAGAGAGGTAGTGCCGCTTCTATGTGATTTCTTTGTCTTTCAGGAATATACATTGTGGATCGCAGATTCCGCTCCCCGGACGAGTCGTGTAACCAGCTGACCCAGTTCCTGTATTCCTTCTGCCAGCAATCCCGCCGCCAAAGAATCATCCAGCGCAACCGCACCGAGCGGCTCTCCGACCTGCTGGACTGGAGATACCTGGGCCGGGTGAGCTGCCAAACCGCACAGTACACAGACACTGCACAGTACTACTTCCCCTATTCTATATGGACAGAGACTGCACAGTACTATTCCCCACCCCTCTGTCTGCCGGTTGGGTGGCCCTCCAGGTGTGAGCACAGTACTACTTCTCCCCCCCCCCCCTCTGCCTGCCGTTGGGTGGCCCTCCAGGTGTGAGCACAGTACTATTCCCCCCCCCCCCCACCCTCTGCCTGCCGGTTGGGTGGCCCTCCAGGTGTGAGCACAGTACTATTCCCCCCCCCCTCTGCCTGCCGTTGGGTGGCCCTCCAGGTGTGAGCACAGTACTATTCCCCCCCCCCCCCCACCCTCTGCC
Organism: Dendropsophus ebraccatus; assembly: GCF_027789765.1. Classification (NCBI taxonomy): domain Eukaryota; kingdom Metazoa; phylum Chordata; class Amphibia; order Anura; family Hylidae; genus Dendropsophus; species Dendropsophus ebraccatus. The sequence goes on along the minus strand of NC_091454.1, from coordinate 2,217,674 downwards.
TGCCGGTTGGGTGGCCCTCCAGGTGTGAGCACAGTACTATTCCCCCGCCCTCTGCCTGCCGGTTGGGTGGCCCTATAGGTGTGAGCACAGTACTATTCCCCCCCCCCCCTCTGCCTGCCGTTGGGTGGCCCTCCAGGTGTGAGCACAGTACTACTTCTCCCCCCCCCCCCTCTGCCTGCCGGTTGGGTGGCCCTCCAGGTGTGAGCACAGTACTACTTCTCCCCCCCCCCCCTCTGCCTGCCGGTTGGGTGGCCCTCCAGGTGTGAGCACAGTACTATTCCCCCCCCTCTGCCTGCCGGTTGGGTGGCCCTCCAGGTGTGAGCACAGTACTATTCCCCCCCCCCCCTCTGCCTGTCGTTGGGTGGCCCTCCAGGTGTGAGCACAGTACTATTCCCCCCCCCCCCCTCTGCCTGCCGTTGGGTGGCCCTCCAGGTGTGAGCACAGTACTATTCCCCCCCCCCTCTGCCTGCCGTTGGGTGGCCCTCCAGGTGTGAGCACAGTACTACTTCTCCCCCCCCCCCCTCTGCCTGCCGGTTGGGTGGCCCTCCAGGTGTGAGCACAGTACTATTCCCCCCCCTCTGCCTGCCGGTTGGGTGGCCCTCCAGGTGTGAGCACAGTACTATTCCCCCCCCCCCCCTCTGCCTGTCGTTGGGTGGCCCTCCAGGTGTGAGCACAGTACTATTTCCCCCCCCCTCTGCCTGCCGGTTGGGTGGCCCTATAGGTGTGAGCACAGTACTATTCCCCCCCCCCTCTGCCTGCCGTTGGGTGGCCATCCAGGTGTGAGCACAGTACTATTCCCCCCCCCCCCCCTGCCTGTCGTTGGGTGGCCCTCCAGGTGTGAGCACAGTACTATTTCCCCCCCCCCCCCCCTCTGCCTGCCGGTTGGGTGGCCCTATAGGTGTGAGCACAGTACTACTTCTCCCCCCCACCCTCTGCCTGCCGTTGGGTGGCCCTCCAGGTGTGAGCACAGTACTACTTCTCCCCCCCCCCCCCCTCTGCCTGCCGGTTGGGTGGCCCTCCAGGTGTGAGCACAGTACTACTTCTCCCCCCCCCCCCCCCTCTGCCTGCCGTTGGGTGGCCCTATAGGTGTGAGCACAGTACTACTTCTCCCCCCCACCCTCTGCCTGCCGTTGGGTGGCCCTCCAGGTGTGAGCACAGTACTATTCCCCCCCCCCCCTCTGCCTGCCGGTTGGGTGGCCCTCCAGGTGTCAGCACAGTACTACTTCTCCCCCCCACCCTCTGCCTGCCGTTGGGTGGCCCTCCAGGTGTGAGCACAGTACTATTCCCCCCCCCCTCTGCCTGCCGTTGGGTGGCCCTCCAGGTGTAAGCACAGTACTACTTCTCCCCCCCCCCCCTGCCTGCCGTTGGGTGGCCCTCCAGGTGTGAGCACAGTACTATTTCTCCCCCCCCCCCTCTGCCTGCCGTTGGGTGGCCCTCCAGGTGTGAGCACAGTACTACTTCTCCCCCCCACCCTCTGCCTGCCGGTTGGGTGGCCCTCCAGGTGTGAGCACAGTACTACTTCTCCCCCCCCCCCCCCCCTCTGCCTGCCGTTGGGTGGCCCTCCAGGTGTGAGCACAGTACTACTTCTCCCCCCCCCCCCCCCCTCTGCCTGCCGTTGGGTGGCCCTCCAGGTGTGAGCACAGTACTACTTCTCCCCCCCCCCTCTGCCTGCCGTTGGGTGGCCCTATAGGTGTGAGCACAGTACTATTCCCCCCCCCCCCTCTGCCTGCCGGTTGGGTGGCCCTCCAGGTGTGAGCACAGTACTATTCCCCCCCCTCTGCCTGCCGGTTGGGTGGCCCTCCAGGTGTGAGCACAGTACTACTTCCTCTCCTCCTCTCCACAGTTCTACATGCACGGCAGACACCTGGCATTGTGCAGAATGTTCCCGGATAAGTTTGAGATGGAGCCGAGTGCGCCCCCCAAGGTAAGTGCTCCCTCCCTCCAAGGTGAGTGCCCCCCCCCCAAGGTGAGTGCCCCCCCCCCTAGGTGACTGCCCTGCTGTGCCTGCTCATCCTGAGCCTCCTGCTTCTGGGAGACAATAACTGGTGGGGGGCTTCCTGGTGTACGGGGGTCCCGGGGGTCTCTGATTTGTCTTCCCAGGAAGTTACGGATCGATCCGGTGGTATCATCAATCGCGGTCACCACAACGCCCCGGAAATCTGCAGTAATGGCGATCGATGGCGGCAGCGGCTATATGACTATGCTTGTAATCCCCAGCAATAGAGGGCATTATACTCCAGAGCTGCACTCACTGTTCTGCTGCTGGAGATAATGCCAGACACTGAACAAGCAGGGTGGGGAGAGGGGAGGGGAGGGTAAGAATCCTCCAGCTGTATTACTGTTGTGTAATAATACTGCCTTGTCTGCCCCAGACGGAGGGATTCCGCTACCCCCGGCCGTCCTCGGTGCCCCCCTCCCCATCTGTGTCTCAGCCCTCCAGTCCCCATGAAAGTGACGAGGAGGAGGAGGAAGAGGAGGAGGATGAGCGTTACGATGAGGATGAGGAGGCAGAGCGCGATCGCCAGAACATCAAGTCCACCTTTGCTCTGGGTCCGGTGTCTCGGGGGAAGAAGAAGAAACATGGAGAATACAGGAACTGATGTCTTATAGAGCGATGCTGGCGCCCCCCAGTGGCTGAGCTGATAGTGTCTCCTGTAGATCATAGAGATCTCTTCTGTGTCATGTAGTTATAGAGGTAAATCATTGCTGGAACTGCGCTGTCTGCATCTCATTTATCCCTGAGAGTGGAGGCCATGTCACCCCACTGCTCCTCCAGAGCTGCACTCACTATTCTGCTGTCACCCTACTGCTCCTCCAGAGCTGCACTCACTATTCTGCTCTTACATCATGTCTCCTCCTCCAGAGCTGCACTCACTATTCTGCTCTTACATCATCTCATCCTCCAGAGCTGCACTCACTATTCTGCTCTTACATCATGTCTCCTCCTCCAGAGCTGCACTCACTATTCTGCTCTTACATCATCTCATCCTCCAGAGCTGCACTCACTATTCTGCTTTTACATCATGTCTCCTCCTCCAGAGCTGCACTCACTATTCTGCTGTTATATCATCTCATCCTCCAGAGCTGCACTCACTATTCTGCTGTTATATCATGTCTCATCCTCCAGAGCTGCACTCACTATTCTGCTGTTACATCATGTCTCATCCTCCAGAGCTGCACTCACTATTCTGCTGTTACATCATGTCTCATCCTCCAGAGCTGCACTCACTATTCTGCTGTTACATCATGTCTCATCCTCCAGAGCTGCACTCACTATTCTGCTGTTACATCATGTCTCATCCTCCAGAGCTGCACTCACTATTCTGCTGTTACATCATGTCTCATCCTCCAGAGCTGCACTCACTATTCTGCTGTTACATCAGGTCTCATCCTCCAGAGCTGCACTCACTATTCTGCTGTTACATCAGGTCTCATCCTCCAGAGCTGCACTCACTATTCTGCTGTTACATCAGGTCTCATCCTCCAGAGCTGCACTCACTATTCTGCTGTTACATCAGGTCTCATCCTCCAGAGCTGCACTCACTATTCTACTGTTACATCAGGTCTCATCCTCCAGAGCTGCACTCACTATTCTGCTGTTATATCATGTCTCATCCCAGGTGCAGGGGTGTCGGGCGGGGGTCCCAGGTGCAGGGGTGTCGGGCGGGGTCCCAGGTGCAGAGGTGTCGGGCGGGGTCCCAGGTGCAGGGGTGTCGGGCGGGGGTCCCAGGTGCAGGGGTGTCGGGCGGGGGTCCCAGGTGCAGGGGTGTCGGGCGGGGGTCCCAGGTGCAGAGGTGTCGGGCGGGGGTTACACATTGGTAACAATTGGAAACCCCAAAATGTAACCAAAATATTTCACATGAACTTTATTGTCTGTGGATAAAACAATCTGACACTTTATACATTGTCCTCGTTACATTGTTGCCGGTTACTAATCGAAGCATCAATGACGCGGGAGGAAAGCGAAGCATCCGGTGACATCATGACCACAAGCAGTGAGGTCGCCATAGAGGAGATAGAACGGCCGCTCCCCATACCGGAGGAGGCTCAGTCACCAGCTGAATAAGGAGGCCGGAAGGTATCCCACCTGCTCCAGGGCGCCATCCTCCGCTGAAGAGAGAGAACAGCATGCATCAAGAACCATATCCCAGAGCTGCACTCACACTGCTGCTGGTGGGGTCACTGTGTACATACATTACATTACTGATTCTGTATTATACCCCAGAGCTGTACTCACTATTCTGCTGGTGGGGTCACTGTGTACATACATTACATTACTGATCCTGAGTTACCTCCTGTATTATACTCCAGAGCTGCACTCACTATTCTGCTGGTGAGGTCACTGTGTACATACATTACATTACTGATCCTGTATTATACCCCAGAGCTGCACTCACTATTCTGCTGGTGGGGTCACTGTGTACATACATTACATTACTGATCCTGAGTTACATCCTGTATTATACCCCAGAGCTGCACTCACTATTCTGCTGGTGAGGTCACTGTGTACATACATTACATTACTGATCCTGAGTTACATCCTGTATTATACTCCAGAGCTGCACTCACTATTCTGCTGGTGGGGTCACTGTGTATATACATTACTGATCCTGAGTTACCTCCTGTAATTCTTTTTATTAGAAAAATATAAAACGTAACAAGTATAACTACATAAACATAAACGCGGCTCCATCGGCCAGAACAAAAACAAATACAAAGCTTTTCTGCTTATAACAAATCAATAAATCAATAAATTCTGAAATAATAATCATATTTTCTATAAGGAAATCCTCCCTCACACCTGCCTCACCGGCCAGTCCAGCTTCATTATAAGATACTACCCCCCCAACTTACCCATACTACTACTATTACTACCACCACCACTACTACCTACCCCACCACCACTACTACCTACCCCACCACTACTACCTACCCCACCACCGCTACTACCTACCCCACCACCGCTACTACCTACCCCACCACCGCTACTACCTACCCCACCACCGCTACTACCTACCCCACCACCGCTACTACCTACCCCACCACCGCTACTACCTACCCCCACCACCGCTACTACCTACCCCACCACCGCTACTACCTACCCCCACCACCGCTACTACCTACCCCACACTCACACCTCACAGCACACAGAAATTATATAGTAAAGACACTTTAGACCAAGGGCCAAAAAGCTATAACATGTTTGAGCCATTCTTGTCTGTAACTTAATACAGTCCCTGCTTGGACATAACTGAACAAAATAAGAAACCAAAACTACACAAAGCTTTTTTTTTTTTTTTTTTTTTTATTTTAAACACACACAGCACCCCCACTCACACACACCCCAGCACAATTCACCAACCAAACCTCCCATCCCCGTATACATAACTCCCACCTAACCCCCCCCCCCACACACACACACACACACACACACACACACAATAGACAACTTTAACAGTTAAGAAACTATGCCCAACTAAAACTAACCTAACAAAACAAAGTTTTGAATACCAGGTCCGGCTGCCTTATTTACTAAATAAATAAATAAATAAATAAATAAATATATAATAATATAAATAATAATACAAATACAGTATACTAATAAACAATAATGCAAATAATATTAACATTATAACAACCATGTTACATTAACCTATCTAATACACTAACTACAAACCCCATCACCCACACCCCAAATCTGGACATGAGTCTGGGTCTATAAGTTCAGTTCTTGTCCCTCAGTGACCCATGCCAGAACCCCATCCAAGGAAAAGCATACGATGTAAACCCCCCCATCACCCCTCCCAACCTATCCTATACCCCATACCATATACAATAACTATAACCGTCCATAGGGCTTATCCAGCCCTCAACTTACCAAACTACCTAAAACACCAACACCACGACACGTAACAAAAAGGCTCAAGTTCGGCAGCCTGTAAGCCCTTTACTGTTTATAACTGAATAGAAAACTAAAACAAAAAGCTAAAGTGTCATGCACAGCCCCCCACCGGGATCGGAGGATGGCAGACCGGGTACCATAATAATTTATAACCTATCCCTGACTATTCACCCTACCCTCTCCCTACTACTATCCCTAAATATTAATCTAACCCTCACACTCTCCCTACCTCTGTCCCTATCTACTCTCTCCCTAACCAGAATTATGGTCCCTCACCCAGTGGGCTCAGTACCTAGGGCACAGCGAAGGAAAAACCCCTCCAGAGGAGAGAAGCCCTACTGGTACCCAGCCTGCCATACTCCAAAGACCTGATCTTCCCAAGGTCACCAGTGATGTTCCTACAGACCTCCACCTCGGAGAGGACTCTACGCTGTGTAGATACTAGACACCGTGCGTTCCACGTGTGGTACCTAACTACTAAGCTGACTAAGAATAACGTGCAGCGATCTCGGCCACCCAGGTTCCTGAATGCCCCATAAGCCCACTCCGGATAGGTGAGACTGACTAACTGACTCCAACCTATGGAGGCACCCACCCTGGTGTAAACCCCTATATTGAAGGGACAATGAAGCAGGAAATGATCCATGCTTTCCAGCGTATTCCCACACTCCTCTCGAGGACACCCCCGATCATCGGAGCTCCTGCACTTCAAATTGTCCCTCACATATAGCTTCCCCTGGAAGCAGCGCCAGGCCAAGTCCCAAAACTTCTGGGGGATCCTCTTAGAGTTCAAAAGATTTAACCCAACCCTCAGATCCCGACCTGGGCAATCCCTGAGCGCCAGGGGCTTCTGGAAATGGGTCAACAGAACCCTTTGGTCAAGGAATTTCCTTGACTGAGTCCTGATCTCCCACATTCCCAGACCCCACCGACGTATCATCTTCAGAGTCGGGGTAGCGTAAGCCGGAAGATACCCATGGGGTGTACGAAGGTCCTTCACTCGCCCTCCTGTCTCCCATTCCTAGAAGAAAGGCCGAAACCATTCCCTGCAGGAGAGTACCCAAGGAGGAGCCCTCTCTTTCCAGAGGTTTGCGATTTTAGCTTTCAAGAAGGTGTTCACTAAGAACACCACAGGGTTCACCATAGACAAACCCCCAAGTCTCCTCGTGCGGTACGTAACCTCTCTCTTGACCAGGTTCAGCCTATTCCCCCATAACAGCTGGAAGAACAGGCTGTAGATCCTAGTATAGGAAGCCTCTGGCAAGATACATACACTGCCCAGGTAGATGAACAAAGGTAGCAGGTACGATTTGATCAGGTGTACCCTTTCCCTTAAGGTTAAAGACCAACCCTTCCACTGGTCCACCTTCCGAGTGGCATCCTGGAGCCTACCATCCCAGTTTTTAGTGGGGTAATCACCCTTGCCAAATGTAATGCCTAGGATTTTTGCCGAGTCTTGGGGCCCTGGAAGGGTGTCCGGGAGATCAAACCTGGGATCTCCCCCTCCCAGCCAGAGACTCTCACACTTGTCCTGGTTGATGCTGGACCCAGATGCCTCTGAGTAGCGGTCCACCTCCGACATCACCACATCGACCTCCTCTCTCGAGGACACAAAGATAGTGACATCATCAGCGTACGCCACCACTCTCAGGGTGGCTTCTGGCTCCTCCAGGCTCATCCCGACCCCTGCCAATGGTCCACAACCAACCCTCCTAAGGAAAGGGTCGATCGCGAACACATACAACAGTGGGCTCAAAGGACAGCCCTGGCGAACACCAGACCCAACCTCAAAAGAGCGGCCAGACCAACCGTTCACCAGCGGGAAACTCTCTGCCCCTGCATACAAGATCTTAAGCCAATTGACAAAAGTATCTGGTAGGCCATATCTCAGAAGGACAGACCAGAGGTACTCGTGGTTCACCCGATCAAATGCTTTGGCCTGATCCAGGGACAGCAAGTACCCCTTCCAAAGACCCGCACCACTCCGCTCCACTGCCTCCCTGACACCAAGGACAGCACTTAAGGTGCTTCGGCCTGGAACAGAGCAGTGTTGAGCCCCCGAAAGGAGTCGGGGCGCAAACTTCACCAACCGATTAAACAGTATCTTGGCCAGAATCTTCCTGTCCGCATTGAGAAGAGCTATGGGCCTCCAATTCTCAATACGGCTCGAATCTTTACCCTTTGACAGAAGAATCAGGGCTGACCTCCTCATTGACCTCGGCAGAGTGCCCGAGGAAAGACACTCATTGAAGACCTCGGTCAAGAGGGGAACCAAGAGGTCCCTGAAGGTCTTATACCACTCAGATGTTAAGCCATCTGGACCTGGCGACTTCTTCAGGGCAAGCCCTTCAATCGCCAGTCTAACTTCCTCTTCCCTGATCTCTTCTGCCAAAACATCAAGAGAGGAGTCTACCCCTGGCTCAGGAATGGTTTCAGCCAGGAAACCCGACATCACATCTCGATCTAGATCCTTCCTCCCCAAGAGGTGTGAGTAAAAGGATCTGATGACCTCCAGGATCCCTGATCTGGACCGGTTCAGAGATCCCGTACTATCAACCAGTCCAGTCACGATCTTACTATTCACTGACATCTTACAGTTTCTGTAGGGGTCGGGCGAGCGGTACCTCCCGAAATCCCTCTCAAAAACTAAAGATGCGTGCCTATCATACTGACACCTCATGAGCAAGGCTTTCACTCTGGAGATCTCCTCTCTACTACCTCCAGTCGAGACGAGATGCTCGAGTTTCCTCCTCAGGCCCTGATACACACGATATCTATTCAGGGACCTGAGGCTTGAGAGCTGGCGGAAGAACCTCGCAACTCGCTTCTTGAATATCTCCCACCACTCTGACTTACTACTACATAGGCCCAGTAGAAGTACCTGACTCTGAAGAAAATCCTCAAAGGATTGTCTTACCTCTGCTTCTTCCAGGAGGGACGAATTCAGCCTCCAGTAGCCTCTACCCATCCGGGGGGTCTCTGAAACATTCAGGGAAAACAAAATTAGACAGTGGTCGGAGAACTCCACCTCAACCACGGACACTGCGGAAGAGACTGCTTCCTCCTTTAAATAAATATACCACATACACTAATTGAGCACAACTTCCTAATGCGAAAAAATTCCTTTATTATTTAAAAATTAATAAAATAGAGATGTCAACAACATAAAGAATGAGGGAAAAGGTGATGACAGTACAACAATCCAGGGAAGACACAATATGAATAACAAGAATAATGAGTAAAGAAATATTACATGTATAAAGGACACAGGTTCAATCAATAGTACAAATAACAGGATCCCAAGAAAAATACCTCTCAAAAATCCATAAGTGCATTAGTGCATGTGAGGCTAGCCGTCTAAACACAATTGGGACCTGTAAACGTTACACTCCTATGATTGCCACCAGCCCAAAAAGACATACAAATATTAGTCAAATCTTACCCATATTGCTGCTTCCCTGGCACACCCCGACGCGCGTTTCGCAGATGACCACTTTATCAAGGCATGCCCCTTGATAAAGTGGTCATCTGCGAAACGCGCGTCGGGGTGTGCCAGGGAAGCAGCAATATGGGTAAGATTTGACTAATATTTGTATGTCTTTTTGGGCTGGTGGCAATCATAGGAGTGTAACGTTTACAGGTCCCAATTGTGTTTAGACGGCTAGCCTCACATGCACTAATGCACTTATGGATTTTTGAGAGGTATTTTTCTTGGGATCCTGTTATTTGTACTATTGATTGAACCTGTGTCCTTTATACATGTAATATTTCTTTACTCATTATTCTTGTTATTCATATTGTGTCTTCCCTGGATTGTTGTACTGTCATCACCTTTTCCCTCATTCTTTATGTTGTTGACATCTCTATTTTATTAATTTTTAAATAATAAAGGAATTTTTTCGCATTAGGAAGTTGTGCTCAATTAGTGTATGTGGTATATTTTGGTAGTCTCTTGAGTTTTCCTTGTCATATTGGTATTGACTATTTGCAGGGTATACTTTTTTGCACATGCGATTTATTTAGCTTTTTCCCTGTATATTGGAATTATTGTTGTATTAAAAAACTCCTTTAAATAAAACCTGTCTAATCTAGACCTGCAGCTACCTCGATGATAGATGAAACCCGCGTGGCCCGAGGGTGTCCGGATGTGAGCATCCTCTAGGCGAGCTTCCCTAACTATACTAATCAGGGCCATACTATCATAAGCCAGCTTGTCTTTGGCGCCTCTCCTGTCCTGAGACCTCGTGATAGTGTTGAAGTCTCCACCAAAGATCACCTGCCGACTCGTAAAAAGAAAGGGCTTAATCCTCATGAAAAGGCTTTTACGGTCCCACTTAGTTTGTGGGGTATAGATGTTAATGAGCCGGAGCTCTTGCCCCCTCATGAGGACATCCAAGATCAGGCACCTCCCCATTTCTAACTCAATAACCCGTCTGCATTCTACAGGAGCGGTAAAAAGGACCGCCACCCCACTATACGGCTCAGCCGCAAGAGACCACTGTGAAGGCCCATGCCTCCACTCTCGCTTGGCTTTTACTAGCAAGGCTTGATTTGTCAACCTGGTCTCCTGCAAAAACAAAATGTCGGCGTTAATACGACCGAGAAAATCAAAGGCTGCGAATCTAGCCGTATCCGACTTAATGCTGGCACAGTTAATGGATGCCAGAGTCAATGGGGTGAGTGCCGCCATCATGGGTGATTGAGTTGGACAGCCTTGTCTCTTTATTTCCTACCCTTCTTTTTACCACCTTCCCCATCAGAAGAAGATCCTTTTTCCTTCTCTTTAACCCGCTTTAAAGATGCAGACATATCCATACCCAGATCCTTATCTCCTGACCCAGGGGCCACCTGGCCTCCCAAGGAAACTGCCTCAGAAGGAACAGGCTCGGCACCTCCTGGAGACCTCACCGTCTCCAAAATCAGTCCCTCAGCCTCGGCTTTGCCTAGGGCCTGATACCTATTGGACAGAACGATCAGAGGGGGGTCAGTCAGGCTTTCCTTTGGCACTTGGCCCGCAACACCGGAGGACAAAGAAGAAGATGCCCAAGGCCCCTTCTGGCTTTGCCTCCTACTGTCGCACTTACGTTTTTCATTTTGCACTTTCCTACCGTCCTCATCCAAACTTTCATATTGGGAGGAACTGGAGGAAATGGCTCTCTTTGCCTCCTCTTTACGAAGTCTCCTTATCTCTTCATCTAACTCGGTATCCCCCAGAGCCTCAGCTGTTCCCTCTAAGCCGGCATCTGGAGCAGGACCACTGACTACTCCTGCCACCAGGGAACTTCCCAGGTCCCTGCTCCTTCTGCACTTCTCCTCTCGCCTGAGCTTAGAGGGGGTCTTGTTTTTTACCTTCTTCACTGGCACTAGTGCCCCTTCTCCTCTGCTGGTCCCCTCCCCAGGTGAGGCAACAACAAGGCTCTCCCCATCTTGGGCGGCCGCAGCATTGGAGAATGAGCGTGGACACCTGCTAAATGGGTGACCAAGGTCACCACACAGGTGACAGCGAATCCGGCCACAGGCGGCAGCCAGATGACCCTCCGCACCGCACAATGCACAAATCAGCTTAGTGCAGTTTGCACTAAAGTGGGTGGGATCCCCACACCTGTGACACAGCTTCGGCTGCCCCTGGTAAAAGACTTGGATCCTATCGCGTCCGAGGAAGGCAACAGATGGAATGTGTGCGACAGTGTTGCCTGAACGACGGAGGCGAACGGAAAACGTCCAGGCTCCGGACCAAATACCATGCTCATCCAGATTTTTCTTGGGGATGTCCGTCACCTCCCCATACCTGCCTAGCCAGGTCATGATGTCATAGCAAGAAAGCGACTCGTTGCGTGTCAGAACGGTCACTTTCTTGACTGAACTCTGACAGGATACCGCCTTTACAGGGAAATCCCGCCACACGGGCTCATCCTTCACCAGCTCGTGATTAGACCAGAAGAGCTCAAGTCCCTCTGGCTTCACAAAGCTGATGTCGAATTCAGAGGTACCGTAGGGGTGGATCAGAGCAAAGATGTCATTCGCCCTGAATCTCATCTGGAAGAGAAGCTCCACCACCTTTGCCCTGGATGGGCACGCATCACTGCCTCTCCATACCAGACGGGCCACGTTCCTACGGCCAACCTCCTGCCCGGGTGTCGGAAGGGACCAGACCACTTCCCCATTATGCTCTCGGAATGCCCCAAGCCCATGTCTTTCTATATAGAAGGACAGGTCGACCTCCCGCCCCTCTACTTGGAGCGTTCTGTCTCCTCTCCTCAACGCCTCCAGGAGGTGTCGTTGCAAGTTACCTTCTCCTGGATTAAGAGATGAGGATCCCCTAGTTCCCCTCGTTCCCCCAGCAGCGACGTTGGCATAGCTCCTCACTGGAGCGGCCACCACTGGGGGGGCAGCCGGACCATCCCCACTCCCCCCAACAACCACAGAAGAAACAATAACACCAGCATTAATCATTCCCTGCCTAGCTGGGCTGGACTGGCCTACCTGTAGTCTGGCTGGCTTTATTACATTACTACTGGATATATTAGTAGTAGCTCTGGCATTAGCAGTGGCATCCTTGGCATCCCTGGGCACATTTGACTGGGCAACCGTCTTCCCCTTAACATGGGGAGATGCAGCATTGCCACCTGTCCGGCCCTCAGCCTCAGCCAGCACCTCTGCCTCAATCTCCTGCACCGCCTGAAGCATGGCTTCATTAATGTTATGTCCATTGGTGTGCACCTGCGGCACCAGACAGGCACCTGACTTAGTGACAGTCTCTTTACTGCTTGCTCTGCCCCCAGCAGTAAGATTATCACTGGCACTTGTGCCTTCTCCTGAAGCCTGGACACTCCTCCCTTTGCCTGCAGAGGAGCGTCCTACAGCTCCAGATCCAGCGGAACGATCGCCCACAATTTTAATGCCCGACCGCCCGGGCAATGTGCCAGCCGCTGGCACTGGGACACTCCTCCCTTTACCTGCAGAGGAGCGCCCTGCACACGTCACCTCAGCCACCAAACTGTCCGGCCCCCCGGCCGCTCCTACACCGTTACCGACCTCACTACCCTGACCAGCGAGGCCGGCACTCTCCGCCATCTTGGTTGTACTCTTACTGGCTTTCTGGCCCCGCTCCACAGTAGCAGAAGTGGGGACAGTCAGATTACCAGTATCTGCACCCTGAGACGACTTTCCAGCCGCCCCAGACTGCACAAAGGGAACATACACAAGGTTCACCTGCTCTGCTGGCTTCTTCCTCTTTTTTCTGCCTTTTTTCTTCTTTTTAATTAACCTCTCCATCCCCAGGTCATCTCCAAAGCTGAAGTTCTCCATGTGCACTGGGGATTCAATCTGTTTTATCTGTGCAAGCAGAGTTCCTCCAGAATCATCATCATCATCATCATCATCATCATCATCACCACCATCATCCTCTGTAGAGCCTTCTCCTGAAGATGTTGGTAAGGCCACTTGTCCTGCAGGTAGACTCAGCTGGGACTCATCCACCCCTTGTGCACTGGGAGATTTTGTAGCCAAGTCCTCCAGACTCGCTGTCACAGGGGTCTCTCCAGCTTCTATGTCTTCTCCTTCCTCTTCCTCACTACTGCTCTCACCATCTGCAGAACAATCACCCCCATCCTCCTCCTCCTCCTCCTTCTTTGGGGATTTCATGCTGGCAAATCTGTCCGCATTGAGGAGCTTCTCCCTGAAGATATCGCTGCCCTCCAGGATGGTCATCCTCTGCAGCTCCAGCTCTCTCACCTCCTCCTGCTGCAGAGTCTTCACCTTAGCTGTGAGTCCAGGCTTCTGCTTCTTTGGGGCTGAGCTGGCTCTGTGCTTAGCAAACTTCATGTCGTCTCTTAGACCTTTCAGTCTCTTTCCCAGCTGCTCATATTCAGCTAGCTTTGCAGCTATCCTGGTGCCATAGGTGGCTGCAGACTCCCTGGGCCCCCTGAGACCCCACTGCTCCATTACCTGACTCTCCTGGGAGCCCCTCCGTGCAGCTGCACCTGCACCCCGTTTTCCGCTCACCTTGCTTGCAGGCTTTTCTTGCATACTTGGAGCCTTGCGGCTTCCACCCGTCGCTGGAAGGGCTGGGTCCACATTGCTGCGAACCCTACTGGATCTTCTTACCCCTCCAGCCGGAGCGCTGGCCGGTAGCTTACTCTCTACACCCCCCGCCGGCCTTGACCGGGAGGTGGAGGTCAGGGGATCCATGCTGAAGACTCTCCCAGGAAGCTGCCACCTTCCTGGGGAAGCAGGTGGTAAATCAGCCTCTCTCCTCCTGGAAGTCTGGATGTGTGGAGCTCAGCAGCAAACACAGACACACCCAGTAACCACACCCTCCAGAGCTGCACTCACTATTCTGCTGTTATATCATGTCTCATCCCAGGTGCAGTGGTGTCGGGCGGGGGTCCCAGGTGCAGTGGTGTCGGGGGGGGGGGGGGGGGGGGGGGGGGGTCACAGGTGCAGTGGTGTCGGGGGGGGTCACAGGTGCAGTGGTGTCGGGGGGGGGGGGGGGTCACAGGTGCAGGGGTGTCGGGGGGGGGGGGTCCTAGGTGCAGGGGTGTCGGGGGGGGGGGGGTCCTAGGTGCAGGGGTGTCGGGGGGGGGGGGGGGTCCCAGGTGCAGGGGTGTCGGGGGGGGGGTCCCAGGTGCAGGGGTGTCGGGGGGGGGGGGTCCCAGGTGTCGGGGGGGGTCCCAGGTGCAGGGGTGTCGGGGGGGGGGGGGGCCCAGGTGCAGGGGTGTCGGGGGGGGGGGGGGTCCCAGGTGCAGGGGTGTCGGGCGGGGGTCCCAGGTGCAGGGGTGTCGGGCGGGGGTCCCAGGTGCAGGGGTGTCGGGCGGGGGTCCCAGGTGCAGAGGTGTCGGGCGGGGGTTACACATTGGTAACAATCGGAAACCCCAAAATGTAACCAAAATATTTCACATGAACTTTATTGTCTGTGGATAAAAAAATCTGACACTTTATACATTGTCCTCGTTACATTGTTACATTGTTGCCGGTTACTAATCCTCGGGGAGATAAACAGGAAGCGAAGCATCAATGACGCGGGAGGAAAGCGAAGCATCCGGTGACATCATGACCACAAGCAGTGAGGTCGCCATAGAGGAGATAGAACGGCCGCTCCCCATACCGGAGGAGGCTCAGTCACCAGCTGAATAAGGAGGCCGGAAGGTATCCCACCTGCTCCAGGGCGCCATCCTCCGCTGAAGAGAGAGAACAGCATGCATCAAGAACCATATCCCAGAGCTGCACTCACACTGCTGCTGGTGGGGTCACTGTGTACATACATTACATTACTGATCCTGTATTATACCCCAGAGCTGCACTCACTATTCTGCTGGTGGGGTCACTGTGTACATACATTACATTACTGATCCTGTATTATACCCCAGAGCTGCACTCACACTGCTGCTGGTGGGGTCACTGTTTACATACATTACTGATCCTGAGTTCCATCCTGTATTATACCCCAGAGCTGCACTCACTACTCTGCTGGTGGGGTCACTGTGTACATATGGTTACCTTCCTCCTGTGCTTTCTGTAGGGAGCTGAGGAACATGGCCGCCTCCTCTGAGATAGTGATGGGGCTGGTGTTTCGACTTCGGGTCTCTGAAAAATAAGTTACTTCTTGAGTATATGGGAGATAGACTCTACGGGCCGAGGGGGAGGGATGGACTCTACAGGCCGAGGGGGAGGGACGGACTCTACGGGCCGAGGGGGAGGGATGGACTCTACGGGTCGAGGGGGAGGGACAGACTCTACGGGCCGAGGGGGAGGGATGGACTCTAGGGGATAGTGGTTAGGGGCGGGGATAGTGGTTAGAGGAGGGGATAGTGGTTAGGGGAGGGGATAGTGGTTAGGGGAGGGGATAGTGGTTAGAGGAGGGGATAGTGGTTAGGGGAGGGGATAGTGGTTAGGGGGGGGGGGATAGTGGTTAGGGGAGGGGATAGTGGTTAGGGGAGGGGATAGTGATTAGAGGGGAATAGTGGTTAGGGGAGGGGATAGTGGTTAGGGGAGGGGATAGTGGTTAGGGGAGGGGATAGTGGTTAGGGGAGGGGATAGTGGTTAGGGGGGGGGGATAGTGGTTAGGGGAGGGGATAGTGGTTAGGGGAGGGGATAGTGGTTAGGGGAGGGGATAGTGATTAGAGGGGAATAGTGGTTAGGGGAGGGGATAGTGGTTAGGGGAGGGGATAGTGGTTAGGGGAGGGGATAGTGGTTAGGGGAGGGGATAGTGGTTAGGGGGGAATAGTGGTTAGGGGAGGGGATAGTGGTTAGGGGAGG
This sequence comes from Dendropsophus ebraccatus, assembly GCF_027789765.1. NCBI lineage: Eukaryota > Metazoa > Chordata > Amphibia > Anura > Hylidae > Dendropsophus > Dendropsophus ebraccatus. Next base: position 2,201,515 of record NC_091454.1, on the reverse strand, counting down.
GGATAGTGGTTAGGGGGGAATAGTGGTTAGGGGAGGGGACAGTGGTTAGGGGAGGGGATAGTGGTTAGGGGAGGGGCCTCCATTACCAAGCTGCAGGCGGTCGTAGAGATCTTTCCTCTGACTCTCATCTGATATAAAACGGCGACCTTCTGCAGGAGATGGACAGGAGTGTTATATACAGGTATACAGTATATTGAGGATACACAGACAAGGGGAGGAAATACAAGGACTGTAGGACATCATGTGGACAATGTGTGATAGTAGGGCTCTATGCAGGAGCTGTAGGGATCTATATGGGCGATATGTATGTGTATATCCTGTATGTATGTACTATGTATATATGTACTATGTGTGTACTATGTATATATATATATATATATATATATATATATATATACTGTATGTCTGCTATGTGTGTACTATGTGTGTAGTATATATATATATATATCCTGTACAGTCATGGTCAAAAGTTTTGAGAATGATACAAATATTAATTATTACAAAGTCTACTGCTTCAGTTAAAATGGCAATTTGCATCATATAGTCCAGAATGTTATACAGAGGGATCAGCTTAACAGCAATTACTTGCACAGTCAATATTTGCCTAGAAAATGAACTTTATCCCCCAAAACACATTTCCCCATCATTGCAGCCCGGCCTTACAAGGAGCAGCTAACATTGTTTCAGTGATTGCTCCAGTAACACAGGTGTGGGTGTTGATGAGGACAGGGCTGGAGATCAATCTGTAATGATTAAGTAAGAATGACACCACTGGACACTTTAAAAGGAGGCTGGTGCTTGGCATCATTGTTTCTCTTCTGTTACCATGGTTATCTCTAAAGAAACACGTGCAGTCATCATTGCACTGCACAAAAATGGCCGAACAGGGAAGAGTATCGCAGCTAGAAAGATTGCACCTCAGTCACCAATCTATCGCATCATCAAGAACTTCAAGGAGAGAGGTTCCATTGTTGCCAAAAAGGCTCCAGGGCGCCCAAGAAAGACCAGCAAGCGCCAGGACCGTCTCTTAAAAGTGTGGTCAGCTGCGGGATGGGGCTACCAGCAGTGCAGAGCTTGCTCAGGAATGGCAGCAGGCAGGTGTGAGGGCATCTGCACTGTGCACTGTGAGACTGCGGAGACTCTTGGAGCAAGGCCTGGTCTCATGGAGGGCAGCAAAGAAGCCTCTTCTCTCCAGAAAAAACATCAGGGACAAATATTCTGCAAAAGGTCCAGGGAGTGGACTGCTGAGGACTGGGGGAAAGGTCCAGGGAGTGGACTGCTGAGGACTGGGGGAAAGGTCCAGGGAGTGGACTGCTGAGGACTGGGGGAAAGGTGCAGGGAGTGGACTGCTGAGGACTGGGGGAAAGGTCCAGGGAGAGGACTGCTGAGGACTGGGGGAAAGGTCCAGGGAGTGGACTGCTGAGGACTGGAGGAAAGGTCCAGGGAGCAGACTGCTGAGGACTGGGGGAAAGGTCCAGGGAGTGGACCGCTGAGGACTGGGGGAAAGGTGCAGGGAGTGGACTGCTGAGGACTGGAGGAAAGGTCCAGGGAGTGGTCTGCTGAGGACTGGGGGAAAGGTGCAGGGAGTGTACTGCTGAGGACTGGGGGAAAGGTCCAGGGAGCAGACTGCTGAGGACTGGGGGAAAGGTCCAGGGAGCAGACTGCTGAGGACTGGGGGAAAGGTCCAGGGAGAGGACTGGGGGAAAGGTCCAGGGAGCAGACTGCTGAGGACTGGGGGAAAGGTACAGGGAGCGGACTGCTGAGGACTGGGGGAAAGGTCCAGGGAGAGGACTGCTGAGGACTGGGGGAAAGGTCCAGGGAGAGGACTGCTGAGGACTGGAGGAAAGGTCCAGGGAGTGGACCGCTGAGGACTGGGGGAAAGGTCCAGGGAGTGGTCTGCTGAGGACTGGGGGAAAGGTCCAGGGAGCGGACTGCTGAGGACTGGGGGAAAGGTCCAGGGAGCGGACTGCTGAGGACTGGAGGAAAGGTCCAGGGAGCGGACTGCTGAGGACTGGGGGAAAGGTCCAGGGAGTGGACTGCTGAGGATTGGGGGAAAGGTCCAGGGAGTGGACTGCTGAGGACTGGAGGAAAGGTCCAGGGAGCGGACTGCTGAGGACTGGGGGAAAGTCATTGTCTCTGATGAATCCCCTTTCTGAATGTTTGGGACATCTGGAAAACAGCTTATTGGGAGAAGACGAGGTGAGCGCTACCACCAGTCTTGTCTCATGCCGACTGTAACCGGCATCCTGAAACCATTCATGTGTGGGGTTGCTTCTCAGCCAAGGGAATCGGCTCTCACAGTCTTGCCTAAAAACACGGCCATGAATAAAGAATGGGACCAGAATGTCCTCCAAGAGCAACTTCTCCCAACCGTCCAGGAGCAGTTTGGCCACCAACAATGCCTTTTCCAGCATGATGGAGCATCTGCCATAAAGCAAAGGTGATAACTAAATGGCTCAGGGAAGAAAACATAGAGATTTGGGTCCATGGCCTGGAAACTCCCCAGATCTTAATCCCATTGAGAACTTGTGGTCAATCATCAAGAGACGGGTGGACAAACAAAAACCAACAAGTTCTGACAAAATGCGAGCAGTGATTGTACAAGAATGGACGACTATCAGTCAGGATTTGGTCCAGAAGTTGTGTGAGAGCAGCCGGGGAGAATTGCAGACGTCCTGAAGAAGAAGCCGCAACACTGCAAATATTATAGACTTGCTGCAGTAACTCATCCACCTGTCAGTATAAGATTCTGTCACTAATAATATGATTGTAATTATATTTCTGTATGTGATAAAAACATCTGACAAACACACAGAAAAACCAGAGGGCAGAGGATCATGGGAAATAGAAGAGTTGTGTCATTCTCAAAACTTTTGGCCATGACTGTATGTACTATGTATATATCCTGTATGTACTATGTATATATACTGTATGTACTATGTATATATCCTGTATGTACTATGTATGTACTATGTATATATCCTGTATGTACTATGTGTGTACTATGTATATATCCTGTATGTACTATGTATATATCCTGTATGTACTATGTGTGTACTATGTATATATCCTGTATGTACTATGTATATATCCTGTATGTACTATGTGTGTACTATGTATATATCCTGTATGTACTATGTGTGTACTATGTATATATCCTGTATGTACTATGTATATATCCTGTATGTACTATGTGTGTACTATGTATATATCCTGTATGTACTATGTATATATCCTGTATGTACTATGTGTGTACTATGTATATATCCTGTATGTACTATGTATATATCCTGTATGTACTATGTATATATACTGTATGTACTATGTATATATCCTGTATGTACTATGTATATATCCTGTATGTACTATGTATATATCCTGTATGTACTATGTGTGTACTATGTATATATACTGTATGTACTATGTATATATCCTGTATGTACTATGTATGTACTATGTATATATCCTGTATGTACTATGTGTGTACTATGTATATATACTGTATGTACTATGTATATATCCTGTATGTACTATGTATGTACTATGTATATATCCTGTATGTACTATGTATATATCCTGTATGTACTATGTATATATCCTGTATGTACTATGTATATATCCTGTATGTACTATGTATATATCCTGTATGTACTATGTATATATCCTGTATGTACTATGTATATATCCTGTATGTACTATGTGTGTACTATGTATATATACTGTATGTACTATGTATATATCCTGTATGTACTATGTATGTACTATGTATATATCCTGTATGTACTATGTATATATCCTGTATGTACTATGTGTGTACTATGTATATATCCTGTATGTACTATGTATGTACTATGTATATATCCTGTATGTACTATGTATATATCCTGTATGTACTATGTATGTACTATGTATATATCCTGTATGTACTATGTGTGTACTATGTATATATACTGTATGTACTATGTATGTACTATGTATATAAACTGTATGTACTATGTATATATCCTGTATGTACTATGTGTGTACTATGTATATATCCTGTATGTACTATGTGTGTACTATGTATATATCCTGTATGTACTATGTATATATACTGTATGTACTATGTGTGTACTATGTATATAAACTGTATGTACTATGTATATATCCTGTATGTACTATGTGTGTACTATGTATATATACTGTATGTACTATGTATGTACTATGTATATATACTGTATATACTATGTATATATCCTGTATGTACTATGTATATATCCTGTATGTACTATGTATATATCCTGTATGTACTATGTATGTACTATGTATATATACTGTATATACTATGTATATATCCTGTATGTACTATGTATGTACTATGTATATATCCTGTATGTACTATGTATATATCCTGTATGTACTATGTGTGTACTATGTATATATCCTGTATGTACTATGTATATATCCTGTATGTACTATGTGTGTACTATGTATAGATATATGTATACTGTATGTATCTGTAGATATGTTTGTCGGGGTTGGGGCCCCCCATGTCACTCACGCGCCCCCTTCAGGTAGAGCATGGCCTGCGGGGTCCAGTTCCGTCTCTGGAAATGGTTCTTGTCACATAGAAGAGAAATATAGAAAAAGATTAAGAAACTGCAGAGAGGAGGAAGAGGAGGAGGAGCAGCGGATACCTACCTGCGGGAGACCCCCAGAGCCAGGGAAGATGGAGCTGCACATCAGCAGCATCAGCGCACAGGTGGCCATAGGAGCAAAGTCCTGGAAGAAGGAGAGATGTCACACATTGTAACTATCACCCCCATCCTCCTCCCTGACCCCAGGAGCTGACACTCTAATCTCCTATCACACACAGTGTATCATCACTCCCATCCTCCCTGACCCCCGGAGCTGACACTCTAATCTCCTATCACACACAGTGTATCATCACTCCCATCATCCTCCCTGACCCCAGGAGCTGACACTCTAATCTCCTATCACACACAGTGTATCATCACTCCCATCCTCCTCCCTGACCCCAGGAGCTGACACTCTAATCTCCTATCACACACAGTGTATCATCACTCCCATCCTCCTCCCTGACCCCAGGAGCTGACACTCTAATCTCCTATCACACACAGTGTATCATCACTCCCATCATCCCTGACCCCAGGAGCTGACACTCTAATCTCCTATCACACACAGTGTATCATCACTCCCATCATCCTCCCTGACCCCAGGAGCTGACACTCTAATCTCCTATCACACACAGTGTATCATCCTCCCTGACCCCAGGAGCTGACACTCTAATCTCTTATCACACACAGTGTATCATCACTCCCATCATCCTCCCTGACCCCAGGAGCTGACACTCTAATCTCCTATCACACACAGTATCATCACTCCCATCATCCTCCCTGACCCCAGGAGCTGACACTCTAATCTCTTATCACACACAGTGTATCATCACTCCCATCATCCTCCCTGACCCCAGGAGCTGACACTCTAATCTCCTATCACACACAGTATCATCACTCCCATCATCCTCCCTGACCCCAGGAGCTGACACTCTAATCTCCTATCACACACAGTGTATCATCACTCCCATCATCCTCCCTGACCCCAGGAGCTGACACTCTAATCCCCTATCACACACAGTGTATCATCACTCCCATCATCCTCCCTGACCCCAGGAGCTGACACTCTAATCTCCTATCACACACAGTGTATCATCACTCCCATCCTCCTCCCTGACCCCAGGAGCTGACACTCTAATCTCCTATCACACACAGTGTATCATCACTCCCATCCTCCTCCCTGACCCCAGGAGCTGACACTCTAATCTCCTATCACACAGTGTATCATCACCCCCATCATCCCTGACCCCAGGAGCTGACACTCTAATCTCCTATCACACACAGTGTATCATCACTCCCATCATCCCTGACCCCAGGAGCTGACACTCTAATCTCCTATCACAGTGTATCATCACTCCCATCATCCTCCCTGACCCCAGGAGCTGACACTCTAATCTCCTATCACAGTGTATCATCACTCCCATCATCCTCCCTGACCCCAGGAGCTGACACTCTAATCTCCTATCACAGTGTATCATCACTCCCATCATCCTCCCTGACCCCAGGAGCTGACACTCTAATCTCCTATCACACACAGTGTATCATCACTCCCATCATCCTCCCTGACCCCAGGAGCTGACACTCTAATCTCCTATCACACACAGTGTATCATCACTCCCATCATCCTCCCTGACCCCAGGAGCTGACACTCTAATCTCCTATCACAGTGTATCATCACTCCCATCCTCCCTGACCCCAGGAGCTGACACTCTAATCTCCTATCACAGTGTATCATCACTCCCATCATCCTCCCTGACCCCAGGAGCTGACACTCTAATCTCCTATCACACACAGTGTATCATCACTCCCATCCTCCTCCCTGACCCCCGGAGCTGACACTCTAATCTCCTATCACACACAGTGTATCATCACTCCCATCATCCTCCCTGACCCCAGGAGCTGACACTCTAATCTCCTATCACACACAGTGTATCATCACTCCCATCATCCTCCCTGACCCCAGGAGCTGACACTCTAATCTCCTATCACACACAGTGTATCATCACTCCCATCATCCTCCTCCCTGACCCCAGGAGCTGACACTCTAATCTCCTATCACACACAGTGTATCATCACTCCCATCATCCTCCCTGACCCCAGGAGCTGACACTCTAATCTCCTATCACACACAGTGTATCATCACTCCCATCATCCTCCCTGACCCCAGGAGCTGACACTCTAATCTATCACACACAGTATCATCACTCCCATCATCCTCCTCCCTGACCCCAGGAGCTGACACTCTAATCTCCTATCACACACAGTATCATCACTCCCATCATCCTCCCTGACCCCAGGAGCTGACACTCTAATCTCCTATCACACACAGTGTATCATCACTCCCATCCTCCTCCCTGACCCCAGGAGCTTACACTCTAATCTCCTATCACACACAGTGTATCATCACTCCCATCCTCCTCCCTGACCCCAGGAGCTGACACTCTAATCTCCTATCACACACAGTGTATCATCACTCCCATCATCCTCCTCCCTGACCCCAGGAGCTGACACTCTAATCTCCTATCACACACAGTGTATCATCACTCCCATCATCATCCTCCCTGACCCCAGGAGCTGACACTCTAATCCATTATCACACACAGTGTATCATCACTCCCATCATCCCTGACCCCAGGAGCTGACACTCTAATCTCCTATCACACACAGTGTATCATCACTCCCATCATCCTCCCTGACCCCAGGAGCTGACACTCTAATCTCCTATCACACACAGTGTATCATCACTCCCATCCTCCCTGACCCCAGGAGCTGACACTCTAATCTCCTATCACACACAGTGTATCATCACTCCCATCCTCCTCCCTGACCCCAGGAGCTGACACTCTAATCTCCTATCACACACAGTGTATCATCACTCCCATCCTCCCTGACCCCAGGAGCTGACACTCTAATCTCCTATCACACACAGTGTATCATCACTCCCATCCTCCTCCCTGACCCCAGGAGCTGACACTCTAATCTCCTATCACACACAGTGTATCATCACTCCCATCATCCTCCTCCCTGACCCCAGGAGCTGACACTCTAATCTCCTATCACACACAGTGTATCATCACTCCCATCCTCCCTGACCCCAGGAGCTGACACTCTAATCTCCTATCACACACAGTGTATCATCACTCCCATCCTCCTCCCTGACCCCAGGAGCTGACACTCTAATCTCCTATCACACACAGTGTATCATCACTCCCATCCTCCTCCCTGACCCCAGGAGCTAACACTCTAATCTCCTATCACACACAGTGTATCATCACTCCCATCCTCCTCCCTGACCCCAGGAGCTAACACTCTAATCTCCTATCACACACAGTGTACCATCACTCCCATCATCCTCCCTGACCCCAGGAGCTGACACTCTAATCCCCTATCACACACAGTGTATCATCACCCCCATCATCCCTGACCCCAGGAGCTGACACTCTAATCTCCTATCACACACAGTGTATTATCACTCCCATCATCCTCCCTGACCCCAGGAGCTGACACTCTAATCTCCTATCACACACAGTGTACCATCACTCCTATCATCCTCCCTGACCCCAGGAGCTGACACTCTAATCTATCACACACAGTGTATCATCACTCCCATCATCCTCCCTGACCCCAGGAGCTGACACTCTAATCCCCTATCACACACAGTGTATCATCACTCCCATCATCCTCCCTGACCCCAGGAGCTGACACTCTAATCTCCTATCACACAGTGTATCATCACTCCCATCATCCTCCCTGACCCCAGGAGCTGACACTCTAATCTCCTATCACACAGTGTATCATCACTCCCATCATCCTCCCCGACCCCAGGAGCTGACACTCTAATCTCCTATCACACACAGGTAATAGATAGATGCAGTATACAGACTATATAGTATATACTCCTCACTCCTCTAGTATCAATTCCTAAGCAACTTTATGGAGTCTCCGCAGCCCCAACCAATCACTGAACAACGTCTAATGATGCCAGGCAGTACAGTACAGTGAGTGGGTGATGGATAATGATGCCAGGCAGTACAGTGAGTGGGTGATGGATAATGATGCCAGGCAGTACAGTGAGTGGGTGATGTATAATGATGCCAGGCAGTACAGTGAGTGGGTGATGTATAATGATGCCAGGCAGTACAGTACAGTGAGTGGGTGATGTATAATGATGCCAGGCAGTACAGTACAGTGAGTGGGTGATGTATAATGATGCCAGGCAGTACAGTGAGTGGGTGATGTATAATGATGCCAGGCAGTACAGTGAGTGGGTGATGGATAATGATGCCAGGCAGTACAGTGAGTGGGTGATGGATAATGATGCCAGGCAGTACAGTACAGTGAGTGGGTGATGGATAATGATGCCAGGCAGTACAGTGAGTGGGTGATGTATAATGATGCCAGGCAGTACAGTGAGTGGGTGATGGATAATGATGCCAGGCAGTACAGTGAGTGGGTGATGGATAATGATGCCAGGCAGTACAGTACAGTGAGTGGGTGATGGATAATGATGCCAGGCAGTACAGTGAGTGGGTGATGTATAATGATGCCAGGCAGTACAGTGAGTGGGTGATGTGTAATGATGCCAGGCAGTACAGTACAGTGAGTGGGTGATGGATAATGATGCCAGGCAGTACAGTGAGTGGGTGATGGATAATGATGCCAGGCAGAACAGTGAGTGGGTGATGTATAATGATGCCAGGCAGTACAGTGAGTGGGTGATGTGTAATGATGCCAGGCAGTACAGTGAGTGGGTGATGGATAATGATGCCAGGCAGTACAGTGAGTGGGTGATGGATAATGATGCCAGGCAGAACAGTGAGTGGGTGATGGATAATGATGCCAGGCAGTACAGTACAGTGAGTGGGTGATGTATAATGATGCCAGGCAGTACAGTACAGTGAGTGGGTGATGGATAATGATGCCAGGCAGTACAGTGAGTGGGTGATGGATAATGATGCCAGGCAGTACAGTACAGTGAGTGGGTGATGGATAATGATGCCAGGCAGTACAGTGAGTGGGTGATGGATAATGATGCCAGGCAGTACAGTGAGTGGGTGATGTATAATGATGCCAGGCAGTACAGTGAGTGGGTGATGTGTAATGATGCCAGGCAGTACAGTGAGTGGGTGATGGATAATGATGCCAGGCAGTACAGTGAGTGGGTGATGTATAATGATGCCAGGCAGTACAGTGAGTGGGTGATGGATAATGATGCCAGGCAGTACAGTGAGTGGGTGATGTATAATGATGCCAGGCAGTACAGTGAGTGGGTGATGTATAATGATGCCAGGCAGAACAGTGAGTGGGTGATGGATAATGATGCCAGGCAGTACAGTGAGTGGGTGATGTATAATGATGCCAGGCAGTACAGTGAGTGGGTGATGTATAATGATGCCAGGCAGTACAGTACAGTACAGTGGGTGATGGATAATGATGCCAGGCAGTACAGTGAGTGGGTGATGTATAATGATGCCAGGCAGAACAGTGAGTGGGTGATGTATAATGATGCCAGGCAGTACAGTACAGTACAGTGGGTGATGTATAATGATGCCAGGCAGTACAGTACAGTGAGTGGGTGATGTATAATGATGCCAGGCAGTACAGTACAGTGAGTGGGTGATGTATAATGATGCCAGGCAGTACAGTGAGTGGGTGATGTATAATGATGCCAGGCAGTACAGTGAGTGGGTGATGTATACTGGTGCCAGGCAGTACAGTGAGTGGGTGATGTATAATGATGCCAGGCAGAACAGTGAGTGGGTGATGGATAATGATGCCAGGCAGTACAGTGAGTGGGTGATGTATAATGATGCCAGGCAGTACAGTACAGTGAGTGGGTGATGGATAATGATGCCAGGCAGTACAGTGAGTGGGTGATGGATAATGATGCCAGGCAGTACAGTGAGTGGGTGATGGATAATGATGCCAGGCAGTACAGTGAGTGGGTGATGTATAATGATGCCAGGCAGTACAGTGAGTGGGTGATGTATAATGATGCCAGGCAGAACAGTGAGTGGGTGATGTATAATGATGCCAGGCAGAACAGTGAGTGGGTGATGTATAATGATGCCAGGCAGTACAGTGAGTGGGTGATGGATAATGATGCCAGGCAGTACAGTGAGTGGGTGATGTATAATGATGCCAGGCAGTACAGTACAGTGAGTGGGTGATGGATAATGATGCCAGGCAGTACAGTGAGTGGGTGATGGATAATGATGCCAGGCAGTACAGTGAGTGGGTGATGGATAATGATGCCAGGCAGTACAGTGAGTGGGTGATGTATAATGATGCCAGGCAGTACAGTGAGTGGGTGATGTATAATGATGCCAGGCAGAACAGTGAGTGGGTGATGTATAATGATGCCAGGCAGAACAGTGAGTGGGTGATGTATAATGATGCCAGGCAGAACAGTGAGTGGGTGATGGATAATGATGCCAGGCAGTACAGTGAGTGGGTGATGTATACTGGTGCCAGGTGCTGCGGACTCCCTCCCAGACGGGCACACGTACCCTGCTCCACCTGCGCTGTGGTTGTAATGGGAACCAGTGCTAAGCCCATGCTGTGTAGGCATCTGGGGGTCATGTGCTGTGCCCTCCCCGCCGCCCGCTGTCACTCTGCATCTGGGAGCAGTAAAGGTCGCTGTCAGTGTGCGGCTGCCGCCGGCCGGCACTCACCTGCATCTTGGCTCTTTCTGGGTGATGCCGTTACTTGAGTCGGGGTTATAAATGTTGTGTGGGCGGAGCCTCCTCCTTCCCCCGTCCGGCAGATTGATCCTGTCAGTCCGGGTGATGGACTGGACGCAGGGACGCAGCCTCCTCGGGGTTCGCTCTGCGCTGCCAGATGTAATTGAGGGCCGGACGGGAGGAAGAGATCAAAGTCATCGCCTGTCCGATCATCACGTCACCGCTGAGAGGGGATCAATACCTACAGCTGGGAGCTAAAGGTGACGCCTGTAATAAGGGTCAACGTGGTCAGCGACCGTATATCACTATGTCACAGGTAATGAGCCCTGACACCCCCCAGCGCAGACCTGACATCTGCCCAGCCCATAAGTCTGCACGCCCTCCAAGACAGTCAGGGGCTGATGAGGTAAGACCGGAGAAACCCACGAGAAGGAGCAATGAAATAATACAGAACCATAATGGATCCATTGCATAAGTCCTCACGCCCTCCAAGAGAGTCAGGGGCTGATGAGGTGAGGCCGGAGAAACCCACGAGAAGGAGCAATGAAATAATACAGAACCATAATGGATCCATTGCATAAGTCCTCACACCCTCCAAGACACGGGCTGATGAGGTAAGACCGGAGAAACCCACGAGAAGGAGCAATGAAATAATACAGAACCATAATGGATCCATTGCATAAGTCCTCACGCCCTCCAAGAGAGTCAGGGGCTGATGAGGTGAGGCCGGAGAAACCCACGAGAAGGAGCAATGAAATAATACAGAACCATAATGGATCCATTGCATAAGTCCTCACACCCTCCAAGACACGGGCTGATGAGGTAAGACCGGAGAAACCCACGAGAAGGAGCAATGAAATAATACAGAACCATAATGGATCCATTGCATAAGTCCTCACACCCTCCAAGACACGGGCTGATGAGGTGAGGCCCGAGAAACCCACGAGAAGGAGCAATAAAATAATACAGAACCATAATGGATCCATTGCATAAGTCCTCACACCCTCCAAGACACGGGCTGATGAGGTGAGACCGGAGAAACCCACGAGAAGGAGCAATGAAATAATACAGAACCATAATGGATCCATTGCATAAGTCCTCACACCCTCCAAGACACGGGCTGATGAGGTAAGACCGGCGAAACCCACGAGAAGGAGCAATGAGATAATACAGAACCATAATGGATCCATTGCATAAGTCCTCACACCCTCCAAGACACGGGCTGATGAGGTAAGACTGGAGAAACCCACGAGAAGGAGCAATGAGATAATACAGAACCATAATGGATCCATTGCATAAGTCCTCACACCCTCCAAGACACGGGCTGATGAGGTAAGACCGGAGAAACCCACGAGAAGGAGCAATGAAATATGCAATGGATCTGTTATGGTTCTGTATTATTTCATTGCTCCTTCTTGGGATATCTCTTGTCTCAGGCTTCACCTCATCAGCACCTGACTCTCTTGGAGGGTGTGAGAACTTATGCAATGGATCTGTTATGGTTCTGTATTAAGTTCTCACACCCTCCAAGAGAGTCAGGTGCTTATGACGTAAAGCCTGAGATCAGGATATAAATCCATGAGTAATGAAATAATCTAATAGTGTAATGGATATGCTGCATAAGTCCTCACACCCCGGAGAATGTTTGCTGCTTGTGATGTGATGCTTGAGATTTTGAGGAAAAAGGAAACTGAATTAAAATAAAAAAATGTCATAAGTCCTCACACCCTGTTAGAGCTAAGACATCCGGATAAAACCAATAATGAGGGGAAATGATTGACTACAATGGAAAAATAACCAGAAGTGATAACTTGCAGAAGTCTTCAACCCCCAGGGAACACACACGCTTCTTACACTGAGATCAGAAGAAATCCTGCTAAACGGAATTCACATCATTGATCATCATTTTAAGCGTAGAAAATGATCCATAGCAAGTTAGCTGCAAAAGTCTTCACACCTATCTAGGAGAGTTGGGCTCCTATAATAAATCAATAAGAAAGAATCAAATTAAATGACGAGAAATCAGGATAAAACCCATCAGGGAGGGGAAATCAATCAAGAAGCCTAATTACAGCATAAGTCTTCACACCCTCATAATGAATCAGTGACAGATCAGCTGCATAAGTCTTCACACCCTCAGAACAGCAGCTTCTCAGGGTGTAAAGCCAAAAATCCAAACCAAACCTGTCAATGAAAAGGGAAAGATCAAGTAATAGATCAGCTGCATAAGTCTTCACACCCCAGAACACCAGCATCTTATAACCTGAAGCCTGTTTAAAAAACAAAACAAAAAAAACAACAACATTACAAGGATTGGCTGCATAAGTCTTCATATCCTCACAGGGATTTAGATGATCTTTCATACAAGTCAAATAATAAATATTCATCATAACTTCACACCCTGTCAATGAAGAAAATAAAAACGTAAAGACAAATAGAGGAAACCGCATGGCTCCACCCCCAGACACACCCCATGTGGGGCTCCACCCCCAGACACACCCCACGTGGGGCTCCACCCCCCCAGACACACCCCACGTGGGGCTCCACCCCCAGACACACCCCACATGGAGCTCCACCCCCCCAGACACACCCCACATGGAGCTCCACCCCCCAGACACACCCCACATGGAGCTCCACCCCTCCCAGACACCCCCCCAAGTTGGGCTCCACCCCCAGACACACCCCACATGGGGCTCCACCTCCATCCCTTCAGGCACACAGCGCTTCATATACATCTTACACAGCTCCTCCATCCCTCCATACAAAACTGTTGCGGAGCTTCTCCATCCCTCCATACACAACTGTTGCGGAGCTCCTCCATCCCTCCATACACAACTGTTGCGGAGCTCCTCCATCCCTCCATACACAACTGTTGCGGAGCTCCTCCATCCCTCCATACACGTCTGTTGCGGAGCTCCTCCATACACGTCCCGCGGGGCTCCTCCATCCCTCCATACACGTCTGTTGCGGAGCTCCTCCATCCCTCCATACACAACTGTTGCGGAGCTCCTCCATCCCTCCATATACGTCTGTTGCGGAGCTCCTCCATCCCTCCATACACGTCTGTTGCGGAGCTCCTCCATCCCTCCATACAAAACTGTTGCGGAGCTTCTCCATCCCTCCATACACAACTGTTGCGGAGCTCCTCCATCCCTCCATACACAACTGTTGCGGAGCTCCTCCATCCCTCCATACACAACTGTTGCGGAGCTCCTCCATCCCTCCATACACGTCTGTTGCGGAGCTCCTCCATACACGTCCCGCGGGGCTCCTCCATCCCTCCATACACGTCTGTTGCGGAGCTCCTCCATCCCTCCATACACAACTGTTGCGGAGCTCCTCCATCCCTCCATATACGTCTGTTGCGGAGCTCCTCCATCCCTCCATACACGTCTGTTGCAGAGCTCCTCCATCCCTCCATACACGTCCCGCGGAGCTCCTCCATCCCTCCGTACACGTCCCGCGGAGCTCCTCCATCCCTCCATACACGTCCTGCGGAGCTCCTCCATCCCTCCATACACGTCTGTTGCGGAGCTCCTCCATCCCTCCATACACAACTGTTGCGGAGCTCCTCCATCCCTCCGTACACGTCCGTTGCAGAGCTCCTCCATCCCTCCATACACGTCCTGCGGAGCTCCTCCATCCCTCCATACACGTCCTGCGGAGCTCCTCCATCCCTCCGTACACGTCTGTTGCGGAGCTCCTCCATCCCTCCGTACACGTCTGTTGCAGAGCACCTCCATCCCTCCGTACACGTCCTGCGGAGCTCCTCTATCCCTCCATACACAACTGTTGTAGAGCTCCTCCATCCCTCCATACACGTCTGTTGCGGAGCTCCTCCATCCCTCCGTACACGTCTGTTGCGGAGCTCCTCCATCCCTCCATACACGTCCTGCGGAGCTCCTCCATCCCTCCATACACGTCTGTTGCGGAGCTCCTCCATCCCTCCGTACACGTCTGTTGCGGAGCTCCTCCATCCCTCCATACACGTCCTGCGGAGCTCCTCCATCCCTCCGTACACGTCTGTTGCGGAGCTCCTCCATCCCTCCGTACACGTCTGTTGCGGAGCTCCTCCATCCCTCCATACACGTCTGTTGCGGAGCTCCTCCATCCCTCCATACACAACTGTTGCGGAGCTCCTCCATCCCTCTGTACACGTCTGTTGCAGAGCTCCTCCATCCCTCCATACACGTCTGTTGCGGAGCTCCTCCATTCCTCCATACACGTCCCGCGGAGCTCCTCCATCCCTCCATACACAACTGTTGCGGAGCTCCTCCATCCCTCCATACACGTCTGTTGCGGAGCTCCTCCATCCCTCCATACACATCTGTTGTGGAGCTCCTCCATCCCTCTGTACACGTCTATTGCGGAGCTCCTCCATCCTTCTGTACACGTCTATTGCGGAGCTCCTCCATTCCTCCATACACGTCTATTGCGGAGCTCCTCCATCCCTCCGTACACGTCTTCCTCTTCCATGCGGTGGACACCCGGGGATCCCAGTATTGATCCGGTGTCAGATTTGTCTGATTTACGTAATTTCTAATCTATACTTAATGTTTGCTCTGTGTCTCCCGGGCTTCATCGATTACTCCATATGTGTCTAGCTCGGCTCCACCATCTCTCCGTACACCTCTAGCTCGGCTCCACCGTCCCTCCGTACACCTCTAGCTCGGCTCCACCGTCCCTCCGTACACCTCTAGCTCGGCTCCACCGTCCCTCCGTACACCTCTAGCACAAGTCCCCCGTCCCTCCGTAGTACACCTGTAGCTGAGCTCCACCGTCCCTCCGTATACCTCTAGCACAGGTCCCCCGTCCCTCCGTACACCTCTAGCTCGGCTCCACCGTCCCTCCGTACACCTCTAGCACGGCTCCTCCGTCCCTCCGTCCACCTCTAGCTGGGCTCCACCATCTCTCCGTCCACCTCTAGCACAGCTTCTCCGTCCCTCCTTCCACCTCTAGCACGGCTCCTCCGTTCCTCCGTCCACCTCTAGCTCGGCTCCACCTTCCCTCCGTACACCTCTAGCTCGGCTCCACCGTCCCTCAGTACACCTCTAGCTCGGCTCCACCGTCCCTCTGTACACCTCTAGCAACGGTCCCCCGTACCTCCGTACACCTCTAGCACAGGTCCCCCGACCCTCCGTACACCTCTAGCTCGGCTCCACCGTCCCTCCGTACACCTCTAGCACAGCTCCTCCGTCCCTCCGTCCACCTCTAGCTGGGCTCCACCGTCCCTCAATACACCTTTAGCTCGGCTCCACCATCTCTCCGTACACCTCTAGCACAGGTCCCCCATCCCTCCGTACACCTCTAGCACAGCTCCACCTTCCTTCCGTACACCTCTAGCTCGGCTCCACCGTCCCTCCGTACACCTCTAGCACAGGTCCCCCGTCCCTCCGTACACCTCTAGCACAGGTCCACCGTCCCTCCGTACACCTCTTGCTCCGCTCCACCGTCCCTCCGTACACCTCTAGCTCGGCTCCACCGTCCCTCCGTACACCTCTAGCTCGGCTCCACCATCTCTCCGTACACCTCTAGCTCGGCTCCACCATCTCTCCGTACACCTCTAGCTCGGCTCCACCGTCCCTTAGTACACCTCTAGCTCGGCTCCACCTTCCCTCCGTACACCTTTAGCTCGGCTCCACCGTTCCTCCGTACACCTCTAGCACAGGTCCCCCGTCCCTCCGTACACCTTTAGCATAGGTCCTCCGCCCTCCGTCCCTCCGTACACCTCTAGCACAGCTCCTCCGTCCCTCCTTCCACCTCTAGCACGGCTCCTCCGTCCCTCCGTCCACCTCTAGCTGGGCTCCACCGTCCCTCAATACACCTTTAGCTCGGCTCCACCATCTCTCCGTACACCTCTAGCACAGGTCCCCCATCCCTCCGTACACCTCTAGCACAGCTCCACCTTCCTTCCGTACACCTCTAGCTCGGCTCCACCGTCCCTCCGTACACCTCTAGCACAGGTCCCCCGTCCCTCCGTACACCTCTAGCACAGGTCCACCGTCCCTCCGTACACCTCTTGCTCCGCTCCACCGTCCCTCCGTACACCTCTAGCTCGGCTCCACCGTCCCTCCGTACACCTCTAGCTCGGCTCCACCATCTCTCCGTACACCTCTAGCTCGGCTCCACCATCTCTCCGTACACCTCTAGCTCGGCTCCACCGTCCCTTAGTACACCTCTAGCTCGGCTCCACCTTCCCTCCGTACACCTTTAGCTCGGCTCCACCGTTCCTCCGTACACCTCTAGCACAGGTCCCCCATCCCCCCGTACACCTCTAGCTCGGCTCCACCGTCCCTCCATACACCTCTAGCTCGGCTCCACCGTCCCTCCATACACCTCTAGCTCGGCTCCACCGTCCCTCCGTACACCTCTAGCACAGGTCCACCGTCCCTCCGTACACATCTAGCACAGGTCCCCCGTCCCTCCGTACACCTCTAGCTCGGCTCCACCGTCCCTCCGTACACCTCTAGCTCGGCTCCACCGTCCTTCCGTACACCTCTACCACAGCTCCTCCATCCCTCCGAACACCTCAAGCACAGCTCCTTCGTCCACCTCTAGCTCGGCTCCACCTTCCCTCCGTACACCTTCAGCTGGACTCCACCGTCCCTCCGTACACCTCTAGCTCGGCTCCACCATCTCTCCGTACACCTCTAGCTCGGCTCCACCTTCCCTCCGTACACCTCTAGCTCGGCTCCACCATCTCTCCGTACACCTCTAGCTCGGCTCCACCGTCCCTTAGTACACCTCTAGCTCGGCTCCACCTTCCCTCCGTACACCTTTAGCTCGGCTCCACCGTTCCTCCGTACACCTCTAGCACAGGTCCCCCGTCCCTCCGTACACCTTTAGCATAGGTCCTCCGCCCTCCGTCAACCTCTAGCACAGCTCCACCGCCCCCCCGTACACCTCTAGCTCGGCTCCACCGTCCCTCCATACACCTCTAGCTCGGCTCCACCGTCCCTCCGTACACCTCTAGCTCGGCTCCACCTTTCCTCCGTACACCTCTAGCACAGGTCCCCCGTCCCTCCGTGCACATCTAGCACAGGTCCCCCGTCCCTCCGTACACCTCTAGCTCGGCTCCACCGTCCCTCCGTACACCTGTAGCTCGGCTCCACCGTCCTTCCGTACACCTCTACCACAGCTCCAACATCCCTCCGTACACCTCAAGCACAGCTCCTCTGTCCACCTCTAGCACAGCTCCTCCATCCCTCCGAACACCTCAAGCACAGCTCCTTCGTCCACCTCTAGCTCGGCTCCACCTTCCCTCCGTACACCTTCAGCTGGACTCCACCGTCCCTCCGTACACCTCTAGCTCGGCTCCACCATCTCTCCGTACACCTCTAGCTCGGCTCCACCTTCCCTCCGTACACCTCTAGCTCGGCTCCACCTTCCCTCCGTACACCTCTAGCTCGGCTCCACCTTCCCTCCGTACACCTCTAGCTCGGCTACACTGTCCCTCCGTACATCTCTAGCATAGGTCATCAGTCCCTTCGTACACCTCTAGCTCCGCTCGACCGTCCCTCCGTACACCTCTAGCTCGGCTCCACCGTTCCTCCGTACACCTCAAGCACAGGTCCACCGTCCCGCCGTACACCTCTAGCACAAGTCCACTGTCCCTCTGTCCACCCCTAGCTCGGCTCCACTGTCCCTCCGTCCACCTCTAGCACAGCTCCTCCGTCCCTCCTTCCACCTCTAGCACAGCTCCTCCGTCCCTCCGTCCACCTCTAGCTCGGCTCCACCATCTCTCCGTACACCTCTAGCACAGGTCCCCCATCCCTCCGTACACCTCTAGCTCGGCTCCACCATCTCTCCGTACACCTCTAGCTCGGCTCCACCGTCTCTCCGTACACCTCTAGCTCGGCTCCACCTTCCCTCCGTACACCTTTAGCTCGGCTCCACCATCCCTCCGTACACCTCTAGCACAGGTCCCCCGTCCCTCCGTACACCTCTAGCACAGCTCCTCCGTCCACCTCTAGCACAGGTCCCCGTCCCTCCGTACACCTCTTGCTCGGCTCCACCGTCCCTCCGTACACCTCTAGCACAGGTCCCCAGTCCCTCCGTACACCTCTAGCTCCGCTCCACCGTCCCTCCGTACACCTCAAGCACAGATCCACCTTCCGTCCGTACACCTTTAGCTCCGCTCCACCGTCCCTCCGTACACCTCTAGCACAGCTCCTCCGTCCCTCCGTACACCTCTAGCACAGCTCCTCCGTCCCTCCGTCCACCTCTAGCTCGGCTCCACCATCTCTCCGTACACCTCTAGCTCGGCTCCACCATCTCTCAGTACACCTCTAGCTCGGCTCCACCGTCCCTCAGTACACCTCTAGCTCGGCTCCACCGTCTCTCAGTACACCTCTAGCTCGGCTCCACCTTCCCTCCGTACACCTTTAGCTCGGCTCCACCATCCCTCCGTACACCTCTAGCACAGGTCCCCCGTCCCTCCGTACACCTCTAGCACAGCTCCTCCGTACACCTCTAGCACAGGTCCCCAGTCCCTCCGTACACCTCTAGCTCCGCTCCACCGTCCCTCCGTACACCTCAAGCACAGATCCACCTTCCGTCCGTACACCTTTAGCTCCGCTCCACCGTCCCCCCGTACACCTCTAGCTCGGCTCCACCGTCCCTCCGTACACCTCTAGCACAGCTCCTCCGTCCCTCCGTCCACCTCTAGCACAGCTCCTCCGTCCACCTCTAGCTCGGCTCCACCATCTCTCCGTACACCTCTAGCTCGGCTCCACCATCTCTCAGTACACCTCTAGCTCGGCTCCACAGTCCCTCAGTACACCTCTAGCACAGCTCCTCCGTCCCTCCGTACACCTCTAGCTCGGCTCCACCGTCCCTCCGTACACCTCTAGCACAGGTCCCCCGTCCCTCCGTACACCTCTAGCTCGGCTCCACCTTCCCTTCATCGACCTCTAGCACAGGTCCCCCGTCCCTCCGTACACCTCTAGCTCGGCTACACCATCTCTCCGTACATCTTTAGCACAGGTCCCCCATCCCTCCGTACACCTCTAGCACGGCTCCACCGTCCCTCCGTACACCTCTAGCTCGGCTCCACCGTCCCTCCGTACACCTCTAGCACAGGTCCCCCGTCCCTCCGTACACCTCTAGCTCGGCTCCACCGTCCTTCCGTACACCTTCAGCTGGGCTCCACCATCCCTCCGTACACCTCTAGCTCGGCTCCATCGTCCCTCCATACACCTCCAGCTGGGCTCCACCGTCCCTCCGTACACCGCTAGCTCGGCTCCACCGTCCCTCCGTACACCTCTAGCATAGGTCATCAGTCCCTTCGTACACCTCTAGCTCCGCTCGACCGCCCCTCCGTACACCTCAAGCACAGGTCCACCGTCCCGCCGTACACCTCTAGCTCGGCTCCACCGTCCCTCCGTACACCTCTAGCACAAGTCCACTGTCCCTCTGTCCACCTCTAGCTCGGCTCCACCATCTCTCCGTACACCTCTAGCTCGGCTCCACCGTCTCTCAGTACACCTCTAGCTCGGCTCCACCTTCCCTCCGTACACCTTTAGCTCGGCTCCACCATCCCTCCGTACACCTCTAGCATAGGTCCCCCGTCCCTCCGTACACCTCTAGCATAGGTCCCCCGCCCTCCGTACACCTCTAGCACAGCTCCACCGCCCCCCGTACACCTCTAGCTCGGCTCCACTGTCCCTCCGTACACCTCTAGCACAGGTCCCCCGTCCCTCCGTACACCTCTAGCACAGGTCCCCCGTCCCTCCGAACACCTCTAGCTCGGCTCCACCGTCCCTCCGTACACCTCTAGCACAGGTCCCCCGTCCCTCCATACACCTCTAGCACAGGTCCCCCGTCCCTCCATACACCTCTAGCACAGGTCCCCCGTCCCTCCGAACACCTCTAGCTCGGCTCCACCGTCCCTCCGTACACCTCTAGCACAGGTCCCTCGTCCCTCCGTACACCTCTACCACAGCTCCACCATCCCTCCGTCCACCTCTACCACAGCTCCACCGTCCACCTCTAGCACAGCTCCACAGTCCCTCCGTACACCTCTAGCTTGGCTCCACCTTCCCTCCATACACCTCTAGCACAGCTACTCTGTCCCTCCGTACACCTCTAGCTCGGCTCCACCGTCCCTCTGTACACCTCTAGCTCGGCTTCACCGTCCCTCCGTACACCTCTAGCTCGGCTCCACCGTCCCTCTGTACACCTCTAGCTCGGCTCCACCGTCCCTCCGTACACCTTTAGCACAGGTCCCCTGTCCCTCCATACACTTCTAGCACAGCTCCTCCGTCCCTCCGTACACATCTTGCACAAATCCTCCGTCCACGTCTTGCACAGCTCCTCTATCCCTCCGTAGACATCTAGCTCGGCTCCACCATCTCTCCGTACACATCTTGCTCGGCTCCTCCATCCCTCCGTACTTGTCCTGCGGAGCTCTTCTGTCCCTCCGTACACCTCTAGCTTGGCTCCACCATCTCTCAGTCCATGTCTTGCACGGCTCCCCCATCCCTCTGTACACATCATCCTCCTCCATGCGGTGAACACCCGGGGATCCCAGTATTGATTGGTGTCACATTCGTCTGATTTATGCCGGGTCTTATTTCTGCTGCGTGTTCCTGTGCGTCTGCTGATGATGGATCCTGATCACTCAGCCGTGTCACTTGTCAGGATCAGGTTTTTATCACTGTCAATTAAGAGATGAATTGAAACAAGAAGCAACGACCCAGAACCTAGCGCCCGGCCACTAACAGGCGGGTGTTTTATGGTGTAGCATGCTGCGCTATTTCTTATTATAACGTGAGTCATCTGATACACAGCTCCAAAGCCGCAGAATACACTGCGGAGTGTGAGAGACAGTATCAGATAAGGTCCAGGCATCACATAGCAGTGTACACAGGGATCAGAGAACCTATGATAACATTGCTGGGTAACACATAATAACACCTCCGGATGAGGGTGACCACTACTGCTCCTATATACAGGAATATACTACTATAATACTGCTCCTATATACAGGAATATACTACTATAATACTGCTCCTATATACAGGAATATACTACTATAATACTGCTCCTATATACAGGAATATAACTACTATAATACTGCTCCTATATACAGGGATATACTACTGCCCCCTATATACAGGAATATAACTACTATAATACTGCTCCTATATACATGGATATACTACTATAATACTACTCCTATATACAGGAATATACTACTATAATACTGCTCCTATATACAGGGATATAACTACTATAATACTGCTCCTATATACAGGGATATACTACTATAATACAGCTCCTATATACAGGAATATAACTACTATAATACTGCTCCTATATACAGGAATATAACTACTATAATACTGCTCCTATATACAGGAATATACTACTATAATACTGCTCCTATATACAGGAATATAACTACTATAATACTGCTCCTGTATACATGGATATAACTACTATAATACTGCTCCTATATACAGGAATATAACTACTATAATACTGCCCCCTATATACAGGGATATAACTACTATAATACTGCTCCTATATACAGGGATATAACTACTGTAATACTGCTCCTATATACAGGGATATAACTACTATAATACTGCTCCCTATATACAGGAATATACTACTATAATACTGCTCCTATATACAGGAATATAACTACTATAATACTGCTCCTATATACAGGAATATAACTACTATAATACTGCTCCTATATACAGAGATATAACTACTATAATACTGTCCCTTATATACAGGAATATAACTACTATAATACTGCTCCTATATACAGGAATATACTACTATAATACTGCTCCTATATACAGGAATATAACTACTATAATACTGCTCCTATATACAGGGATATACTACTATAATACTGCTCCTATATACAGGAATATACTACTATAATACTGCTCCTATATACATGGATATACTACTATAATACTGCCCCTATATACAGGAATATACTACTATAATACTGCTCCTATATACAGGAATATAACTACTATAATACTACTCCTATATACAGGAATATACTACTATAATACTGCTCCTATATACAGGGATATAACTACTATAATACTGCTCCTATATACAGGAATATAACTACTATAATACTGCTCCTATATACAGGGATATACTACTATAATACTGCCCCCTATATACAGGGATATAACTACTATAATACTGCTCCTATATACAGGAATATAACTACTATAATACTGCTCCTATATACAGGGATATACTACTATAATACTGCTCCTATAAACAGGAATATAACTACTATAATAATGCTCCTATATACAGGAATATAACTACTATAATACTGCTCCTATATACAGGGATATAACTACTATAATACTGCTCCTATATACAGGGATATAACTACTATAATACTGCTCCTATATACAGGGATATAACTACTATAATACTGCTCCTATATACAGGAATATACTACTATAATACTGCTCCTATATACAGGAATATAACTACTATAATACTGCTCCTATATACAGGAATATACTACTATAATACTGCTCCTATATACAGGGATATAACTACTATAATACTGCTCCTATATACAGGAATATAACTACTATAATACTGCTCCTATATACAGGAATATAACTACTATAATACTGCCCCCTATATACAGGGATATACTACTATAATACTGCTCCTATATACAGGGATATAACCACTATAATACTGCTCCTATATACAGGAATATAACTACTATAATACTGCTCCTATATACAGGGATATAACCACTATAATACTGCTCCTATATACAAGTATATAACTACTATAATACTGCTCCTATATACAGGAATATACTACTATAATACTGCTCCTATATACAGGAATATAACTACTATAATACTGCTCCTATATACAGGAATATAACTACTATAATACTGCTCCTATATACAGGAATATAACTACTATAATACTGCTCCTATATACAGGAATATAACTACTATAATACTGCTCCTATATACAGGGATATACTACTATAATACTGCCCCCTATATACAGGGATATAACTACTATAATACTGCTCCTATATACAGGAATATAACTACTATAATACTGCTCCTATATACAGGGATATACTACTATAATACTGCTCCTATAAACAGGAATATAACTACTATAATAATGCTCCTATATACAGGAATATAACTACTATAATACTGCTCCTATATACAGGGATATAACTACTATAATACTGCTCCTATATACAGGGATATAACTACTATAATACTGCTCCTATATACAGGGATATAACTACTATAATACTGCTCCTATATACAGGAATATACTACTATAATACTGCTCCTATATACAGGAATATAACTACTATAATACTGCTCCTATATACAGGGATATACTACTATAATACTGCCCCCTATATACAGGGATATAACTACTATAATACTGCTCCTATATACAGGGATATAACTACTATAATACTGCTCCTATATACAGGGATATACTACTATAATACTGCTCCTATAAACAGGAATATAACTACTATAATAATGCTCCTATATACAGGAATATAACTACTATAATACTGCTCCTATATACAGGGATATACTACTATAATACTGCCCCCTATATACAGGGATATAACTACTATAATACTGCTCCTATATACAGGGATATAACTACTATAATACTGCTCCTATATACAGGAAAATAACTACTATAATACCGCCCCCTATATACAGGGATATAACTACTATAATACTGCTCCTATATACAGGGATATAACTACTATAATACTGCTCCTATATACAGGAATATAACTACTATAATACTGCCCCTTATATACAGGAATATAACTACTATAAAACTGCTCCTATATACAGGGATATAACTACTATAATACTGCTCCTATATACAGGGATATAACTACTATACTACTGCTCCTATATACAGGGATATAACTACTATACTACTGCTCCTATATACAGGAATATAACTACTATAATACTGCTCCCTATATACAGGGATATAACTACTATAATACTGCTCCTATATACAGGAATATAACTACTATAATACTGCCCCCTATATACAGGAATATACTACTATAATACTGCCCCTTATATACAGGAATATAACTACTATAATACTGCTCCCTATATACAGGAATATAACTACTATAATACTGCTCCTATATACAGGAATATAACTACTATAATACTGCTCCTATATACAGGAATATAACTACTATAATACTGCTCCTATATACAGGGATATAACTACTATAATACCGCCCCCTATATACAGGAATATACTACTATAATACTGCTCCTATATACAGGAATATAACTACTATAATACTGCCTCCTATATACAGGGATATAACTACTATAATACTGCTCCCTATATACAGGAATATAACTACTATAATACTGCTCCCCTATATACAGGAATATACTACTATAATACTGCTCCTATATACAGGGATATAACTACTATAATACTGCTCCTATATACAGGGATATAACTACTATAATACTGCTCCTATATACAGGAATATAACTACTATAATACTGCTCCTATATACAGGAATATAACTACTATAATACTGCTCCTATATACAGGAATATAACTACTATAATACTGCTCCTATATACAGGAATATAACTACTATAATACTGCCCCCTATATACTATACAGAGATATAACTACTATAATACTGTCCCTATATACAGGGATATACTACTATAATACTGCTCCTATAAACAGGAATATAACTACTATAATACTGCTCCTATGTACAGGAATATAACTACTATAATACTGCTCCTATATACAGGAATATAACTACTATAATACTGCTCCTATATACAGGAATATAACTACTATAATACTGCTCCTATATACAGGGATATAACTACTATAATACTGCTCCTATATACAGGAATATAACTACTATAATACTGCCCCTATATACAGGAATATACTACTATAATACTGCTCCTATATACAGGAATATAACTACTATAATACTGCTCCTATATACAGGAATATAACTACTATAATACTGCCCCCTATATACAGGAATATAACTACTATAATACTGCTCCTATATACAGGAATATAACTACTATAATACTGCTCCTATATACAGGAATATAACTACTATAATACTGCTCCTATATACAGGGATATAACTACTATAATACTGCTCCTATATACAGGAATATAACTACTATAATACTGCCCCTATATACAGGAATATACTACTATAATACTGCTCCTATATACAGGAATATAACTACTATAATACTGCTCCTATATACAGGAATATAACTACTATAATACTGCCCCTATATACAGGAATATACTACTATAATACTGCTCCTATATACAGGGATATAACTACTATAATACTGCTCCTATATACAGGAATATACTACTATAATACTGCTCCTATATACAGGAATATAACTACTATAATACTGCTCCTATATACAGGAATATAACTACTATAATACTGCTCCTATATACAGGAATATAACTACTATAATACTGCTCCTATATACAGGAATATAACTACTATAATACTGCCCCCTATATACTATACAGAGATATAACTACTATAATACTGTCCCTATATACAGGGATATACTACTATAATACTGCTCCTATAAACAGGAATATAACTACTATAATACTGCTCCTATGTACAGGAATATAACTACTATAATACTGCTCCTATATACAGGAATATAACTACTATAATACTGCTCCTATATACAGGAATATAACTACTATAATACTGCTCCTATATACAGGGATATAACTACTATAATACTGCTCCTATATACAGGAATATAACTACTATAATACTGCCCCTATATACAGGAATATACTACTATAATACTGCTCCTATATACAGGAATATAACTACTATAATACTGCTCCTATATACAGGAATATAACTACTATAATACTGCTCCTATATACAGGAATATAACTACTATAATACTGCCCCTATATACAGGGATATAACTACTATAATACTGCTCCTATATACAGGGATATAACTACTATAATGCTGCTCCTATATACAGGGATATAACTACTATAATACTGCCCCTATATACAGGAATATACTACTATAATACTGCTCCTATATACAGGAATATACTACTATAATACTGCTCCTATATACAGGAATATAACTACTATAATACTGCCCCTATATACAGGAATATAACTACTATAATACTGCCCCTATATACAGGAATATAACTACTATAATACTGCTCCTATATACAGGAATATAACTACTATAATACTGCTCCTATATACAGGGATATAACTACTATAATACTGCTCCTATATACAGGAATATAACTACTATAATACTGCCCCTATATACAGGAATATACTACTATAATACTGCTCCTATATACAGGAATATAACTACTATAATACTGCTCCTATATACAGGAATATAACTACTATAATACTGCCCCTATATACAGGAATATACTACTATAATACTGCTCCTATATACAGGGATATAACTACTATAATACTGCTCCTATATACAGGAATATACTACTATAATACTGCTCCTATATACAGGAATATACTACTATAATACTGCCCCCTATATACAGGGATATACTACTATAATACTGCCCCCTATATACAGGAATATACTACTATAATACTGCTCCTATATACAGGGATATAACTACTATAATACTGCTCCTATATACAGGAATATAACTACTATAATACTGCCCCTATATACAGGAATATACTACTATAATACTGCTCCTATATACAGGAATATAACTACTATAATACTGCTCCTATATACAGGAATATAACTACTATAATACTGCCCCTATATACAGGAATATACTACTATAATACTGCTCCTATATACAGGGATATAACTACTATAATACTGCTCATATATACAGGAATATAACTACTATAATACTGCTCCCTATATACAGGAATATAACTACTATAATACTGCTCCTATATACAGGGATATAACTACTATAATACTGCTCCTATATAGGGGTGGGCGATATGGCCTAAAATTTATATCACGATATAATTTGATGCATGCACGATATAACGATATATCACGATATATCAATTTTTTTTGTGTGTATACAAAAATTACAACACTTTAAGATTTTTTTAAGATGTGTATTGTATAACAGATCTTTTTCCAAACAATGCAAAGATTAAGTGTTAGTAAAACACAAAATTGTTTAAAATAAAGTGCAAATTAAATGTAAAAAATAAACATAAACTTTCGTCCTGTTGTCCTGACTCCTGATAACATAATTATGTGCAGCTTAAGGCTGGGTTCACACACTATGTATATTTCAGGCTGTATTTGGTCCTCATGTCAGGTCCTCATAGCAACCAAAACCAGGAGTGGATTGAAAACACAGAAAGGCTCTGTAGTCTGTTCACATAATGGTGTAATTGAGTGGATGACCGCCATATAACGGTAAATAACGGCCATTATTTCAATATAACAGCCGTTGTTTTAAAATAACAGCAAATATTTGCCATTAAATAACATCCATCCACTTAATTACACCATTATGTGAACTGTGAACATACACAGAGCCTTTCTGTGTTTTCAATCCACTCCTTGTTTTGGTTGCTATATACAGCCACAAATATACGTAGAGTGAACATAGCCTTATTGTTGTGCAATATATTTAAACATAAAACCCTTCAAGTTCAACAGGTTTCTTTTCCATAATAGGGAAGGGAACCTGTCATCAACTTTGTGCTGCCCCTACTAACGGCAGAATAAAGTAGAGACAGGTGAGTTGTTTTCAGAGGTCTGTCATTTAAAAGTTAAAAGTAAGTGGTTGCCAAGAACCAACATCACAATCATTGCAGACTAGGCCTGAAAAAGAGTCATGACCACCTGAGAAGAGTCAAGGGTATTTATAAATTCCTGCTCTCCCCGCCCACCTGCTGTTGATTGACCGTCTTCTGCCTAGTTCCCTTTTTCTCTAGGAGAGAACTGCCAATCATCAGCAGATGGGCAGGGAGAGCAGGAGATTAGGAATAACCATGACTCTTCTCAGGGAGATCTGACTCTCTCGGCCTGAGCTGCAATGATTAAGAGGCTGGTTCTCAGCAACCACTTACTTTTAGCTCATCATTGACACACCGCAGAAATCACAATATCTGTCACTACTTTATGCTGGTGGTGCCCTCAGTGAACTCGTCAGCATAAAGTTGATAAAAGTTTCCCTTTAAATATAGAACGAATTTCACACTTGCAAAGTATGCACATATTTGAACCAAAAACCCTTCAAGTTCGTTCAACAGGTTTCTTTGCCATTAAATGGAACCTGTCATCAATTTTGTGTTGTGCTGTCCCTACTAATGGCAGCATAAAGTAGAGACAGGTGAGTTCATTTCAGAGGTCTGTCATTTAAAAGTTAAAAGTAAGTGGTTGCCAAGAAGATGAACCGATATCACAATCATTACAGCCTGCGCCTGGAAAAGTCATGACCACATGAGAAGAGTCATGGCCCATGGGTATTAATAAATTCCTCCTGCTCTCCCCGCCCAACTGCTGTTGATTGACCGTCTTCTGCCTAGTTCCGTTTTTCTCTAGGAGAGAACTGCCAATCATCAGCAGATGGGCAGGGAGAGCAGGAGATTAGGAATAACCATGACTCTTCTCAGGGAGATCTGACTCTTTCTAGGCCTGAGCTGCAATGATTAAGAGGCTGGTTCTCTTCTCAGCAGCCACTTACTTTTAGCTCATCATTTGACACACCGCAGAAATCACAATATCTGTCACTACTTTATGCTGCTCAGTGCCCTCTAGGTCAGCCTAAAGCTGATGACAGGTTCCCTGTAAATATACAACAAATTTGCAATATGTAATGCAAACTAACATGACTGAACAAGAACAACATTAATGTTGTGTGCCGTGATTAAACTTCTGGCACATCAGACAAGGTTTTTTGCCAGGAACACAAGTTTGTCCACAGTCTCGGGCTTCAGTGCAGATCGGTGGCATGTTACTATGTTGCCACTGGTGCTGAATGCCCTTTCTGAGGGGGCACTCGTGGCAGGTATGCAAAGGTATTTCTTGGCTAGGTTTGCCACCCTGGGAAAATTAGCCTGGTGCAGCCTCCACCACATCAGTGGGTCAGCTTCGCCTTCTACATCCAGTGCCTGCAGGTAACTCTTAAGCTCAATTTCAATTGCTTCTCTCTCAGTAAAGGCAGCTGGGCCAGGCTGAGCAGAAGCATTTTTAAAAAAGCTGCCCAGACTTCGTTTACTCCTCTTGGCTTCTCTCTGGGCTTCTCCATCAGCTCCTGTGCTTGTGTGTGATGGTGGTGACTCTGTGGCAGACACAGCTTGCGTCTCTTGTAGTGCCTGAATTTCTGCTGCTGCTTTTGTGAAGATGAACTCTCTTCGGTCATCTGCTATGTATGATGATCTGAAGCGTGGGTCAACAAAGGAGGCCATATCCAGGAGGTCATTAGTTGCAGGGTCTGAGTACTTCTCATTTAAATACTTGAGGATGACTCTCTTCATGTTCTTCGTCAGGTCTGTGTCACTGTCAATGTCCTCATCAGCTAGAGGAAGAACTGTGTTGTTTAGAAGGTGGAGCACAGGTTTGACATAAGACACACTCACATACTCTTCTCCAGACAGAGCATCTGTGAACTCCAACAGGGGATTGAGGGTCTTGTTTATAGATTCCAACACATCAATGTCCTGCCAATTTGGTACCAGGTGCCTGGTTTTCCTGTCTGCTTTTAGGACCTGCGATATGGCCTTCTCTTGTTCAAGCAGCCTCTGAATCATCTGTTGTCGAGACCCCCATCTTGTTGGTGTTTCAGTGATGAGGCGGTGAGGAGGCAGGTTTAGCTCAGCCTGGGCATTAGCCATTTCTCTCTTCCTTTTCCAAGTGTAAGAAAAGGCACTCACTATTTTCTTGCATTTGCCAATTGCTTGTTCAACACGGGCATCTTTCACACTTCTCTCTAAGGACAAAATTAGAAAATATTATTAGCACAATACCCCCGCATAATGTTGAACTAGTCTCGACTCGGACTAAAAGAAACGTTTACCTACCGATGGCGAGGTGGAGCCTGTGGCCGAAGCACTGCAGTCTTGTCCAGCCATTCATTTCCACAGCTTTCACGATATTTGCGCCATTGTCGGTGGTTATGCAGACTTGTAACTCTTCTTTAAGTCCCCATGACTCGAGTGCTTCCTTTAATCCTTGAGATATGAGTTCACCAGTGTGATCCTCGGGGAAATAAGCTGTCTGTAGGCATCTGCTGCACAACTTCCACTCGTCATTGATGAAGTGGACTGTAAGACTAATGTAAGGCTCCATTGTGCGACTGGACCACAAGTCCGTAGTGGTTGCATAGTGTTTTATACTCTGAAGTTCTTTCTTTACTTGCTCGCGGACTTTGTCATACAGTTTGGGCATTTCAGTTTGGGTAAAGTGTTTGCGGCCAGGTACCTCATAACGTGGATCGAGTGTCTTAATCATGTTCTGAAAGCCGCTTTTCTCCACTGTAAGAAACGGCACCATGTCCTTACACAGGAACAGGGTAATGGCATTTGTAATCTCAATCCACCGCCGATTTCTTTTGTCATATGGAATGCCTTTAGAAAATGCTTTTAAAATATTAATCTGCTGTGTAGGCGCAGCGGCAGGGCCACCTTTTTGGTTTCCACTTGACTGACTGGGCGTTTGTGGAGGGCGCAGTTTTTGGCTATCTTCATATTCCAAAACGTGCTTCGTTTTGAGATGATAAAACAAATTAGTTGTATTCCCCATCTTCGCTATTATTCTTGCCCGGCATAGTTTGCAGATTATATTTTTCTGCTGAACATCTGACTCCTTAAACCCAAACCAGGTCCATATGACCGACGTCGCACCGGTCTTCCTTATGAGCACCTCCTCCTCCTCCACACTTGTAAGCTCCTCCTCCATGCTTGCGAGTTGACCAAAACAGGCACACAGCTTGATGAGATCTGCGGCTGCAGGAAATGATTATTTTAGCAATTGAGTATTAATCCGAGTACTACTCTTATAAGAAAAACCTTAAGACTAATGGTGCGGTTACACAGACAGATTTATCTGCCAGATCTTTGAAGCCAAAACCAGGAACAGACTATAAACAGGGAACATGTTATAAAGACAAGACTGGGATCTATTCTATCCTCTTTTCAAATCCATTCCTGGCTTTGGCTTCCAAAATCTGTGAGATCTGTAAATCTTTCTGTGCCAGTTATCAGCCCCCCTTGCCAGTCATCAGCCCTCCTCTATGGTGGCCCCTTTGTGCCAGTTATCACCCCCCCTTGCCAGTCATCAGCCCTCCCCTGTGCCAGTCATCAGCCCCCCCTCCCTTGTGCCAGTTATCACCCCCCCTTGCCAGTCATCAGCCCTCCCCTATGCCTTCAGGCTTCAGCCCCCTTTGTGCCAGTTATCACCCCCCCTTGCCAGTCATCAGCCCACCCTGTGCCATCAGCCCCCCTTGTGCCATCAGCCCCCCTTGTGCCATCAGCCCCCCTTGTGCCAGTCATCAGCCCCCCTTGTGCCAGTCATCAGCCCCCCTTGTGCCAGTCATCAGCCCTCCCCTGTGCCAGTCATCAGCCCACCCTCCCTTGTGCCAGTTATCACCCCCCCTTGCCAGTCATCAGCCCACCCTGTGCCATCAGCCCCCCTTGTGCCAGTCATCAGCCCCCCTTGTGCCAGTCATCAGCCCCCCTTGTGCCAGTCATCAGATCAGCCCTTCCCTGTGCCAGTCATCAGCCCTCCCCTGTGCCAGTCATCAGCCCCCCTCCCTTGTGCCAGTTATCACCCCCCCTTGCCAGTCATCAGCCCTCCCCTATGCCTTCAGCCCCCTTTGTGCCAGTTATCACCCCCCCTTGCCAGTCATCAGCCCACCCTGTGCCATCAGCCCCCCTTGTGCCATCAGCCCCCCTTGTGCCAGTGATCAGCCCCCCTTGTGCCAGTCATCAGCCCCCCTTGTGCCAGTCATCAGCCCTCCCCTGTGCCAGTCATCAGCCCACCCTCCCTTGTGCCAGTTATCACCCCCCCTTGCCAGTCATCAGCCCACCCTGTGCCATCAGCCCCCCTTGTGCCATCAGCCCCCCTTGTGCCAGTCATCAGCCCCCCTTGTGCCAGTCATCAGCCCCCCTTGTGCCAGTCATCAGCCCTCCCCTGTGCCAGTCATCAGCCCACCCTCCCTTGTGCCAGTTATCACCCCCCCCTTGCCAGTCATCAGCCCACCCTGTGCCATCAGCCCCCCTTGTGCCAGTCATCAGCCCCCCTTGTGCCAGTCATCAGCCCCCCTTGTGCCAGTCATCAGCCCTCCCCTGTGCCAGTCATCAGCCCCCCTCCCTTGTGCCAGTTATCACCCCCCCTTGCCAGTCATCAGCCCTCCCCTATGCCTTCAGGCCAGCCCCCTTTGTGCCAGTTATCACCCCCCCTTGCCAGTCATCAGCCCACCCTGTGCCATCAGCCCCCCTTGTGCCAGTCATCAGCCCCCCTTGTGCCAGTCATCAGCCCCCCTTGTGCCAGTCATCAGCCCCCCTTGTGCCAGTCATCAGCCCCCCTTGTGCCAGTCATCAGCCCCCCTTGTGCCAGTAATCAGCCCCCCTTTTGCCAGTCATCAGCCCCCCGTCGCCAGTCATTAGCCCCCCGTCGCCAGTCATCAGCCCCCCGTCGCCAGTCATCAGCACCCCCAACCCCCGCCCCCCCGGTGCCAGCCATCTCACCCCTCACTGTTTTCCAGGCATTTGATGTGCCAGCCATCATGTCCCCCCAGCCAGGGCCATCATCAGCCCCATGCCAAGCCATCTGCCGCCCGCCCCCGACCCCTCTGCTACTTACCTTTCCTGCAGGGCTGGCTGATGGAGTCCGTGAGGCGAGTCGGGCCGCGTCTTCTTCCCAGCATGCACTGGGAGACCTGACGTCACACGCATCAGCGCGCTAGCGCGCTGACAATGCGTGAACGGAAGGCCCTGCAGCGCGGTACCACGGAGCGGTAAGTGAGAAGCTTATTCACTACCGCTCCGTGGTATATCGCGATATGACGATATGCCAAAAATCCATATCGTCAACCGAGTTGATGACGATATTTTGGCATATCGTTTATATCGCCCAGCCCTACTCCTATATACAGGAATATACTACTATAATACTGCTCCTATATACAGGGATATAACTACTATAATACTGCTCCTATATACAGGGATATAACTACTATAATACTGCTCCTATATACAGGAATATAACTACTATAATACTGCTCCTATATACAGGAATATAACTACTATAATACTGCTCCTATATACAGGAATATAACTACTATAATACTGCTCCCTATATACAGGAATATACTACTATAATACTGCCCCCTATATATGATATAACAGCAGAATAGTGAGTGCAGCTCTGGAGGATGAGACACGATGTAACAGCAAAATAGTGAGTGCAGCTCCGGAGGATGAGACACGATGTAACAGCAGAATAGTGAGTGCAGCTCTGGAGGTGACCAGTCCTATAACCCCTCCCACAGTGTGATGGCTCCGCCCCCCACATATCTGGATCAGGATTATTATTTACAAAACCGCTTTATTCGCTTTTGATCCGAGTTGCAGAATTATTTTCTTTATATAAATCCTTTCCTCTTTGGCGCCCCCGGAGCGGCGCTCTTCTCGCAGGTAACAGGAGTGTCGTGGATTTTCTCCGCTCTTCTATAAATAAAATTGCCATCTTTATTCCCTGTCGGGCTCAGTCGCCATGGTTACGGCGACCTCGGACAGATTCATAAACAAATAATAAAAAACAAGATAACAGCGCCCCCTTGTGTCCGATCAGTAAAGTCCAATGACGCTTCCCGGATGAGGAGGCTCCGCCGTCTGGACGTAAACGGATAAAAGTTCAATGTCTCCAAGCGAACGTAACAGGCTGTACAGTGTAGGTCCTGGTGACTCCGCCCTCTGACAAGCTCCGCCTACACCATGTTGTTACTCTCCCCGGCCTTATCTACGAGCTGAAAGAGAAGAGTAAGGTCATGTGACACGAGCCGCCAATCAACGCCAATCTGCCATCTAATCCCGCCCATCACTGAGGCTCCAGCCACCAGCGGCTACTGCTGCTCAGTGACAGCCGTGGTCAGTGACAGGATGACACGTACACAGCCCCCATGCAGCAGCAATGATAGAGAAGAGGACGTTACTGACCAGCAGGGGGCGCTCCGGGTCACTCTATGTCGGCTTTAAAATGGGGGAGGAAAAAAAAAAAGTTTCTTTGTAATTCTTTTGTGTAGCCACTGAGGGCGCCCTCACAGTCCCCTCCCCCAGCTCATAGGACTTGAAAAACTGCCAGGAGGGGGAGGAGCTCTACTACAGGACACCACCCCCAACCACTGCCAGGAGGGGGAGGAGCTCTACTACAGGACACCACCCCCAACCACTGCCAGGAAGGGGAGGAGCTTTACTACAGGACACCACCCCCAACCACTGCCAGGAAGGGGAGGAGCTTTACTACAGGACACCACCCCCAACCACTGCCAGAAGAGAAAGGAGGTAAACTTCAGGACACTCCCCCAACCACTGCCAGGAGCACTAATACAGGATACCACCCCCAACTATTGCTAGGAGAGAGAGGAGCTTGACTACAGGATGCCTCCCCCAACCGCTGCCAGGAGAGGGAGGATCTACACTACAAGAACACTCCCCCAACCGCTGCCAGGAGAAGGAGGAGCTTGACTACAGGACACTTCCTCAACCGCTGCCAGGAGAGGGAGGAGCTTAACTACAGGACACTCCCCCAACCGCTGCCAGGAGAGGGAGGAGCTAAACGACAAGAACACTCCCCCAACCGCTGCCAGAAGAGGAAGGAGCGCAACTAAAGGACACTCTTCCAACTGTTTTCAGGAGAGGTCGGAGCCCAACTTCAGGAAAAGTCCCAATCAAGGCCAAATGTGAAAGGAAAACTCCTTAAAGTACAACACTCCACCAGTTGCTGCTAGGACTACAGTACAACTCCACCACTCATGAGGGGAGGGAACCCAACTACACAACTCCCTGACTGCTGCCACAAGGGGAGGAGCTTATCTACAGGACTACAGCTATTGCTGCCAGAAGGGGAGGAGCTTACCTACAGGACTACAGCTACTGCTACCAGAAGGGGAGGAGCTTATCTACAGGACTACAGCTACCAGAAGGGGAGGAGCTTATCTACAGGACTACAGCTATTGCTGCCAGAAGGGGAGGAGCTTATCTACAGGACTACAGATACTGCTACCAGAAAAGTGAGGAGCTGGTCTGCAGAAGGGGAGGAGCTTATCTACAGGACTACAGCAACTGCTGCCAGAAGGGGAGGAGCTTATCTACAGGACTACAGCTAGTGCTGCCAGAAGGGGAGGAGCTTATCTACAGGACTACAGCTACTGCTACCAGAAAAGTGAGGAGCTGGTCTGCGGAAGGGGAGGAGCTTATCTACAGGACTACAGCAACTGCTGCCAGAAGGGGAGGAGATTATCTACAGGACTACAGCTAGTGCTGCCAGAAGGGGAGGAGCTTATCTACAGGACTGCAGCTACTGCTACCAGAAGGGGAGGAGATTATCTACAGGACTGCAGCTACTGCTACCAGAAGGGGAGGAGCACCAATATCATCCACTCCTCTTATTACACTCCAGCAGTGATATCAGCCGCTCCTGTTATTACACTCCAGCACTGATATCAGCCGCTCCTGTTATTACACTCCAGCAGTGATATCAGCCGCTCCTGTTATTACACTCCAGAAGTGATATCAGCCGCTCCTGTTATTACACTCCAGCAGTGATATCAGCCGCTCCGGTTATTACACTCCAGCAGTGATATCAGCCGCTCCGGTTATTACACTCCAGCAGTGATATCAGCCGCTCCGGTTATTACACTCCAGCAGTGATATCAGCCGCTCCTGTTATTACACTCCAGCAGTGATATCAGCCGCTCCTGTTATTACACTCCAGCACTGTTATAAGCCTTGGATTGTGGGGTCACCTGCCCTATAATTTACAGATCTCTATCATACGAGTCGTTGTAGGGTGGAGGGATCTGGCGGATCTCACCGAGCTGATCCCGGGTAGATTCAGGATGGATCCCAGGACGGGGACTCTCCGTATGAAGCCGATCACCACCGGGAAGAAGCCCCTGCACGAGAAGAGAAGAGCAGTCAGTTACCAGAACTCTGGGGCCCGTCCCCCAATCCCGGGGGAGATCCCCGACCCCCATCCCGGGGGAGATCCCCGACCCCCCATCCCGGGGAACTCCCCGACCCCCCATCCCGGGGGAGATCCCCAACCCCGCCATCCTGGGGGAACTCCCCGACCCCCCCATCCCGGGGGAGATCCCCGACCCCGCCATCCTGGGGGAACTCCCCGACCCCCATCCCAGGGGAGATCCCTGACCCCGCCATCCTGGGGGAATTCCCCGACCCCCCCATCCTGGGGGAACTCCCCGACCCCCCCATCCCAGGGGAGATCCCCGACCCCGCCATCCTGGGGGAACTCCCCGACCCCCCCATCCCAGGGGAGATCCCCGACCCCCCCATCCTGGGGGAACTCCCCGACCCCCCCATCCCAGGGGAGATCCCCGACCCCCCATCCCGGGGGAACTCCCCGACCCTCCATCCCGGGGGAACTCCCCGACCCCCCATCCCAGGGGCCCCAGTCTCACCTGAAAAGCAGGAAGAAGCCGTAGATCTCCAGGACCATCCCGATGAGGGGCCAGCCCACCAGGACCACAAAGACGCCTCCCAGGAAGAACGCTGTGGCTTTCATCTTATGTTTCTGGAAGAAGAAACGGAACGTCCGCTCCAGCCCGATGACGAAGGCCAAACCGGCCACGAAGAGGACCTGCCGGGGGCGAGACCAACCGCATCACTGTCCACATCCCTCCACTCTTCCTCTACCAGTCTCCTTCCCCCCCCAACCAGTCTCCGCACCCCTCCCCCCAACCAGTCTCCGCACCCCTCCCCCCAACCAGTCTCCGCACCCCTCCCCCCAACCAGTCTCCGCACCCCTCCCCCCAACAAGTCTCCGCACCCCTCCCCCCAACCAGTCTCCGCACCCCTCCCCCCAACAAGTCTCCGCACCCCTCCCCCCCTCAACCAGTCTCCGCACCCCTCCCCCCAACAAGTCTCCGCACCCCTCCCCCCCTCAACCAATCTCCGCACCCCTCCCCCCAACTAGGGCTGGGCGATTAATCGAATTAATTCGATTAATCGTCCAGAACGTTGAAATCGATTTGATTTTTTGTGAAAATCGTAAATTCGATTTTCACAAAAAATCATTTCGGGCTGCGGTGCCGGGGAGGAGCTGAGAGAAGGGGGGTTGCGGTGCAGGCCGGCGGGAGAGCCGTAGAGGGGCGGTGTGGGTGAGCGGGGAGAAGATGCTGGGTGGCCAGGCTGGAGAGGGGCGGTGCAGTGCCGGCGGCCTCCAGCCACTGACAGCGCCGCCGCTGACCTGCGCCCGCCCCTTCCACTGAGCGTCCCACTCCCCTCCCGGCCAGATATGGAGGTCCCGGGTCTGTGGAGGAGGAGGCCGCAGGGACTACAGTAGGTGGTGATCGCGGCGCTGCTCGTCCTGGAGCTATACAGCGGGATCGGGGGGCTCGGTGCAGACCCCCGTTCCCGCTGTATAGCTCCGTGACCCGCAGCTATGCGATCACCACCTACTGTAGTCCCTGCGGCCTCCTCCTCCACAGACCCGGGACCTCCATATCTGGCCGGGAGGGGAGCGTGTGTGTGGAGGTGAGAGGAGGAGGAGATGTATGTGCCCTCCTGCTCCAATCACCTCCAGCTGCACCAGTCACCCCCCAGTCCCCTCAGTGTCCCCCCAATCCCCTCATTGTTCCCTCAGTGTCCCCCCCCCAGTCCCCTTCAGTGTCCCCCCCCAGTCCCCTTCAGTGTCCCCCCCGTCCCCTCATTGTTCCCTCAGTGTCCCCCCCCCCGTCCCCTTCAGTGTGTCAACCCCCAGTCCCCTTCAGTGTCCCCCCCCAGTCCCCTTCAGTGTGTCCCCCCCAGTCCCCTCATTGTTCCCTCAGTGTCCCCCCCAATCCCCTCAGTGTCCCCCCCAGTCCCCTTTAGTGTCCCCCCAGTCCCCTTTAGTGTCCCCCATTGTCCCTCCAGTCCCCTCAGTGTCCCCCCCAGTCCCCTTTAGTGTCCCCCATTGTCCCTCCAGTCCCCCAGTGTCACCCCAGCCCCCTTTAGTGTCACCCCAGTCCCCTTTAGTGTCACCCCAGTCCCCTTTAGTGTCCCCCATTGTCCCTCCAGTCCCCCAGGGTCACCCCAGTCCCCTTTAGTGTCCCCCATTGTCCCTCCAGTCCCCCAGGGTCACCCCAGTCCCCTTTAGTGTCCCCCCAGTCCCCTTAAGTGTCCCCCAGTCCCCTTCAGTTTTACCCCAGTCACCCCTCATCTATACCTGTACTCCTACACCCCTTATCCACTATACCTCCACTCCTACACCCAACGTAGATGGAGGCACAAACATGATTTCCTATACTATATGGGGCCTCTGTTACACTGGAAATCAATACAGTTGTTGTCTAAAATATTAAAATAGTATCTGATGCTGCAGGGAGAAAATGTTCTGTTTATTTAGCAAAAAAGGAAAAAAATCGAGATTTAAATCGAGAATCGTCAAAAATTTTTTAAAAAAATCGAGATTTTATTTTTTGCCCATATCGCCCAGCCCTACCCCCAACCAGTCTCCGCACCCCTCCCCCCAACATTTTCCGCCCCCCTCCCCCCCACCAGTCCCCACTCTTACGTTCCCGATGGCGAGCAGAGCCTTGTCGAAGAACAGCAGCATCCCAAAGAAGAGGAAGAAGACACCAAAGCCAGTCAGGCCCATCCCGATCTCTGCGAGGAGGAGGAAGAAAATTGTAAGAGGTGGAGCCAAGGACGAGTGACGAGCTGATTGGTGTCACCCTTTAAGAGGCGGGGCCAGGAGTGCGATCACTAGTGTCCAGGCATTTGACCTGGAGAAACCAATGAAAATCAGTCTGAAGGCCTCGGATTAGGGGCTGTGCTGCTGTGGGAGGAGGAGACGCTCCAACCTGTCGCCTCTATATGTACTGACCGCGCTCCTCTCCTCTGTGCTGCTGTGGGGAGAGGAGGAGACGCTCACACCTGTCGCAAAGGCACCAGTTTTCACGCTCCCCCAGTGAGGCTCCTCTGACACCACCTGTTTGGGCACCTCTATCTCCCTGTATCCCCCCCCCCACCTCTGTGGGACCCTGTATCCCCCTTCCATGTCCTCCTGTATCCCCCCCCCCTGTGGGGCCCCTCTATAGAGCCCCTGTACCCCCCCCCCTGTATCCTCCTCTATGTCCTCCTGTATCCCCCCTCCCTTGGGCCCCTGTATCCCCCCTGTACACCCCCCCGCGGACCCCTGTATCCCCCTCTATGTCCTCCTATATGCTCCCTCGGGCCCCTGTATCATCCCTCACGGGCCCCTATATCCCTCTCTTCGCCCTCCTGTACCCCCCTCTGTGGGGCCCCTGTATTCCCCTCCATGTCCTCCTGTATCCCCCTCTGTGGGGCCCCTGTATCCCCCTCCATGTCCTCCTGTATCCCCCTCCATGTCCTCCTGTACCCCCCTCTGTGGGGCCCCTGTATCCCCCTCCATGTCCTCCTGTACCCCAATCTGTGGGGTCCCTGAATCCCCCTCTATGGGGCCCCTGTATCCCCCTCCGTGTCCTCCTGTATCCCCCTCTGTGGGGCCCCTGTATCCACCTCTATGTCCTCCTGTATCCCCCTCTGTGGGGCCACTGTATATCCCTCTATGTCCTCCTGTATCCCCCTCTGTGGGGCCCTGTATCCCCCTCTATGTCCTAGTGTATCCCCCTCTGTGGGGCCCTGTATCCCCCTTTGTGGGGCACCTGGATCCCCCTCTATGTCCTCCTGGATCCCTCTCTGAAGAGCCCCTGTATCCCCCTCCGTGTCCCCCTGTATCCCCCTCCGTGTTCCCCTGTACCCCCTCCGTGTCCTCCTGTATCCCCCTCCCTGTCCTCCTGTATCCCCCTGTATCCCCCTCCCTGTCCTCCTGTATCCCCCTCCGTGTTCCCCTGTACCCCCTCCGTGTCCTCCTGTATCCCCCTCCCTGTCCTCCTGTATCCCCCTCCGTGTCCTCCTGTATCCCCCTCCGTGTCCTCCTGTATCCCCCTCCCTGTCCCCCTGTATCCCCCTCCCTGTCCCCCTGTATCCACCTCCCTGTCCCCCTGTATCCCCCTCCCTGTCCCCCTGTATCCCCCTCCCTGTCCCCCTGTATCCCCCTCCCTGTCCCCCTGTATCCCCCTCCCTGTCCCCCTGTATCCCCCTCCCTGTCCCCCTGTATCCCCCTCCGTGTCCCCCTGTATCCCCCTCCGTGTCCCCCTGTATCCCCCTCCGTGTCCTCCTGTATCCCCCTCCCTGTCCTCCTGTATCCCCCTCCCTGTCCCCCTGTATCCCCCTCCCTGTCCTCCTGTATCCCCCTCCCTGTCCCCCTGTATCCCCCTCCCTGTCCCCCTGTATCCCCCTCCCTGTCCCCCTGCATCCCCCTCCCTGTCCTCCTGCATCCCCCTCCCTGTCCTCCTGCATTCCCCTCCGTGTCCTCCTGTATCCCCCTCCCTGTCCCCCTGTATCCCCCTCCCTGTCCCCCTGTATCCCCCTCCCTGTCCCCCAGTATCCCCCTCCCTGTCCTCCTGTATCCCCCTCCCTGTCCTCCTGTATCCCCCTCCGTGTCCTCCTGTATCCCCCTCCCTGTCCCCCTGTATCCCCCTCCCTGTCCCCCTGTATCCCCCTCCGTGTCCTCCTGTATCCCCCTCCGTGTCCCCCTGTATCCCCCTCCGTGTCCTCCTGTATCCCCCTCCATGTTTTCCTGTATCCCCCTCCGTGTCCCCCTGTATCCCCCTCCGTGTCCCCCTGTATCCCCCTCCGTGTCCTCCTGTATCCCCCTCCGTGTCCTCCTGTATCCCCCTCCCTGTTCCCCTGTATCCCCCTCCGTGTCCCCCTGTATCCCCCTCCGTGTCCTCCTGTATCCCCCTCCGTGTCCTCCTGTATCCCCCTCCGTGTCCCCCTGTATCCCCCTCCGTGTTCCCCTGTATCCCCCTCCGTGTCCTCCTGTATCCCCCTCCCTGTCCTCCTGTATCCCCCTCCCTGTCCTCCTGTATCCCCCTCCCTGTCCTCCTGTATCCCCCTCCGTGTCCTCCTGTATCCCCCTCCGTGTCCCCCTCCCTGTCCTCCTGTATCCCCCTCCGTGTCCTCCTGTATCCCCCTCCCTGTCCTCCTGTATCCCCCTCCCTGTCCTCCTGTATCCCCCTCCGTGTCCTCCTGTATCCCCCTCCGTGTCCTCCTGTATCCCCCTCCGTGTCCTCCTGTATCCCCCTCCGTGTCCCCCTGTATCCCCCTCCGTGTCCCCCTGTATCCCCCTCCGTGTCCTCCTGTATCCCCCTCCGTGTCCTCCTGTATCCCCCTCCCTGTCCTCCTGTATCCCCCTCCGTGTCCCCCTGTATCCCCCTCCGTGTCCCCCTCCCTGTCCTCCTGTATCCCCCTCCGTGTCCTCCTGTATCCCCCTCCCTGTCCTCCTGTATCCCCCTCCGTGTCCTCCTGTATCCCCCTCCGTGTCCCCCTGTATCCCCCTCCGTGTCCCCCTGTATCCCCCTCCGTGTCCCCCTGTATCCCCCTCCGTGTCCTCCTGTATCCCCCTCCCTGTCCTCCTGTATCCCCCTCCCTGTCCTCCTGTATCCCCCTCCGTGTCCTCCTGTATCCCCCTCCCTGTCCTCCTGTATCCCCCTCCGTGTCCCCCTGTATCCCCCTCCGTGTCCCCCTCCCTGTCCTCCTGTATCCCCCTCCGTGTCCTCCTGTATCCCCCTCCCTGTCCTCCTGTATCCCCCTCCGTGTCCTCCTGTATCCCCCTCCGTGTCCCCCTGTATCCCCCTCCGTGTCCCCCTGTATCCCCCTCCGTGTCCTCCTGTATCCCCCTCCCTGTCCTCCTGTATCCCCCTCCCTGTCCTCCTGTATCCCCCTCCGTGTCCCCCTGTATCCCCCTCCGTGTCCTCCTGTATCCCCCTCCGTGTCCTCCTGTATCCCCCTCCGTGTCCTCCTGTATCCCTCTCCCTGTCCTCCTGTATCCCCCTCCGTGTCCCCCTGTATCCCCCTCCGTGTCCCCCTCCCTGTCCTCCTGTATCCCCCTCCGTGTCCTCCTGTATCCCCCTCCCTGTCCTCCTGTATCCCCCTCCGTGTCCCCCTGTATCCCCCTCCGTGTCCCCCTGTATCCCCCTCCGTGTCCCCCTGTATCCCCCTCCGTGTCCCCCTGTATCCCCCTCCGTGTCCTCCTGTATCCCCCTCCGTGTCCCCCTGTATCCCCCTCCGTGTCCCCCTGTATCCCCCTCCGTGTCCCCCTGTATCCCCCTCCGTGTCCTCCTGTATCCCCCTCCGTGTCCCCCTGTATCCCCCTCCGTGTCCCCCTCCCTGTCCTCCTGTATCCCCCTCCGTGTCCCCCTGTATCCCCCTCCATGTCCCCCTCCCTGTCCCCCTGTATCCCCCTCCGTGTCCCCCTGTATCCCCCTCCGTGTCCCCCTGTATCCCCCTCCGTGTCCTCCTGTATCCCCCTCCCTGTCCTCCTGTATCCCCCTCCGTGTCCCCCTGTATCCCCCTCCCTGTCCTCCTGTATCCCCCTCCCTGTCCTCCTGTATCCCCCTCCGTGTCCCCCTGTATCCCCCTCCATGTCCCCCTCCATGTCCTCCTGTATCCCCCTCCGTGTCCCCCTGTATCCCCCTCCCTGTCCCCCTGTATCCCCCTCCGTGTCCTCCTGTATCCCCCTCCGTGTCCTCCTGTATCCCCCTCCATGTCCCCCTGTATCCCCCTCCGTGTTCCCCTGTATCCCCCTCCGTGTTCCCCTGTATCCCCTCCGTGTCCTCCTGTATCCCCCTCCCTGTCCCCCTGTATCCCCCTCCGTGTCCTCCTGTATCCCCCTCCGTGTCCTCCTGTATCCCCCTCCATGTCCCCCTGTATCCCCCTCCGTGTTCCCCTGTATCCCCCTCCGTGTTCCCCTGTATCCCCCTCCGTGTCCCCCTGTATCCCCCTCTATGTTCCCCTGTATCCCCCTCCGTGTCCCCCTGTATCCCCCTCCGTGTCCCCCTGTATCCCCCTCTATGTTCCCCTGTATCCCCCTCTGAAGGGCCCCCACTTTTGCAGCATTAGGTGTCACTTTACGGCAGTGACCGCCCCACCTGTGGTAGCACTACACCTCCCAGCATGCCCTGGGCTCTTACTCTGGGTGTCGGTGAGGGAGATCATGGCGGCGGCGGCGGCGGCTCCGGGCGGTCACTGACGATCTGCGGCTCCGGCACAACCGGCGGACAACGGCCACGTCTTCCGGAAACACGCAGCCCAGCGCCGCACCAGCAGCCAATCACCGCGCCTCATCACACGCCCCGCCTACCGGAGGGAGGAGAGATGCTGTCACAGGACCAATTAGCGCTGTCAGGCTGACCAATCAGGAGCCGCGGTTCTGGTGACGCGTAATCTAGGCGCGCTCTGTGATTGGCCAGTGCGGGGTGAGATGCCGGCTGTATGTGAGTGCGG
Organism: Dendropsophus ebraccatus; assembly: GCF_027789765.1. Lineage (NCBI taxonomy): Eukaryota > Metazoa > Chordata > Amphibia > Anura > Hylidae > Dendropsophus > Dendropsophus ebraccatus. Next base: position 2,156,589 of record NC_091454.1, on the reverse strand, counting down.
GCTCCGGGGATCCCGGTACAGAGCGGGAGGGGCTGAGAGTGACCCCGTTATCCCGCCCGCCTGCTGAGGACACTATACGGGGTGACTGACTCCATCCTTTATATCATATGGAGTTCCCCTTTAAGTGGTTTATTATAGTGTGCACGTGATGTAACCAGCAGGGGGCGTCTCCCATTGGATGATCTCTCTGGGTATAGGAAAGTGGGGTGACCCCAGTGTGACCCCTACCCGTGTTCTAATAAAAGGGGATGATCACCCCGCTGACCTCTCCTCTGCTTTCTTTTCAGTGACTGATATAGCAGAACATGGCGGACGGCGACCTCCCAGGTATGTGCGGAGTGCGGAGTTATCTATGGTGGGAGAGCAGGCGGCGGTCACGTGACTGAGAGTGGGGACAGGGGGGTTGTCACATGACAGAGAGGGAGGACAGGGGGATGTCACGTGACGGAGAGGGGGGACGGGGGGATGTCACGTGACGGAGAGGGGGGACGGGGGGATGTCACGTGACGGAGAGGGGGGACGGGGGGATGTCACGTGACGGAGAGGGGGGACGGGGGGATGTCACGTGACGGAGAGGGGGGACGGGGGGATGTCACGTGACGGAGAGGGGGGACGGGGGGATGTCACGTGACGGAGAGGGGGGACGGGGGGATGTCACGTGACGGAGAGGGGGGACGGGGGGATGTCACGTGACGGAGAGGGGGGACGGGGGGATGTCACGTGACGGAGAGGGGGGACGGGGGGATGTCACGTGACGGAGAGGGGGGACGGGGGGATGTCACGTGACGGAGAGGGGGGACGGGGGGATGTCACGTGACGGAGAGGGGGGACGGGGGGATGTCACGTGACGGAGAGGGGGGACGGGGGGATGTCACGTGACAGAGAGGGGGGACGGGGGGATGTCACGTGACAGAGAGGGGGGACGGGGGGATGTCAGGTGACGGAGAGGGGGACGGGGGGATGTCAGGTGACGGAGAGGGGGGACGGGGGAATGTCAGGTGACGGAGAGGGGGGACGGGGGGATGTCAGGTGACGGAGAGGGGGGACGGGGGGATGTCACGTGACGGAGAGGGGGGACGGGGGGATGTCACGTGACGGAGAGGGGGGTACAGGGGGGGATGTAACGTGACTGAGAGGGGGGACGGGGGGGGGGGGTTGTCACATGACGGAGTGGGGTACCAGGGGGGGATGTCACATGACGGAGAGGGGGGATGTCACATGACGGAGAGGGGGACAGGGGGATGTCACGTGAATGAAAGGGGGGACAGGGGAGATGTCACATGATGGAGAGGGGGGACAGGTGGGTTGTCACGTGACTGAGAGGGGGGACAGGGGGGATGTCACATGACTGAGGGGGGACGGGGGGGATGTCCCATGACGGAGAGGGGGGACAGGGGGGATGTCACGTGATGGAGAGGGGGGACGGGGGATGTCACGTGACGGAGAGGGTGGACAGGGAGATGTCACATGACGGAGAGGGAGGACAGGGGGGATGTCACATGACGGAGAGGGAGGACAGGGGGGGTGTCACATGACGGAGAGGAGAACAGGGGGGGTGTCACATGACAGAGAGGGGGGATAGGGGGGTGTCACATGACTGAGAGGGGGGACAGGGGGGATGTCATATGAAGGAGAGGGGGGACAGAGGGGATGTTACATGACAGAGAGGGGGACAGGGGGGATGTCACCTGACTGAGAGGGAGGATGTCACGTGACTGAGAGGGAGGACAGGGGGGATGTCACATGACAGAGAGGGGGACAGGGGGGATGTCACGTGACGGAGAGAGGGGACAGGGGGGTGTCACATGACTGAGAGGGAGTGGTCACTCTTGTTGTCTCTGCTTGTTCCCGCCCACAGCCCTGGTGGACGAGCTGGAACATGTGACCACCGAGCTGCAGGCCATAGAGGTCCAGATCCAGGAGCTGCTGGAGAGACAACAGGAGCTGATCCAGAGCAAGCGGGCGCTGAAGACCAAGATCCAGAGGCTGTCCGAGGGGGCCGGGACCAGTGCTGACACAGAGGCCTCCTCCGAGGACTGGAAACGTCAAGGTGCCTCATACTCCTCCTCCTCCACACCACAGGGGGCGGCGACTCCTCCTCCTCCACACCACAGGGGGCGACGTCTCCTCCTCCTCCACACCGCAGGGGGCGACGTCTCCTCCTCCTCCACACCACAGGGGGCGGCAACTCCTCCTCCTCCACACCACAGGGGGGCGGCGACTCCTCCTCCTCCACACCACAGGGGGGCGGCGACTCCTCCTCCTCCACACCACAGGGGGGCGACGTCTCCTCCTCCTCCACACCACAGGGGGCGGCGACTCCTCCTCCTCCACACCACAGGGGGCGGCGACTCCTCCTCCTCCACACCACAGGGGGCGACATCTCCTCCTCCTCCACACCACAGGGGGCGACATCTCCTCCTCCTCCACACAACAGGGGGCGACGTCTCCTCCTCCTCCACACCACAGGGGGCGACGTCTCCTCCTCCTCCACACCGCAGGGGGCGACGTCTCCTCCTCCTCCACACCGCAGGGGGCGACATCTCCTCCTCCTCCACACCGCAGGGGGCGACGTCTCCTCCTCCTCCACACCGCAGGGGGCGACGTCTCCTCCTCCTCCACACCGCAGGGGGCGACGTCTCCTCCTCCTCCACACCGCAGGGGGCGACGTCTCCTCCTCCTCCACACCGCAGGGGGCGACGTCTCCTCCTCCTCCACACCGCAGGGGGCGACGTCTCCTCCTCCTCCACACCGCAGGGGGCGACGTCTCCTCCTCCTCCACACCGCAGGGGGCGACGTCTCCTCCTCCTCCACACCGCAGGGGGCGACGTCTCCTCCTCCTCCACACCGCAGGGGGCGACGTCTCCTCCTCCTCCACACCGCAGGGGGCGACGTCTCCTCCTCCTCCACACCGCAGGGGGCGACGTCTCCTCCTCCTCCACACCGCAGGGGGCGACGTCTCCTCCTCCTCCACACCGCAGGGGGCGACGTCTCCTCCTCCTCCACACCGCAGGGGGCGACGTCTCCTCCTCCTCCACACCGCAGGGGGCGACGTCTCCTCCTCCTCCACACCGCAGGGGGCGACGTCTCCTCCTCCTCCACACCGCAGGGGGCGACGTCTCCTCCTCCTCCACACCGCAGGGGGCCACGTCTCCTCCTCCTCCACACCGCAGGGGGCCACGTCTCCTCCTCCTCCACACCGCAGGGGGCCACGTCTCCTCCTCCTCCACACCGCAGGGGGCCACGTCTCCTCCTCCTCCACACCGCAGGGGGCCACGTCTCCTCCTCCTCCACACCGCAGGGGGGTACTATAGGGTACTGCAGGGTACTATAGGGCAGTGATTTTCAACCTTTTTTGAGCCGCGGCACACTTTTTATACTTAAAAAATCCCGGGGCACACCACCAACCAAAATGGCACTAAAACAGGACATATTATATATATAGTTCACTCTTGTGGGTTTTTAATCAGCTTCTTATCACCACAAGAGCTGCTTTTTAAAAACATCAAGTGAAATCTGCCTGGCAGACGTCCTTTCAATAAATTATTTATTATAGAAAAGGATAACCCCCTCATATATACAGTCCCATGTATTCCCATATATCTATCTATCTATATATCATAAAAATCAAAGTCTGTCTGTCTGTCCTTCTGTCTGTCTGTCCTTCTGTCTGTCTGTCCTTCTGTCTGTCTGTCTGTCTGTCTGTCCTTCTGTCTGTCTGTCTGTCCTCTATAGACTTACAAACACCTGAACCGTTTGACCCCAAATTTGGCCCACAGATACATTCGGTGCCCGGGAAGGTTATTGCGAAGGTCCCGTCCCCGCCAGATGTACAGGAGGGGAGGGGGAGGGGGAGGGGAAAGAGAGGCGCCCCATAGAGATGAATGGGAAAATCTCCTCACTGCACACACAGGTGATATAATTAGCTGCAGCAGACACGGCAGTTGGAGCCTTAGCAACCAATAGGATTACTGCTTTCATTTTCACAGGGAGCAATGGTTGCTAGGGAAGCTGCCTCACAACATCCACAGTAATAACTGGTAGACCCCCTACTCCATCTATACAGTACAGGTATACAGGACCCCCTACTCCATCTATACAGTACATGTATATACAGGACCCCCTACTCCATCTATACAGTACAGGTATACAGACCTGACCAATACCGCCATACTGTGACTGGATAACACTGCCACACCAGACCTGACCAATACCGCCATACTGTGACTGGATAACACTGTCATACCAGACCTGACCAATACCGCCATACTGTGACTGGATAACACTGTCATATAAGACCTGACCAATACCGCCATGCTGTGACTGGATAACACTGCCATACCAGACCTGACCAATACCGCCATACTGTGCTGGATAACACTGCCATACCAGACCTGACCAATACCGGCAAACTGTGACTGGGTAACACCGCCACACCAGTCCTGACCAATACCACCATACTGTGACTGGATAACACCATCATATCAGACCTGACCGATACTGCCATACTGTGACTGGATAACACTGCTATACCAGACCTGACCAATACCACCATACCGTGACTGGATAACACCGCCTCACCAGACCTGACCAATACCGCCATACTGTGACTGGATAACACCCCCATACCAGACATGACCAATACCGACACTCTGTGACTGAATAACACTGCCATACGGGTAAATACAACCCTGCAGGTATACAGGACACTACAGGTATACAGGACCCCAAAACTATACACTACAAGTGCACGGGACCTCCACAAAACTATATACTACAGGTATACAGGACCTCCATCAACTATATACTTCAGGTATACAGGACCTCCACCAACTATATACTACAGGTATACAGGACCTCCCTCAACTATACACTATAGGTATACAGCCCCCCCAACTATGCACTACAGATATGCGAGACCCCTAAAAACTATACATTGTTGGTATACAGAACCCCTCCAACTATGCACTACAGGTATACACTAATTCCACTGATTAACTCAGATGAAACAATACCTTTAGCTTGGCCTCCTGGGCACCTTAGAACAAATCTAATTAACACACTGACACTTTATACCCGGGCAGCACCGGGTACATTTTCTAGTATATATATATACTAGAAAATGTACCCGACGCTGCCCGGGTATAAAGTGTCAGTGTGTTAATTAGATTTGTTCTAAGGTGCCCAGGAGGCCAAGCTAAAGGTATTGTTTCATCTGAGTTAATCAGTGGAATTAGTGTATACCTGTAGTGCATAGTTGGAGGGGTTCTGTATACCCACAATGTATAGTTTTTAGGGGTCTCGCATATCTGTAGTGCATAGTTGGGGGGGCTGTATACCTATAGTGTATAGTTGAGGGAGGTCCTGTATATCTGCAGTGTACAGTTGGTGAAGGTCCTGTATACCTATACTGTATAGTTCGGGGGTCCTGTATACCTGTAGTATATAGTTGGTGCTGTATACCTGTAATGTATAGTTGGTGGAGGTCTTGTATACCTGTAGTTTATAGTTTGAGGGTCCTGGATACCTGTAGTGTATAATTGGTGGAGGTCTTGTATACCTGTAGTATATAGTTCGGGGGACCTGTATACCTGTAGTAAATAGTTTGAGGGTCCTGTATAACTATAGTATAGAGTTGGTGGAGGTCCTGTATACCTGTAGTGTCCTGTATACCTGCAGGGTTGTATTTACCCGTATGGCAGTGTTATTCAGTCACAGTATGGCGGTATTGGTCAGGTCTGGTATAGCGGTGTTATCCAGTCACAGTATGGCGGTATTGGTCAGGTCTGGTATGGCAGTGTTATCCAGTCACAGTATGGCGGTATTGGTCAGGTCTGGTGTAGCAGTGTTACCCAGTCACAGTTTGGTATATCTGTTGTGCCCTGTATATACATGTACTGTATGGATGGAGTAGGGGGTCCTGTATATACATGTACTGTATAGATTGAGTAGGGGGTCCTGTATATACATGTTCTGTATAGATGGAGTAGGGGGCCCTGTATATACATGTACTGTATAGATGGAGTAGGGGGCCCTGTATATACATGTACTGTGTAGATGGAGTAGGGGGTCCTGTATATACATGTACTGTATAGATGGAGTAGGGGGTCCTGTATACATGTACTGTATAGATGGAGTAGGGGGTCCTGTATATACATGTACTGTATAGATGGAGTAGGGGGCCCTGTATATACATGTACTGTATAGATGGAGTAGGGGGTCCTGTATATACATGTACTGTATAGATGGAGTAGGGGGCCCTGTATATACATGTACTGTATAGATGGAGTAGGGGGTCCTGTATATACATGTACTGTATAGATGGAGTAGGGGGTCCTGTATATACATGTTCTGTATAGATGGAGTAGGGGGTCCTGTATACATGTACTGTATAGATGGAGTAGGGGGTCCTGTATATACATGTACTGTATAGATGGAGTAGGGGGTCCTGTATATACATGTACTGTATAGATGGAGTAGGGGGCCCTGTATACATGCACTGTATAGATGGAGTAGGGGGTCCTGTATATACATGTACTGTATAGATGGAGTAGGGGGCCCTGTATATACATGTACTGTATAGATGGAGTAGGGGTACTGTATAGATGGAGTAGGGGGTCCTGTATATACATGTACTGTATAGATGGAGTAGGGGGTCCTGTATATACATGTTCTGTATAGATGGAGTAGGGGGTCCTGTATACATGTACTGTATAGATGGAGTAGGGGGTCCTGTATATACATGTACTGTATAGATGGAGTAGGGGGCCCTGTATACATGCACTGTATAGATGGAGTAGGGGGTCCTGTATATACATGTACTGTATAGATGGAGTAGGGGTACTGTATAGATGGAGTAGGGGGTCCTGTATATACATGTACTGTATAGATGGAGTAGGGGGTCCTGTATATACATGTACTGTATAGATGGAGTAGGGGGTCCTGTATATACATGTACTGTATAGATGGAGTAGGGGGTCCTGTATATACATGTACTGTATAGATTGAGTAGGGGGTCCTGTATATACATGTACTGTATAGATGGAGTAGGGGGTCCTGTATACATGTACTGTATAGATGGAGTAGGGGGTCCTGTATACATGTACTGTATAGATGGAGTAGGGGGTCCTGTATACATGTACTGTATAGATGGAGTAGGGGGTCCTGTATACATGTACTGTATAGATGGAGTAGGGGGTCCTGTATACATGTACTGTATAGATGGAGTAGGGGGTCCTGTATACATGTACTGTATAGATGGAGTAGGGGGTCCTGTATATACATGTACTGTATAGATGGAGTAGGGGGTCCTGTATATACATGTACTGTATAGATGGAGTAGGGGGTCCTGTATACCTGTACTGTATAGATGGAGTAGGGGGTCCTGTATATACATGTACTGTATAGATGGAGTAGGGGGTCCTGTATATACATGTACTGTATAGATGGAGTAGGGGGTCCTGTATACCTGTACTGTATAGATGGAGTAGGGGATCTACCAGTTATTACTGTGGATGTTGTGAGGCAGCTTTCCTAGCAACCATTGCTCCCTGTGAAAATGAGAGCAGTAATCCTATTGGTTGCTAAGGCTCCAACTGCCGTGTCTGCTGCAGCTAATTATATCACCTGTGTGTGCAGTGAGGAGATTTTCCCATTCATCTCTATGGGGCGCCTCTCTTTCCCCTCCCCCTCCCCTCCTGTACATCTGGCGGGGACGGGACCTTCGCTATAACCTTCCCGGACACCCAATGTATCTGTGCGCCAAATTTGGGGTCAAACGGTTCAGGCGTTTGGAAGTCTATAGAGGACAGACAGACAGACAGACAGACAGACAGACAGACAGACAGACTTTGATTTTTATGATATATAATATACATACACAGTCCCATGTAAACTCATACATACAGTCCCACGTATATGAGCACATAATTATCAGCACCATATACTGTGGTGATGTGCACTGTATAGCGCCACAGTATATGGTGCTGATAATTATGTGGCTCATATACTGCAATATAAAGGGGTACAATGAGAAGTACTATGGCCATGAGGCCAGAGTACAAGTGCCCCCTGCTTTGCCCTCCTACAGTAATAATGCCCCCTGCAGTATGCCCCCATATAATAATAATGCCCCCTGCAGTATGCCCCCATATAATAATAATAATGCCACCTGCAGTATGCTACCATATAATAATGCCCCCTGCAGTATGCCCCCATATAATAATAATGCCCCCTGCAGTATGCCCCCATATAATAATAATGCCCCCTGCAGTATGCCCCATATAATAATAATGCCCCCTGCAGTATGCCCCCATATAATAATAATGCCCCCTGCAGTATGCCCCCATATAATAATAATGCCCCCTTCAGTATGCCCCCATATAATAATAATGCCCCCTGCAGTATGCCCCCATATAATAATAATAATGCCCCCTGCAGTATGCCCCCATATAATAATAATGCCCCCTGCAGTATGCCCCCATATAATAATAATGCCCCCTGCAGTATGCCCCCATGTAATAATAATGCCCCCTGCAGTATGCCCCCATATAATAATAATGCCCCCTGCAGTATGCCCCCATATAATAATAATGCCCCCTGCAGTATGCCCCCATATAATAATAATGCCCCCTGCAGTATGCCCCCATATAATAATAATAATGCCCCCTGCAATATGCCCCCATATAATAATAATGCCCCCTGCAGTATGCCCCCATATAATAATAATAATGCCCCCTGCAGTATGCCCCCATATAATAATAATAATGCCCCCTGCAGTATGCCCCCATATAATAATAATGCCCCCCTGCAGTATGCCCCATATAATAATAATGCCCCCTGCAGTATGCCCCCATATAATAATAATAATGCCCCCTGCAGTATGCCCCCATATAATAATAATAATGCCCCCTGCAGTATGCCCCCATATAATAATAATAATAATAATGCCCCCTGCAGTATGCCCCCATATAATAATAATAATGCCCCCTGCAGTATGCCCCCATATAATAATAATAATGCCCCCTGCAGTATGCCCCCATATAATAATAATAATGCCCCCTGCAGTATGCCCCCATATAATAATAATGCCCCCTGCAGTATGCCCCCATATAATAATAATGCCCCCTGCAGTATGCCCCCATATAATAATAATGCCCCCTGCAGTATGCCCCCATATAATAATAATGCCCCCTGCAGTATGCCCCCATATAATAATAATGCCCCCTGCAGTATGCCCCCATATAATAATAATGCCCCCTGCAGTATGCCCCCATATAATAATAATGCCCCCTGCAGTATGCCCCATATAATATTAATAATGCCCCCTGCAGTATGCCCCCATATAATAATAATGCCCCCTGCAGTATGCCCCCATATAATAATAATGCCCCCTGCAGTATGCCCCCATATAATAATAATGCCCCCTGCAGTATGCCCCCATATAATAATAATGCCCCCCTGCAGTATGCCCCCATATAATAATAATGCCCCCTGCAGTATGCCCCCATATAATAATAATGCCCCCTGCAGTATGCCCCCATATAATAATAATGCCCCCTGCAGTATGCCCCCATATAATAATAATGCCCCCCTGCAGTATGCCCCATATAATAATAATGCCCCCTGCAGTATGCCCCCATATAATAATGCCCCCTGCAGTATGCACCCATATAATAATAATGCCCCCTGCAGTATGCCCCCATATAATAATAATAATAATGCCCCCTGCAGTATGCCCCCATATAATAATAATAATGCCCCCTGCAGTATGCCCCTATATAATAATAATAATGCCCCCTGCAGTATGCCCCCATATAATAATAATGCCCCCTGCAGTATGCCCCCATATAATAATAATAATGCCCCCTGCAGTATGCCCCCATATAATAATAATGCCCCCTGCAGTATGTCCCCATATAATAATAATAATAATGCCCCCTGCAGTATGCCCCCATATAATAATAATAATGCCCCCTGCAGTATGCCCCCATATAATAATAATGCCCCCCTGCAGTATGCCCCCATATAATAATAATAATGCCCCCTGCAGTATGCCCCCATATAATAATAATAATGCCCCCTGCAGTATGCCCCCATATAATAATAATAATGCCCCCTGCAGTATGCCCCCATATAATAATAATAATGCCCCCTGCAGTATGCCCCCATATAATAATAATAATGCCCCCTGCAGTATGCCCCCATATAATAATAATAATGCCCCCTGCAGTATGCCCCCATATAATAATAATAATGCCCCCTGCAGTATGCCCCCATATAATAATAATAATGCCCCCTGCAGTATGCCCCCATATAATAATAATGCCCCCTGCAGTATGTCCCCATATAATAATAATGCCCCCTGCAGTATGCCCCCATATAATAATAATGCCCCCTGCAGTATGCCCCCATATAATAATAATGCCCCCTGCAGTATGCCCCCATATAATAATAATGCCCCCTGCAGTATGCCCCCATATAATAATAATGCCCCCTGCAGTATGCCCCCATATAATAATAATGCCCCCTGCAGTATGCCCCCATATAATAATAATAATGCCCCCTGCAGTATGCCCCCATATAATAATAATAATGCCCCCTGCAGTATACCAATATGCACCAATAGTTTTTTAAAAAAACAAAAAGCATCATACTCACCTAATCGGCGCTGTGTGGCTGCAGGCAGCAGCTCTCCCTCCTCTTTAGGCTCCATCCTGTGAGCCGCGGGGACTGAACCTCCGGCAGACGTGTTGACGTCACATGATCACGCCTGCCGGAGAGGTCACGTCCCGGCGTCCCATAGGCTGCTGGCATGAAGTGCTGCGGCCTATGGGAGTGAATGTCAGAGCAGGACGCTGACTACTCAAACCGATCGGTATATCCCTAGAAGCTGCGCGGCCGCAGCTTCTAGGAATATTTAAAGGGACAGTGTCGCATTTCCCACCGGGATCCCGCGGCACCCCTGGCGGGTTCTCACGGCACACCAGTGTGCCGCGGCACCCCGGTTGGGAAAGGCTACTATAGGGTACTATAGGGTACTACAGGGTACTGCAGGATACTATAGGGTACTATAGAGTACTGCAGGATACTGCAGGGTACTACAGGGTACTGCAGGGTACTACGGGGTACTGCAAGATACTACAGGGTACTACAGGGTACTATAGGGTACTGCAGGGTACTATAGGGTACTGCAGGGTATTATAGGGTACTGCAGGGTACTACGGGGTACTACAGTGTACTATAGAGTACTGCAGGGTACTACGGGGTACTACAGGGTACTATAGGGTACTGCAGGGTACTATAGGGTACTGCAGGGTACAACAGGGTACTGCAGGGTACTACAGGGTACTATAGAGTACTGCAGGGTACTACAGGGTACTACAGGGTACTACAGGGTACTACAGGGTACTACGGGGTACTACGGGGTATTGCAGGGTACTGCAGGGTACTACAGGGTACTATAGGGTACTACAGGGTACTATAGAGTACTGCAGGGTACTACAGGGTACTACAGGGTACTACGGGGTACTACGGGGTATTGCAGGGTACTGCAGGGTACTACAGGGTACTATAGGGTACTACAGGGTACTATAGGGTACTGCAGGGTACTATAGGGTACTATGGGGTACTACGGGGTACTGCAGGGTACTACAGGGTACTGCAGGGTACTACAGGGTACTGCAGGGTACTATAGGGTACTATAGGGTACTACAGGGTACTACAGGGTACTGCAGGATACTATAGGGTACTATAGGTTACTACAGGGTACTATAGAGTACTACGGGGTACTGCAAGATACTACAGGGTACTACAGGGTACTATAGGGTACTGCAGGGTACTATAGGGTACTGCAGGGTACTATAGGGTACTGCAGGGTACTATAGGGTACTACAGTTTACTGCAGGGTACTATAGGGTACTGCAGGGTACTACGGGGTACTACAGTGTACTATAGAGTACTGCAGGGTACTACGGGGTACTACAGGGTACTATAGGGTACTGCGGGGTACTACAGGGTACTATAGGGTACTGCAGGGTACTATAGGGTACAACAGGGTACTATAGGGTACTATAGGTTACTGCAGGGTACTATAGGTTACTGCAGGATACTATAGGTTACTACAGGGTACTTTAGGTTACTGCAGGGTGCTATAGGTTACTACAGGGTACTATAGGGTACTACAGGGTACTATAGGGTACTGCAGGGTACTATAGGTTACTGCAGGGTACTATAGGGTACTACAGGTTACTGCAGGGTACTATAGGGTACTGCAGGGTACTACGGGGTACTATAGGGTACTATAGGGTACTGCAGGGTACTACAGGGTACTACAGGGTACTATAGGGTACTGCAGGGTACTATAGGGTACTGCAGGGTACTACGGGGTACTTCAGGGTACTGCAGGGTACTATAGGGTACTACAGGGTACTACGGGGTACTATAGGGTACTGCAGGGTGCTATAGGTTACTACAGGGTACTGCAGGGTACTATAGGGTACTGCAGGGTACTATAGGGTACTGCAGGGTACTATAGGGTACTACAGGGTACTATAGGGTACTGCAGGGTACTATAGGGTACTGCAGGGTACTATAGGGTACTACAGGTTACTGAAGGGTACTTTAGGTTACTACAGGGTACTATAGGTTACTGCAGGGTACTATAGGTTACTGCAGGGTACTATAGGTTACTACAGGGTACTATAGGTTACTGCAGGATACTATAGGTTACTGCAGGGTACTATAGGGTACTGCAGGTTACTGAAGGGTACTTTAGGTTACTACAGGGTACTATAGGTTACTGCAGGGTACTATAGGTTACTGCAGGGTACTATAGGTTACTACAGGGTACTATAGGGTACTGCAGGTTACTATAGGGTACTGCAGGTTACTGAAGGGTACTTTAGGTTACTACAGGGTACTATAGGTTACTGCAGGGTACTATAGGTTACTGCAGGGTACTATAGGTTACTACAGGGTACTTTAGGTTACTGCAGGGTACTATAGGGTACTGCAGGGTACTACGGGGTACTACAGAGTACTGCAGGGTACTATAGGTTACTACAGGGTACTATAGGGTACTGCAAGGTACTACAGGGTACTACAGGGTACTGCAGGGTACTACAGGGTACTACAGGGTACTATAGGGTACTGCAGGGTACTACAGGGTACTACAGGGTACTATAGGGTACTGCAGGGTACTACAGGCTACTACAGGGTACTATAGGGTACTGCAGGGTACTATAGGGTACTGCAGGGTACTATAGGTTACTACAGGGTACTATAGGTTACTACAGGGTACTATAGGTTACTACAGGGTACTATAGGGTACTACAGGGTACTATAGGTTACTACAGGGTACTATAGGGTACTATAGGGTACTACAGGGTACTATAGGGTACTACAGGGTACTATAGGGTACTACAGGGTACTATAGGGTACTGCAGGGTACTATAGGGTACTGCAGGGTACTATAGGGTACTGCAGGGTACTATAGGGTACTGCAGGGTACTATAGGGTACTGCAGGGTACTATAGGTTACTGCAGGGTACTATAGGGTACTGCAGGGTACTATAGGGTACTGCAGGGTACTATAGGTTACTGCAGGGTACTATAGGGTACTGCAGGGTACTATAGGTTACTGCAGGGTACTATAGGTTACTACAGGGTACTATAGGTTACTGCAGGGTACTATAGGTTACTACAGGGTACTATAGGTTACTACAGGGTACTATAGGGTACTGCAGGGTACTATAGGTTACTGCAGGGTACTATAGGTTACTGCAGGGTACTATAGGGTACTACAGGGTACTATAGGTTACTACAGGGTACTATAGGGTACTGCAGGGTACTATAGGTTACTGCAGGGTACTATAGGTTACTACAGGGTACTATAGGTTACTACAGGGTACTATAGGTTACTGCAGGGTACTATAGGTTACTACAGGGTACTATAGGTTACTACAGGGTACTATAGGGTACTGCAGGGTACTATAGGTTACTGCAGGGTACTATAGGTTACTGCAGGGTACTATAGGGTACTGCAGGGTACTATAGGTTACTGCAGGGTACTATAGGTTACTACAGGGTACTATAGGGTACTACAGGGTACTATAGGTTACTACAGGGTACTATAGGGTACTGCAGGGTACTATAGGTTACTGCAGGGTACTATAGGTTACTACAGGGTACTGCAGGGTACTATAGGTTACTACGGGGTACTTTAGGTTACTGCAGGGTACTATAGGGTACTGCAGGGTCTCTTTCCTCTTTACATAAAAAATATTTCAAGAATAATTTCCTTTTTTTATGACCAAAGTTGTGGAAGTCTTGTTGTTCTGTATAGTTTCCAGCATCTCCCAATGTCTCTTCTTACAGACTTCCCCTGGTCACAGCAGGTGCAGGAGGAGCTGCGCGCTTCCTTCCATCTTGACTCGTTCAGGACGTTACAGCTGGAGACCATTAATGCCACCATGGCCGCCAAAGACGTTTTCCTGATCATGCCGACGGGCGGTGGGAAGAGTCTCTGCTATCAGTTACCGGCGGTGTGCTCCAAAGGTGAGAGTATGGCGGGGTGCCTCACTAGAGGTCTTAGCCACGCCCCTGTATATGGAGGCTCCACCCACAACATGGGGGGCACTGACATTTTGTTCCCTTTCAGGATTCACCCTGGTGATTTGCCCCCTGGTGTCCCTCATGGAGGATCAGCTGATGGTTCTGCAGCGCCTGGGGGTGTCGGCCACCTCCCTGAATGCTGCCAGCAGTAAGGTGGGTGACCGGGATGCGGGGGTGTCCCAAGGCTCTGTGAGGACATGACCCCTGCTGGGTGCTTGTCTCCTCCCCTCTGTGAGGACACTCCCCCTGCTGGGTGCTTGTCTCCTCCCCTCTAACGACATGACCCCTGCTGGGTGCTTGTCTCCTCCCCTCTGTGAGGACACTCCCCCTGCTGGGTGCTTGTCTCCTCCCCTCTAACGACATGACCCCTGCTGGGTGCTTGTCTCCTCCCCTCTAACGACATGACCCCTGCTGGGTGCTTGTCTCCTCCCCTCTGTGAGGACACTCCCCCTGCTGGGTGCTTGTCTCCTCCCCTCTGTGAGGACACTCCCCCTGCTGGGTGCTTGTCTCCTCCCCTCTGAGAGGACACTCCCCGCTGGGTGCTTGTCTCCTCCCCTCTGTGAGGACACCCCTCCCCCACCGCTGGGTGCTTGTCTCCTCCCCTCTGTGAGGCCCCCGCCCCTAATCACCTGTGTGTCTTCAATAGGACCATGAAGAAAGGAAGTCCCGCCCTCGCTGCCTGTAACTTATTGTAGAGTAAAACGGGCGGCAGGGGATGCGACCTCCATGGTCTTACAGCACAGACCCCAGCGGTCAGAGCAGCACATTTACATTGCATCATGTGGCGTCTACTGGATGAGGGGAGGGGTGTGACTGACCGCTACAGCCCGATACAAGGTATACAGCGTATATACTACAGTATCCGTGTCACTACAACAGACAGCAGCCGCTACAGCCAGATACAAGGTATACAGCGTATATACTACAGTATCCATGTCACTACAACAGACAGCAGCCGCTACAGCCAGATACAAGGTATACAGCGTATATACTACAGTATCCGTGTCACTACAACAGACAGCAGCCGCTACAGCCAGATACAAGGTATACAGCGTATATACCACAGTATCCGTGCCACTACAACAGACAGCAGCCGCTACAGCCCGATACAAGGTATACAGCGTATATACCACAGTATCCATGTCACTACAACAGACAGCAGCTGCTACAGCCAGATACAAGGTATACAGCGTATATACTACAGTATCCGTGTCACTACAACAGACAGCAGCTGCTACAGCCAGATACAAGGTATACAGCGTATATACTACAGTATCCGTGTCACTACAACAGACAGCAGCTGCTACAGCCAGATACAAGGTATACAGCGTATATACTACAGTATCCGTGTCACTACAACGCCACACAGCAGCCGCTACAGCCAGATACAAGGTATACAGCGTATATACTACAGTATCCGTGTCACTACAACGCCACACAGCAGCCGCTACAGCCAGATACAAGGTATACAGCGTATATACTACAGTATCCGTGTCACTACAACGCCACACAGCAGCCGCTACAGCCAGATACAGGGTATACAGCGTATATACTACAGTATCCGTGTCACTACAACGCCACACAGCAGCCGCTACAGCCAGATACAAGGTATACAGCGTATATACTACAGTATCCGTATCACTACAACGCCACACAGCAGCCGCTACAGCCAGATATAGGGTATACAGCGTATATACTACAGTATCCGTGTCACTACAACAGACAGCAGCCGCTACAGCCAGATACAAGGTATACAGCGTATATACTACAGTATCCGTGTCACTACAACAGACAGCAGCCGCTACAGCCAGATACAAGGTATACAGCGTATATACTACAGTATCCGTGTCACTACAACAGACAGCAGCTGCTACAGCCAGATACAAGGTATACAGCGTATATACTACAGTATCCGTGTCACTACAACAGACAGCAGCTGCTACAGCCAGATACAAGGTATACAGCGTATATACTACAGTATCCGTGTCACTACAACAGACAGCAGCTGCTACAGCCAGATACAAGGTATACAGCGTATATACTACAGTATCAGTGTCACTACAACAGACAGCAGCCGCTACAGCCAGATACAAGGTATACAGCGTATATACTACAGTATCAGTGTCACTACAACAGACAGCAGCTGCTACAGCCAGATACAAGGTATACAGCATATGTACTACAGTATCAGTGTCACTACAACAGACAGCAGCCGCTACAGCCAGATACAAGGTATACAGCGTATATAACACACTGAAATGTATAATTATTTATGGGTTTTGTAATGTAGTAAATCACTGAGTTGAGAAGAAAACCCTTTTAAAATTTCACTTTTATTTCATAAATTAAAATAAAAAACCTTAGACACACGTGACTCACCACCTACTCTGTATCGGCCACCATCCTATTTCTATATGTTCTGACCTTTATACATAATTATCGCAACATGTAAACAGTATTTGTAATTATTGCACCAGTCCTTATACTTTATTGCACTTGTAATTGCACTATTCCACTGGTTCCTTTAGCTTAGTCCTATAGTGCAGGTGTGCTTTTGTAAACAGGAGACTTCTTAGTGCAATATAACATATATGATAATACAGTTTTTACTTTCCTTTTAGTAGATATCGTCTTTCTCTTGAGGACCCAACGCCGTTTCCATCGCCACTTTTCATCAGGGGTCTTTGTTTAGCATAATTTTTAAAGGCATTTGCTGTACATGTGCGTACGGCTCTGATGGCGGCCGCACTCTGAGCTGTGAGCTCACGCTATTTATGTGTTAGCTCCTCCTCTTTCCGTCACATGACTTGTGGTCCGCCCGCCCTATTGATTTCCTGGCTGGCAGACTGACGTGTTGGAGGGAGGATCTCGGTGATGCCAATTTGTGAGGTCATTGGAGCGCATTCGCTACCAAGCCTCGTTTTCGTTCCTAGTCCGTATTGTGGATAACATCAGATGGTAACAGCAGATAGTAACATCTTTTTGTTTCTTTATATCCTTGCCGCGGCTTGAATATTCACCATCTAACTCATTCCTGAGTGCGGTCATTCATCTAGATCTACATTCTTTGATCCCATATATAACCGCATGTTGTGAATTATTCTCATGTGGTTTTTTGTGGACATATGCGTTTTTCTGCATATATGTTCCCAGTATTGCGGCTTCCTTTCATATGTACTTGGATTTTTATTTATTGTTATTCTTCAATTATTATTTGGATTTTGTTGTTTATTGCATTTTTTCTCTGCTCAATGTACGTTTTTTTCTACAGTATTGCCGCTTCATCCCCTCTGTACATGAATTTCTGTATATTGTTTTTATTATTCAGTTATTATTTGGATTTTCTTGTTTGTTATACTTTTCTTCCGCTTCGTGCAGTATTATTTTATTCTATGAAGCAATTATAAGAGATAAAGTCATTAAGTCCCCAGGGCTTGACTGTATGTAGTCTGAATGTCCATTCCGCTTCTTTTTGCAAAAGTTTTTTGTCCCAATCTCCTCTTCTTCTAGTCTGTTTAATTACTTCAATTATATGACATGTTAGACCTCTTGGGTTACTTTCATGTACTTCTCTAAAATGGACAGCCACTGGTGTTTCACGTCTGTTCTTAATGTCTCCAATGTGTTCCCTTAATCTTTCTTTCATGCTTCTAAAGGTTTTCCCCACATAGTTCTTTGGACATGGACAGGTCAACATATATACGACTCCTTTTGTTGAGCAGTTCCCCAGGTCTCTGATGATGTACCTCTCTTTAGTACTGCTACTTTGGATTTCCTTGCCTGGTATGATATATGGACACATAGAGCAATGGCCACATCGATACGATCCAGTAGTTCGCATCCAATTCTGGTCGGATATCCCTGGTGGCGTATAGCTATGTGTTAGTCTGTCCTTTAGATTCTTCCCCCTTCTGTACGTAATTAGAGGGTTGTTGGGGATAATGTCTGAAATCATCTGGTCCATTTTAAGTATTTGCCAGTACCGCGACAGTATCTCTCTGACCTCACGTGCTTTTACATCAAAAGTACCAATTATGCGCGAGAATTGCTCCTCCTTTTCTTTCTTTTTTGTGGTCAGCAGATCCTCTCTTTTGCTTATTAGAGCTCTATGGTACGCTTTTCTGAGGACTTTATTTGGGTATCCTCGATCTCTAAGTCTCACTCTTAGTTCCTGTGCTTTCTCTTTGTACTCCTGAAGGGTAGTACAATTCCTCCGGACTCTGAGATACTGTCCTACAGGAATTCCAGATTTTAGTGGAATCGGGTGACAGCTATCCCATTTTAGCAGTGTGTTTGTTGCTGTCTTTTTCCTGTGTATCGTGGTAAACAGTTTGCCCTCCGGTCCAATAATTATTTCAAGATCCAAGAAGACCATCCTCTCCTTGCTTAGGTTCGAGGTAAATTTTAAGCCCAGGTTATTTTTATTTAGAGCCTCCACAAATTGGTTGAATAGGGACACAGACGACGTCCAAATGAGAAGGACGTCGTCTATGTACCTCACCCATAGCGATACATGTCTGGTCCAACACATCATTTCCTCCCCGAAGACGACCCTATCCTCCCACCAACCGAGGTACAGATTAGCGTAACTGGGGGCACATGGGCTCCCCATAGCTGTACCCCGAAGCTGGTGGAAGAGGTCGCCCCCAAGGAGGAAATAATTGTGAGTGAGAAGAAATTTCAGTAACGACATAACAAATTTGTTATGAGCTGTGTATTGTATGCCCCTTGTATTTAGATAAGATTCAACCGCCTCACAGCCTGTTTCATGCGGGATTGAAGAATATAGGGCTTCAACGTCCAATGACGCTATATAGGTCCCTTCTTCTACTTGGATGTCTTCCAATCGTTTTAGGACATCTGTCGTATCTTGTACATATGACGGTAACGTTTGTACAAAGGGCCGTAAGATTCTGTCGACGTACTGGCTTATGTTCTGACTCAGATTGTTTACTCCTGAGACTATAGGGCGTCCCTTAAGTGGTGGATACCCTTTATGCACTTTAGGGGTTGTATAAAATGCTGCAACCTGGGGTTTATTCGGTTTGAGATAGTCATACTCTGAGAGATTGATCAATTTTTCTTTTTTCGCTGCATCCAAGATATATTTTAGTTGTCTTGAGAATTCCGTTGTTGGGTCCTCAGACAATCTGGCATAGCATGCTCGATCCTGTAGGATAGTCAGAGACATTTCCTCATATTCTGGTTTATTCATTATAACAATGTTGCCCCCCTTATCGGAGGGCTTAATTACTATGGAGGTGTCTTTTTCCAGACTGATTAGTGCTGCAATTTCTCCTTTGGTTAGGTTCTGTGATGGGACCCTCTTCTCTTCCAACTTTCTAAGTTCCATGGTCACTAAATTGACAAAGATATCGATGTTGCTGTAATCACCGATTGGGGGAGATTTTTTACTTTTTATTTTTAGATCAGTGAATGGGCCTTCTCCTTCCATACGATTTTCCCCAGCTAGTGTTTCCAGATTTTCTAGAACAGCGAAATCCTCTATATCTAGATCTAGTTCTCTGCATTTTTTTATTTTTTGTAGTTCAAAATATTTCCTCCATTTTAATTTGCGTGAGAATAAATTAATATCTTTAGTCCATGAAAAAGCATTAAATTTCACTGTAGGTATATAGGAGAGGCCTTTAGCTAGTAGACTCATTTCTTCACTTTTCAAATCTCTTCCAGATAAATTAATTACTTGTAGTTCTTCTTCTTTGTTTTCTACTTCCGATCTCGTAGGGTGTATTGTGACACCCACGGAGTTCGTCCTAAAAAACCCCTACCACGTCCTCTTGTGCGACCTCTTGTACCTCCTCTTCCTCTGCTCCTGCCCCTGTATTCGTTATACTGCACTTCTGAACCAGATATTTGTTCCGTATCTGAAGTTTCCGCTTCTGATGAAGAGATGTCTGTTTCTTGATTTATTGGATTCCTTCTGATACTATCATATACTTTTTTGTCTCTGAAGTCTGCTAGATCCCTTTTAAATTGCTGATGTTTCCTATCTTTTAGGTAAGCTGTAAACGTTGTTATTTCTTCTTCTAGTTTATTTTCTTTTTTCTCAAATCCCGGGTCTTCTCTGAACTTGTTGATCATCTGTATAGCATCGTCCAATTTTCTCTTTATGGATTCCAATAGAACTTGTTCCTCTTCGTGCAGTATTTTCATTAGCCGCAGCGAGCCTTCAGTTGCTTCTTGTTCCCACCGCGTTTTGATATTGGCAGTCTGCAGTCGAGGTGCTGGGAGGAGTGGATTTCTTAGGCCTCTAGGTATAAGTTTATTTTTAATATAGTTGTCAAGGCTATGAATCTCCCACCAACATCTTGTGTGGTCCTTGTATAGACGTGTTACAGTCTGGAACGCTGTTTTCATGGATGCAGTCTGCGAGTTAAATATAATCTCCTTCTCAGAGAACACTTCCTTGATGTCATCCATCCATTTTGACGTGTCCACCTTACTTGCTAGAAATTTTGCCATACCCTTATCACAAGGGGAATATTACACACTGAAATGTATAATTATTTATGGGTTTTGTAATGTAGTAAATCACTGAGTTGAGAAGAAAACCCTTTTAAAATTTCACTTTTATTTCATAAATTAAAATAAAAAACCTTAGACACACGTGACTCACCACCTACTCTGTATCGGCCACCATCCTATTTCTATATGTTCTGACCTTTATACATAATTATCGCAACATGTAAACAGTATTTGTAATTATTGCACCAGTCCTTATACTTTATTGCACTTGTAATTGCACTATTCCACTGGTTCCTTTAGCTTAGTCCTATAGTGCAGGTGTGCTTTTGTAAACAGGAGACTTCTTAGTGCAATATAACATATATGATAATACAGTTTTTACTTTCCTTTTAGTAGATATCGTCTTTCTCTTGAGGACCCAACGCCGTTTCCATCGCCACTTTTCATCAGGGGTCTTTGTTTAGCATAATTTTTAAAGGCATTTGCTGTACATGTGCGTACGGCTCTGATGGCGGCCGCACTCTGAGCTGTGAGCTCACGCTATTTATGTGTTAGCTCCTCCTCTTTCCGTCACATGACTTGTGGTCCGCCCGCCCTATTGATTTCCCGGCTGGCAGACTGACGTGTTGGAGGGAGGATCTCGGTGATGCCAATTTGTGAGGTCATTGGAGCGCATTCGCTACCAAGCCTCGTTTTCGTTCCTAGTCCGTATTGTGGATAACATCAGATGGTAACAGCAGATAGTAACATCTTTTTGTTTCTTTATATCCTTGCCGCGGCTTGAATATTCACCATCTAACTCATTCCTGAGTGCGGTCATTCATCTAGATCTACATTCTTTGATCCCATATATAACCGCATGTTGTGAATTATCCTCATGCGGTTTTTTGTGGACATATGCGTTTTTCTGCATATATGTTCCCAGTATTGCGGCTTCCTTTCATATGTACTTGGATTTTTATTTATTGTTATTCTTCAATTATTTTTTTTTAAACTCAGTTTTATTAAAGTGTAGAGTATAATACAGAGTAAGATCAAGAGGGTTACAGTAGCATAGAGAAACATATATACAGTGATCCTACACTTGTTACAAATAAATCAGAAATATCACTCACAGTAAACAATTTAACCAGGAGCAGTGTAACCTAAACTGCTCAAACAAGTGGAACAGGTCGGAAACAGCACAATTAGGGATATAAAGGAGTATACGAAGTCACCATTTATTCGTAGCCAATCAAGGAGCTGGTAAGTCCTCTGGGGTAATTGTGGTTAGGGGGGAATTACACCATCTGTCCCAAATTTTATGAAATTTAGCGGGACATTTTCTGTGTATAAATATACAGCGTTCATAGGAAACTACTACATTTATCAAGGCTATCCACTGCGACTTATCAGGTGGTCGTCTGTCAATCCAGCGCAGGGCAATGGCCTTCCTGGCCAGAAATAATGTTTCTCTAAGAAAAATACGGAGATGGTGACTCCATATCTCCTCGTCTAACAGGCCAAAGAGGCACACAGTGGGGTCAAACGGTATCTGAGTATCACACACAATAGATAGGACATGAATGACATCGTTCCAAAACTGGACTATCCTGGGGCATACCCACACCATATGCCAGAAGTCAGCTGGTTCTGCTAAGCATTTAGGACAAGTAGGGGCTGGTATCCGTCCCATTCGGTAAAGCCTAACCGGGGTCAGGTAGCATTGGTGTAGGAAATATAGTTGTATAAGCTTATTGTTAATGGACGGCGATACATAAAGGTGGGATTCCAATAACTCCTCGTATGCCTCTTGAGACATAGCAGGTATCAGTGTTTTCCATTTTTCTAAACCTGGTACCGGAGTGTGTGTTGCCTTGGCCCTGATCAGGTAGGAGTATAATGTGGAAATTAGACCTCTGGGCCCTTGAGTACGTAGTATACCGATAAGAGGGTAGGAAGAGATGGAAGTTGCGGGGATAGGAAATTGAGCTTGGAGAGCGTGACGGAGTTGTAAGAATTTGTAGAAGTTGGTATTAGGGATATCATGGTTAGATTTTAGTGTATCAAAAGAAACCACCGTGTTGTCTTTATATACATCAGAGAGATAAAGAACTCCCATGCCCGCCCAGTATCGTGCATCTGGCATAGACAGTAGGTGGGTATGGTACGTAGTGTGCCACAGGGGGGTCTCCTCCGGGACCTCATTAAATTTTGTTATTTTGGATACAGCCTGCCAGGTTTGTCTAGATACCTTGTGGATAGGCATTAGATATCGTGTGGGTACTGAGGGGGCTGTCAGGACTGACCAGAGGGAGGGAAGAGGAGTCACATCCAGAAGATGTTGTTCGGACGTCAGGGAAGGGACAGCCAATGTCCAGTCACCCATATATTTCAGCTGTCCAGCCAAATAATAAAGATATAAGTCCGGGACTGCAAATCCGGCCATGTCTTTAGGACGTTGTAATTTGGCTAATTGCAGTTTAGAGCGGGAGGACCCCCATATGAAGGAGATAATGGAAGAATTTATGAGTTGGAAAAAGGATTTAGGAACTGGGACAAAAACGTGCTGGAGTACATATAGGCACTTGGGAAGGACCACCATCTTGATTAAGTTGATGCGGCCAGCTACAGACAACGGTAGAGATCCCCAGACCCTGAATTTATCCCTGAATAAGGCAACTAGGGGATCTACATTCAGGGAGAGGATGGCAGTGGGGCCAGCACTGAGCTGAACGCCAAGGTAGCGGCAATTGTCCACTACAAGGAGGCCACTAACACTGGAGCCCAGGGAAAGCAATCTGTCTTCATGGGTGTATAATAGGAATGATTTGGACCAGTTCATACATAGGCCCGTGTAGGTGCCAAACATGTCTATAATCGCTATGGCTCTAGGCAGAGAGACATCGACCTCCGACAGAAAGAGGAGAAGGTCGTCGGCGTAGAGGCCTAGACGATCCTCGCCAGTAGAGTAGGGTATCCCTCTATAAATAGGGTCGCTACGTAGCAGTACTGCGAGAGGCTCCATTGCCAGAATGAAAAGGAGGGGAGAGAGGGGACATCCTTGTCTAGTGCCTCGTTCCAACCTAAAGGAGGGAGACAGTAGACCATTGAGGGAGATAGCTGCCTTTGGGGAGTGGTAAAGGAGACGGATCCAAGTAATGAAATTAGGCCCGAATTTAAACTTCTGTAGGACCGCAAAAAGAAAGGCCCATTCCAGAGAGTCAAAGGCTTTAGCGGTGTCTAGTGCCGCCAGAGCCCAGTCTTGTTTCTGCGCAACACCTCTCTGGAGAGCAATCTGTGCCCGTCTGATGTTGTCCGAGGTACTGCGACCTGGGACGAACCCAGACTGATCTCCGTGGATAAGAGTGGGGATAATTCTATTGAGGCGGTTAGCCAGCATTTTGGTCAACAGTTTGTAGTCTATGTTGAGCAATGAGATCGGGCGGTATGATCCGCATTCTTTCGGGTTTTTGTTAGGTTTTAGGATAAGTACAATATTTGCAGAATAGAATGAGTCCGGAAGAATTTGTAACTCAAAGGATTTATGGTAAACACGGAGTAATTGAGGAAGTAGTATGTCTTGGTATTGTATAATAGCCTCCAAGGGCAGCCCATCCGGGCCAGGTGCTTTCCCTCTAGAGGAATCGCCAACTGCGGTTTCTAATTCCTCAATGGATAATGGAGCTTCCATAAGAAGGAGGTCATCATCCGTTAGGGTGGGTAAATCAATTGGGTCTAGATAGGCAGCTATCTCTTCCTCGGTCCGTTCTAGTCTAGATTGATAGAGATCCTGGTAATATTCATAAAATCGTTGTAGGATGTCTGGACTAGTGGTCAATACGTCCCCTCTCTCCGTCTCAATCTTCAATATTGCTGGAGATGCAGTGTTTAAGTGAATCAGTTGTGCCAAGAGAGCACTCGATTGGTTGCCCAATTCAAAGTTTTTTTGTGTGTTAAAAAAAAGTTTGCGTTTACTTTTCTCTTGAAGGAAAAGTAGATAGTCTCTACCTGCCCGTAGCCAGTCTGTTCTATGCGAGTCAGTGGGGTCAGAAATGTATCTTGCCTCTAGGGACTTACAGGCAGTAGCCAATCCCTCCTCTTGCCTGGCCGATTCCCTTTTGACAAAGGAAATGGAGGACTGGATACACCCTCTCCAATAGGCCTTAAGGGAGTCCCAGTATGCCCCATGAGACGGTTCTATTCGGTTGTGGAGTAAAAACTCACGTAATTGGTCAGGGACTCTATCGTTGTCTGCGAAAAGCGTCAACCAGAATGGATGTATCCGACGGGGTCCTCTATTAACTGATGGCTGCTGGAGACAAAATTCTGCAAGGATAGGAGAATGATCAGAAATTGCTCTTTGTAAATGAGAAATAGAAGACAAGGCTGTGCATAGCTTAGCGTTGCCAAACATATAATCGATACGTGACAATGCCTGGCGACCAGGAGTGTGACACGTATATTCTCGTGTGGTGGGGTAAAGTAGTCTCCACATGTCTGTCCATCCCAGTTCTGTCATCAATAGACTAAGATTATTGTGGGAGGTGTCAGAGGATGGCGGTGCATTCCCTGTAAACCTATCCATGTGGGGGTGCATGGTCATATTGAGGTCTCCGACACAGAGCACCATGGCCTGGGGGTGTATGGCCGCAAATTTGGCTGCCTCATGGACAATGGTCAATGATGCAGGGGGGGGCAGGTACAGACCTATAATGACTATGGGCACTGATTCAATCCAGGCCTGCACAAAGACTCCTCTTCCCTCAGGGTCTCGGTAAGTAGTGCCTGGTTCCCATCTGAGGGATTTATGTATTAATAGGGATACTCCTCGGGAATAGGTAGTGTGGGTGGAATGTAGGGACCATTGGACCCAGTTCTTGGACAGATATCTAAGTGTGGAGGAATGGAGGTGCGTTTCCTGGAGACATATTACATGTGGGTGTAGTTGTTGTATAAAGGTGAAAACCATGGCCCGCTTTTGCGGGGTGCCCAGACCTCTAACATTTAGTGACAATATCCTAAGTGACATATCAGACAATAGAAAACCTTTTGTGCGCTGCTTCCGAGAAAAAAGAAAAAGCAGAAAAAAAAGGGGGGGGGGGGGGGGGTGGGGGGGGAAGAAGGAGAAAGGGGGGAAAAGAAGAAAAGAGAAATCAAAAATTCACACTATAGGGCCAAGTGGTCCTATTCTCAACTAAACTTAATAGTAAACAAGAAAATTCACGGGGGGTAGTCTGCGATCTGGTGACTTCCGCGCAGGCTACAGTCCTGCACTGCTAAATAGAGGGTATATGTAAACCACACATCAACATATATATAACATTCCTGAAAATAAAAAAAAAAAAAAAAAAAAAAAAAAGGGGGGGGGGGGGGGTAGGACGTAAAGGATTAATGCAACTCGCCGTCCTTGATGCTGTGGACCTCCAATGACCACTCGGCGTATACACAGGAAGGCGGATAGTTCTTTAGAAGTCCATAGGAGGCGTGGCGGGGCCCTCCATCGGAATCCTTGTGTGGTGTACACCGGGATAGCTTCAGTGAGGGGGTGAAGAGCAAAAGTACACAATAGAGACTCTTCACCAGGGCAATTAGGAGGAGGGAGGGGGTAGAGGTAGGGGGGTAGGGTTGAAGGGAATAGGGGAGGGGGAGGGGGGGGGAAAAAAAGAGGGAGAACAGAGTAATACACTGTGTGAGGAAGGGTCAGGGAAAGAGGGAACAAAAAAAAAAAAAAAAGGGGGGGGGGGGGAAGGGAGGGGGGAAGGAGGGGGGGGAGGGGGGGGGGGGAAGGGGGGGGGGAAAAGGGGAGGGAGGGGGGAAAAAGGGGGGGGAGGTTGTCGAGATCGTCGGCATCAGAGCAGGGGGATCTGCATATGTGTAAGTAGGCACATAGTGGTGGAAAGTAAGAATTAGTCATAGCGCCCTGTATTCTAGTGACAGCAGTCCAGGTCACGGTGGTATACCATCAGCAGGGGAGGCCATTCTCCCTCCCAAGTTACCATACGTCCGTAGGCTGTCAGCGACGAGATGGTCTGTCCAAAGTATTGATCCAGTCTTCGGCTTCGGCTACGGAGTTAAAGAAATGGGTTTTGCCCTCATGGATGACCCGGAGGCGGGCTGGGTAGGACATAGAGTAGGCAATCTGATATTCACGAAGCCGAGCCTTAACAGAGGTATAGGAAGCCCGGGTTTTCTGGAGGGATGCCGAAAAATCTGGAAAAATCATTATGTTGGCATTCTGGAAGGAGAGCTTCCCTTTACGTCGGGCGGCCCTTAGCACCGCATCTCTGTCACGGCTGCTTAAGAATCTTGCCAGGAAGGGACGTGGCATGGCACCCGGCGGAGGAGGCCTGGCCGGGACGCGGTGCGCCCTCTCAATGGCGAACGCCCCCGAAAACTCCGCACCGGGAAACTGATCTTTTATCCAGCGCTCCATAAAGGCACAGGGGTCCTCACCTTCAGATCGTTCTGGTAGCCCCAGGACGCGGACATTGTTCCGCCGGAGCCGATTCTCCAAGTCGTCCGCCCGTTGTGCCCATGAGGTGGCTGCTTTCTCCAGGTCAGTCAGTTTACGAGGAAGCGGGGCTGCCGCGTCCTCCAGCTGCGAGATTCTGTGTTCACTCTCCCTGACACGGTCACGCAGTTTGTGGAGATCTTGTCTGAGGAGGCCAACATCAAGTTTTACCTCGTCAATTTTACCGGTCAGGGATACGGTAGAAGCCTGTATGGCATCCAGCAGCTGGGCGGACACCTGAGCTAGCGTGGGCTCTGAGGATTCCGGAGGTGGCGGATCTGGATCCTGTGAGGCGCGGGCGCCATTTTGGGCCTGTTGTCCGCCTTGCCGGCCGAAGAAATTCAGCTTTTCGGTCGCGGTAGATTGGCGAGAGCGGCTCATTGTGGGCTCAGGGTATGTCGGGATGTGTGCCCAAGAGAATGGGGTAGGTGGCTGCAGGATATCGGCAGGATAATAGCTGGTAAGTAGCAGTGAGGTCGGAGCTCCTCTCAGACGCGTCCGCTCATGGCTGCGGCTGGCTCCGCCCCCCTATTCTTCAATTATTATTTGGATTTTGTTGTTTATTGCATTTTTTCTCTGCTCAATGTACGTTTTTTTCTACAGTATTGCCGCTTCATCCCCTCTGTACATGAATTTCTGTATATTGTTTTTATTATTCAGTTATTATTTGGATTTTCTTGTTTGTTATACTTTTCTTCCGCTTCGTGCAGTATTATTTTATTCTATGAAGCAATTATAAGAGATAAAGTCATTAAGTCCCCAGGGCTTGACTGTATGTAGTCTGAA
The DNA here is from genome assembly GCF_027789765.1 of Dendropsophus ebraccatus. NCBI lineage: Eukaryota > Metazoa > Chordata > Amphibia > Anura > Hylidae > Dendropsophus > Dendropsophus ebraccatus. The sequence continues at coordinate 2,128,211 of NC_091454.1, read as the reverse complement.
TGTCCATTCCGCTTCTTTTTGCAAAAACGCCAGACAGCAGCCGCTACAGCCAGATACAAGGTATACAGCGTATATACTACAGTATCCGTGTCACTACAACAGACAGCAGCTGCTACAGCCAGATACAAGGTATACAGCGTATATACGCTGTATACCTTGTATCTGGCTGTAGCGGCTGCTGTGTGGCGTTGTAGTGATACGGATACTGTAGTATATACGCTGTATACCTTGTATCTGGCTGTAGCGGCTGCTGTGTGGCGTTGTAGTGACACGGATACTGTAGTATATACGCTGTATACCTTGTATCTGGCTGTAGCGGCTGCTGTCTGGCGTTGTAGTGACACGGATACTGTAGTATATACGCTGTATACCTTGTATCTGGCTGTAGCGGCTGCTGTCTGGTGTTGTAGTGACACGGATACTGTAGTATATACGCTGTATACCTTGTATCTGGCTGTAGCAGCTGCTGTCTGTTGTAGTGACACGGATACTGTAGTATATACGCTGTATACCTTGTATCTGGCTGTAGCAGCTGCTGTCTGTTGTAGTGACACTGATACTGTAGTATATACGCTGTATACCTTGTATCTGGCTGTAGCGGCTGCTGTCTGGTGTAGTGACACGGATACTGTAGTATATACGCTGTATACCTTGTATCTGGCTGTAGCAGCTGCTGTCTGTTGTAGTGACACGGATACTGTAATATATACGCTGTATACCTTGTATCTGGCTGTAGCGGCTGCTGTGTGGCGTTGTAGTGATACGGATACTGTAGTATATACGCTGTATACCTTGTATCTGGCTGTAGCGGCTGCTGTGTGGCGTTGTAGTGACACTGATACTGTAGTATATACGCTGTATACCTTGTATCTGGCTGTAGCAGCTGCTGTCTGTTGTAGTGACACGGATACTGTAGTATATACGCTGTATACCTTGTATCTGGCTGTAGCAGCTGCTGTCTGTTGTAGTGACACGGATACTGTAGTATATACGCTGTATACCTTGTATCTGGCTGTAGCAGCTGCTGTCTGTTGTAGTGGCACGGATACTGTGGTATATACGCTGTATACCTTGTATCGGGCTGTAGCGGCTGCTGTGTGGCGTTGTAGTGGCACGGATACTGTAATATATACGCTGTATACCTTGTATCTGGCTGTAGCAGCTGCTGTCTGTTGTAGTGACACGGATACTGTAGTATATACGCTGTATACCTTGTATCGGGCTGTAGCGGCTGCTGTCTGGTGTAGTGGCACGGATACTGTAGTATATACGCTGTATACCTTGTATCTGGCTGTAGCAGCTGCTGTCTGTTGTAGTGGCACGGATACTGTGGTATATACGCTGTATACCTTGTATCGGGCTGTAGCGGTCAGTCACACCCCTCCCCTCATCCAGTAGACGCCACATGATGCAATGTAAATGTGCTGCTCTGACCGCTGGGGTTTGTGCTGTAAGACCATGGAGGTCGCATCCCCTGCCGCCCGTTTTACTCTACAATAAGTTACAGGCAGCGAGGGCGGGACTTCCTTTCTTCATGTGCAAAAGAACACTGCAGAGACACCATCACGTTTCTCGACGTCAGTGAACTAGCCAGACCGTCCTCCGGGAAGGAACAACCAAGCCAAGGAATGTCTCCAGTCAAGGAAACCACCTCAGCAAGGTATCCATCCACAGACAGCTGTTTCGGGGTATTTGCCCCTCATCAGTGTGGAGTAGGTTTCTGGCTAGTGGGAGCAATGACTAGTAAGTGCATGCAAAAGGACGCTGGTTGGCCTCAGGGAGATCAACCAAAACACAGCAGAGACACCATCACGTGTCTCAACGTCAGTGTATTCTAGAACATTGCCCCCTGGGAAATCATATTTGATGTTCTAGAATACACTGACGTTGAGACACGTGATGGTGTCTCTGCGGTGTTTTGGTTGATCTCCCTGAGGCCAACCAGCGTCCTTTTCCTTTCTATATGGTCCTCCTGTAGGCGCATGTGAGGTGGGTGCAAGGGGGGATGACGGACAGGCGCTCTCCTCCCTCCCCTCTCTCAGGCCCCGCCCCCTGATCACCTGTCTCTCCTGTAGGCGCATGTGAGGTGGGTGCAAGGGGGGATGACTGACAGGAGCTCTCCTCCCTCCCCTCTCAGGCCCCGCCCCCTGATCACCTGTCTCTCCTGTAGGAGCATGTGAGGTGGGTGCAAGGGGGGATGACAGACAGGCGCTCTCCTCCCTCCCCTCTCTCAGGCCCCGCCCCCTGATCACCTGTCTCTCCTGTAGGAGCATGTGAGGTGGGTGCAAGGGGGGATGACGGACAGGCGCTCTCCTCCCTCCCCTTTCTCAGGCCCCGCCCCCTTCCCTCTCTCAGGCCCCGCCCCCTGATCACCTGTCTCTCCTGTAGGCGCATGTGAGGTGGGTGCAAGGGGGGATGACTGACAGGAGCTCTCCTCCCTCCCCTCTCATGCCCCGCCCCCTGATCACCTGTCTCCTGTAGAAGCATGTGAGGTGGGTGCACGGGGAGTTGACTGACAGGCGGTCTTCTCCCTCCCCTCTCTCAGGCCCCACCCCCTTCCCTCTCTCAGTCCCCGCCCCCTGATCACCTGTTTCTCCTGTAGGAGCATGTGAGGTGGGTGCACGGGGAGATGACTGACAGGCGCTCTTTTCCCCTCCCTCAGGCCCCGCCCCCTGATCACCTGTCTCTCCTGTAGGAGCATGTGAGGTGGGTGCACGGGGAGATGACGGACAGGCGCTCTCCTCCCTCCCCTCTCTCAGGCCCCGCCCCCTGATCACCTGTCTCTCCTGTAGGCGCATGTGAGGTGGGTGCATGGGGAGATGACTGACAGGCGGTCTTCTCCCTCCCCTCTCTAAGGCCCCGCCCCCTGATCACCTGTCTCTCCTGTAGGAGCATGTGAGGTGTGTGCACGGGGAGATGACTGACAGGCGGTCTTCTCCCTCCCCTCTCTCAGGCCCCGCCCCCTGATTACCTGTCTCTCCTGTAGGAGCATGTGAGGTGTGTGCACGGGGAGATGACTGACAGGCGGTCTTCTCCCTCCCCTCTCTCAGGCCCCGCCCCCTGATCACCTGTCTCTCCTGTAGGAGCATGTGAGGTGGGTGCACGGGGAGATGACGGACAGGCGCTCTCCTCCCTCCCCTCTCTCAGGCCCCGCCCCCTGATCACCTGTCTCTCCTGTAGGAGCATGTGAGGTGGGTGCATGGGGAGATGACTGACAGGCGCTGTCCTCCCTCCTCTCTCAGGCCCCGCCCCCTCACTCTATCAGGCCCCGCCCCCTGATCACCTGTCCCCCCTGTAGGAGCATGTGAGGTGGGTGCACGGGGAGATGACGGACAGGCGCTCTCCTCCCTCCCCTCTCTCAGGCCCTGCCCTCTCAGGCCCCGCCCCCTGATCACCTGTCTCTCCTGTAGGAGCATGTGAGGTGGGTGCATGGGGAGATGACTGACAGGCGCTGTCCTCCCTCCTCTCTCAGGCCCCGCCCCCTCACTCTATCAGGCCCCGCCCCCTGATCACCTGTCCCCCCTGTAGGAGCATGTGAGGTGGGTGCATGGGGAGATGACTGACAGGCGCTGTCCTCCCTCCTCTCTCAGGCCCCGCCCCCTCCTCTCTCAGGCCCCGCCCCTCCCCTCAGGCCCCGCCCCCTGATCACCTGTCTCTCCTGTAGGAGCATGTGAGGTGGGTGCACGAGGAAATGACGGACAGGCGCTGTCCTCCCTCCTCTCTCAGGCCCCGCCCCCTCCTCTCAGGCCCCGCCCCTCCCTCTCTCAGGCCCCGCCCCCTGATCACCTGTCTCTCCTGTAGGAGCATGTGAGGTGGGTGCACGGGGAGATGACGGACAGGCAGTCTCAGCTGAAGTTGATCTACGTCACCCCGGAGAAGATCGCTAAGAGTAAGCTGTTCATGTCGCGGCTGGAGAAGGCCTATCAGGCGGGGCGGCTGGCGCGGATCGCCATTGATGAAGTGCACTGCTGCAGCCAATGGGGACACGACTTCCGACCCGGTGAGTAGTCAGATGTCAGAGGTCAGGGACCGCGCTAATGATGTTGATCATGTGACCATCTCCCCCAGATTACAAGACTCTGGGTATCCTGAAGCGGCAGTTCCCCAACGCCCCGCTGATGGGACTGACCGCCACCGCCACCAGCCAGGTCCTGAGGGACGCCCACAAGATTCTGTGTGTGCAGAGGCCGCTCACCTTCACCGCCTCCTTCAACAGACCCAACCTCTTCTACGAGGTATCGGGGGTACCGGGGGGGTTACAGGGGCGGAGCTTCATGCCGACAGTCACCACCCACATCAGTTTCTACAGCTCTCCTCCTGCTCTATATGTGTGGGTGGTGATGGTCTCAGTAGTGCAGCCTTATCAGTATCTACAGCTGTCTGCTCTATATGTGTGGGTGGTGATGGTGTCAGTAGTGCAGACTTATCAGTATCTACAGCTGTCTGCTCAGTGTGTGTGGTGATGGTCTCAGTAGTGCAGCCTTATCAGTACCTATAGCTGTCTGCTCAGTATGTGTGGATATTGATGTGGATGGTGTCAGTAGTGCAGCCTCATCAGTACCTACAGCTGTCTGCTCAGTATGTGTGGATATTGATGTGGATGGTGATGGTGTCAGTAGTGCAGCCTCATCAGTACCTACAGCTGTCTGCTCAGTATGTGTGGGTGGTGATGGTGTCAGTAGTGCAGCCTCATCAGTACCTACAGCTGTCTGCTTAGTGTCTGTGGATATTGATGTGAATGGTGATGGTCTCAGTAGTGCAGCCTCAGGCCTTCTCACTTTCCTGCTTTGTCTTCCAGGTTCGCCTGAAGCCGTCGTCCTCCAGTGACTTCATAGAGGATATAGTGAAGCTGATAAATGTCCGATATAAGGGGCAGTCAGGTGAGGGGTGTATGGAGGGGGGCACCACTTGTTAGCCTGCTCTGACCCCGCCCCCTCGCTAATTTGTTGTGACTCCACCTACTCATTAGCCTGCTCTGACTCCACCTTCTCACTAACCTGTTGTGACTCCACCTCCTTGTTAGCCTGCTCTGACTCCGCCTCCTCGTCAGCCTGCTCTGACTCCGCCTCCTCACTAACCTGCTGACTCCGCCTGCTTATTAACCTGCTCTGTTTCCACCTCCTCGTCAGCTTGCTCTGACTCCACCTCCTCACTAACCTGTTGTGACTCCACCTACTCATTAGCCTGCTCTGACTCCACCTCCTCACTAACCTGTTGTGACTCCGCCTCCTTGTCAGCCTGCTCTGACTCCGCCTCCTCGTCAGCCTGCTGTTTCCGCCTCCTCGTTAGCCTGCTCTGACTCCACCACCTCACTAACCTGTTGTGACTCCGCCTCCTCGTCAGCCTGCTCTGACTCCGCCTCCTCACTAACCTGCTGACTCCGCCTGCTTATTAACCTGCTCTGTTTCCACCTCGTCAGCTTGCTCTGACTCCACCTCCTCACTAACCTGTTGTGACTCCGCCTCCTTGTCAGCCTGCTCTGACTCCGCCTCCTCGTCAGCCTGCTGTTTCCGCCTCCTCGTTAGCCTGCTCTGACTCCACCACCTCACTAACCTGTTGTGACTCCGCCTCCTTGTCAGCCTGCTCTGACTCCGCCTCCTTGTCAGCCTGCTCTGACTCCGCCTCCTTGTCAGCCTGCTCTGACTCCGCCTCCTTGTCAGCCTGCTCTGACTCCGCCTCCTTGTCAGCCTGCTCTGACTCCGCCTCCTTGTCAGCCTGCTCTGACTCCGCCTCCTTGTCAGCCTGCTCTGACTCCGCCTCCTCGTCAGCCTGCTCTGACTCCGCCCCCTCACTAACCTGTTGTGTCCCCTCAGGCATCGTCTACTGCTTCTCCCAGAAGGACTGTGAGCAGGTGGCGCTGAGCCTGCAGGGGCTGGGGGTCCGGGCCGGCACCTACCACGCCAACATGGAGCCCCGCGACAAGAGCAGGGTACACACGCTGTGGACCGACAACAAGATGCAGGTGACCACCAGCAGGGGGCACCGCCGCTCTCCATCTGATCACTGGGGGTCTCTATAATCCTCTCCTCATCCGTCTCTCCCACAGGTCGTTGTGGCCACTGTGGCCTTCGGGATGGGAATCGATAAACCCGATGTCCGCTTCGTAATTCATCACAGCATGAGCAAATCCATGGAGAACTACTACCAGGAGAGCGGCCGGGCAGGTACCAGAGAGCGATCGGTGTATTACTGCCCCGCCCACTGAGTGACATCACTCATATAATGATAGAATCACAGCCCCGCCCCCTGGGTGACATCACTGATATATGATAGGATCACAGCCCCGCCCCCTGGGTGACATCACTGATATATGATAGGATCACAGCCCCGCCCCCTGGGTGACATCACTGACATATGATATAATAACAGCCCCGCCCCCCCGGGTGACATTACTGATATATAATGATGTGATCACAGCCCCGCCCCCGGGTGACATCACTGATATAGAATGATGGGATCACAGCCCCGCCCCCCGGGTGACATTACTGATATATAATGATGGGATCACAGCCCGCCCCCCGGGTGACATCACTGACATGATATAATCACAGCCCCGCCCCCGGGTGACATCACTGATATATAATGATGGGATCACAGCCCCGCCCACTGAGTGACATCACTGACATATGATATAATCACAGCCCCGCCCCCGGGTGACATCACTGATATATAATGATGGGATCACAGCCCCGCCCCCCGGGTGACATTACTAGTATAGAGAGGTAGTCACAGCCCCGCCCCCAGTATATCCTGTGTATAGAGGTAGTCACAGCCCCACCCCCTGTATATCCTGTGTATAGAGAGGTAGTCACAGCCCCGCCCCCCCTGTATATCCTGTGTGTAGAGTGGTAGTCACAGCCCCGCCCCCTGTATATCCTGTGTATAGAGGTAATCACAGACCCGCCCCCTGTGTATCCCGTGTATAGAGAGGTAGTTACAGCCCCGCCCCCTGTATATCCTGTGTATAGAGGTAGTCACAGCCCCGCCCCCTGTATATCCTGTGTATAGAGAGGTAGTCACAGCCCCGCCCCCTGTATATCCTGTGTGTAGAGGTAGTCACAGCCCCGCCCCCTGTATATCCTGTGTATAGAGGTAGTCACAGCCCCGCCCCCTGTATATCCTGTATACAGAGAGGTAGTCACAGCCCCGCCCCCTGTATATCCTGTGTATAGAGGTCACAGCTCTGCCTCCTGTATATCCTGTGTGTATAGAGGTAGTCACAGCCCCGCCCCTGTATAGAGAGGTAGTCACAGCCCCGCCCCCTGTATATCCTGTGTATAGAGGTCACAGCTCCGCCTCCTGTATATCCTGTGTATATAGAGGTAGTCACAGCCCCGCCCCCTGTATATCCTGTGTATAGAGGTAATGAAGTAGGAGACAGCACATCCAGGGATAAAGTTGAAAAAACGTATTTAATGACACACCAGTGCGCGACGTTTCGGCTGATTAAGCCTTTCTCAAGCAGTGATACAATACAATGCAAGCTAGGTAGTATTTATACACAAGTGAAGTGAATATCAATCAAGTAATTAGTGTCATATAATCATAGCAAATGTACAAATTTAATACAATCGTGAATACATAATTCATAAATACACACTCAACTGAGTAAAGTGAACATACATACATGTAATACATGAAGTTGATCATGGCACAAATAAGGATCAACCGGTGTAACGTGTACACACAGTGTTAATTGGCACAAAAACCACAGATGTGCGGAGTACCCCAAATAATTAATAAACAAAAAGGAGGAACAAATATCCATCAACATACCAGGTGGCGGGATTCCGGACCAGAGCGCCGAATGCGGAAGTCGCCCCGACATGGCGTCACATCAGCGCGACTCGAGCCGAATCACATGACCAAGCCTGCATCACGTGACCCGAGTAACGGGTCGGCGAGCGCATCACGCGACCTAAGACTACATCACATGATCGGAATCGCCATACCCGCGAGTGCGCATGCGTATGAGCCCGTCGGAACTAGATCCACATCTAGCAGCATTCTAGCCCAAAGTAGCCATATTGAAAATGGGTAAAAGACGCCCAAAAGGGAAAATATACATAAACTGATCAAGAGTATAAAGAAACTGGACTGGACTGGAGCTACCAAAATCAAATAAAATAAAATGAATTATCTAATAACTAAAGAAGGGAAAGGGTATGAATCAAAATGTTCTATCTATTAACTAATAAATAATAAATAAATTAATAAATTAGTAAGAACCTGGGATGGGCTGGAGGAGATTATGCATGGGTCATATATATGTGATGACCGTGGGCTATATCAAGGGGGTATGCGGACCCGAGTCCAACACCCAGTACTGGGACAGACCAATCTGTCATAGACAATATGGTCGCCCCTAACTGGGGTACCCAACCCCAAACGCCCAATACAGTGCTATCTAGGGGGGTAAAATGGTCTCCAGGGTCCACCCCTCAGTCCACGTGGTTTGTCAACACTAACCCGCTCCCCCTCTAGAGTAGCCCTTATCCCTGGCAATCAAAAAAACTAATGCATGAATGGTAAAGGATTTTATTAATCAAGATAGAATATTGATCAGTTCATGTAATAACAGTCCCCAGTCTAGTGTACAGAAAAAATGAAAATAAACCACACTAGTTAAGTAAATGGCGAAAAAAAATAATAAAAAATAAATGAAAAATGCCCGTCATTAAAAATCCCGGCATGTGATGTTTTCATCCTCCAAGGAAAGACTGCTGGATCTGAAAAAGGCAAAGCAGACGTTTTAGACTATCAGAAGAAATTTCACATAACAGATGACAGATATAATTATATCAAATAACGTCAAAAGTATAATAGATAAAACAATGTAACATATACAAATTGTGTATTGTATCATCCTCTCACAGAGTATCAGAGGTGGGGGATATCAGAGGTAAGAAACAATGAAAAAACAAGAAAGAGAAAAGAAAAAGAAAAAGAGGGGAAGGGGGAAAAAAAGGGGGGGGGGGAAGAGGGGGGAGGGAGGGGGGGAAAGGAAAAGAAGAAAAACAGCGGGTCAGGTGCCCCTAGATGGACCGATTTTAAAGTCAATGTTCAGGCCATGTGGAACCAGCGTGTTCAATTTATAAATCCATTCCAACTCACAACGTTTGAGTTTAGCATATTCAACTATACTGGGTTTGTGCTGTTGTACAACTTTTTGTTTCCTGTGTATAGAGGTAGTCACAGCCCCGCCCCCTGTATATCCTGTGTATAGAGGTAGTCACAGCCCCGCCCCTGTATAGAGAGGTAGTCACAGCCCCGCCCCCTGTATATCCTGTGTAAAGAGGTCACAGCTCCGCCTCCTGTATATCCTGTGTATATAGAGGTAGTCACAGCCCCGCCCCTGTATAGAGAGGTAGTCACAGCCCTGCCCCCTGTATATCCTGTGTAAAGAGGTCACAGCTCCGCCTCCTGTATATCCTGTGTATATAGAGGTAGTCACAGCCCCGCCCCTGTATAGAGAGGTAGTCACAGCCCTGCCCCCTGTATATCCTGTGTAAAGAGGTCACAGCCCCGCCCCCTGTATATCCTGTGTATATAGAGGTAGTCACAGCCCCGCCCCCTGTATATCCTGTGTATAGAGGTAGTCACAGCCCCGCCTCCTGGATGATGACATCACGTGTGTACCCACAGGTCGGGATGATCAGCGTGCAGACTGTATCCTGTACTCTGGGTTCGGTGACATCTTCCGGATCAGCTCCATGGTGGTGATGGAGAATGTCGGGCAGCAGAAGCTTTATGATATGGTCAGATATTGTCAGGACCTGCGCAGGTTGGTGATATGGCAGCGGCGGGGTTGTCACTGCTCTCCTGTATGTTCGGTCGGTGCTCCCTGATGTTGTCACTACTCTCCTGTATGTTGGGTCGGTGCTCCCTGATGTTGTCACTGCTCTCCTGTATGTTCGGTCGGTGCTCTCCTGTATGTTCGGTCGGTGCTCCCTGATGTTGTCACTGCTCTCCTGTATGTTGGGTCGGTGCTCCCTGATGTTGTCACTGCTCTCCTGTATGTTCGGTCGGTGCTCTCCTGTATGTTCGGTCGGTGCTCCCTGATGTTGTCACTGCTCTCCTGTATGTTCGGTCGGTGCTCCCTGATGTTGTCACTGCTCTCCTGTATGTTCGGTCGGTGCTCTCCTGTATGTTCGGTCGGTGCTCCCTGATGTTGTCACTGCTCTCCTGTATGTTCGGTCGGTGCTCCCTGATGTTGTCACTGCTCTCCTGTATGTTCGGTCGGTGCTCTCCTGTATGTTCGGTCGGTGCTCCCTGATGTTGTCACTGCTCTCCTGTATGTTCGGTCGGTGCTCCCTGATGTTGTCACTGCTCTCCTGTATGTTCGGTCGGTGCTCTCCTGTATGTTCGGTCGGTGCTCCCTGATGTTGTCACTGCTCTCCTGTATGTTCGGTCGGTGCTCCCTGATGTTGTCACTGCTCTCCTGTATGTTCGGTCGGTGCTCCCTGATGTTGTCACTGCTCTCCTGTATGTTCGGTCGGTGCTCCCTGATGTTGTCACTGCTCTCCTGTATGTTCGGTCGGTGCTCCCTGATGTTGTCACTGCTCTCCTGTATGTTCGGTCGGTGCTCCCTGATGTTGTCACTGCTCTCCTGTATGTTCGGTCGGTGCTCCCTGATGTTGTCACTGCTCTCCTGTATGTTCGGTCGGTGCTCCCTGATGTTGTCACTGCTCTCCTGTATGTTCGGTCGGTGCTCCCTGATGTTGTCACTGCTCTCCTGTATGTTCGGTCGGTGCTCCCTGATGTTGTCACTGCTCTCCTGTATGTTCGGTCGGTGCTCCCTGATGTTGTCACTGCTCTCCTGTATGTTCGGTCGGTGCTCTCCTGTATGTTCGGTCGGTGCTCCCTGATGTTGTCACTGCTCTCCTGTATGTTCGGTCGGTGCTCTCCGATGTTGTCACTGCTCTCCTGTATGTTCGGTCGGTGCTCTCCTGTATGTTCGGTCGGTGCTCCCTGATGTTGTCACTGCTCTCCTGTATGTTCTGGTACAGGTGCAGACGCGTTCTTATTGCAAAGCATTTTGATGAGGTTTGGGACTCAGCGCAGTGTAACCAGATGTGCGACACCTGCAGCAGCGAGAGAAGTAAGCAGGGGCGGGGCTAATGATAGTGCTGGGGGGCGGGGCTGGTGTCAGTGCAGGGCTAATGTTACTGCTGGGGGGCGGGGCTGGTGTCAGTGCAGGGCTAATGTTACTGCTGGGGGGCGGGGATGGTGAAGGTTTGGGGGGGGGGGGAATGGAGCTAGTGTTGGTGCCTAGGGGAGGGGCTAGTGTCAGTACCGGGGGGTGGAGCTGGTGTCAGTGCAGGGCTAATGTTACTGCTGGGGGGTGGAGCTGGTGTCAGTGCAGGGCTAATGTTACTGCTGGGGGGCGGGGCTGGTGAAGGTTTGGGGGGGGGGGGGGGTATGGAGCTAGTGTTGGTGCCTGGGGGTGGGGCTGGTGTTGGTGCCTAGGGGTGGGGCTAGTGTCAGTACCGGGAGGTGGAGCTGGTGTCAGTGCAGGGCTAAAGTTACTGCTGGGAGGTGGAGCTGGTGTCAGTGCAGGGCTAATGTTACTGCTGGGGGGTGGGGCTGGTGAAGGTTCGGGGGGGGGGGGGTATGGAGCTAGTGTTGGTGCCTGGGGGTGGGGCTGGTTTGGTGCCTAGGGGTGGGGCTAGTGTCAGTACCGGGAGGTGGAGCTGGTGTCAGTGCAGGGCTAAAGTTACTGCTGGGGGGTGGAGCTGGTGTCAGTGCAGGGCTAATGTTACTGCTGGGAGGTGGAGCTGGTGTCAGTGCAGGGCTAATGTTACTGCTGGGGGGTGGGGCTGGTGAAGGTTCGGGGGGGATTGAGCTGGTGCTTAGGGGTGGGGCTAGTGTCAGTGCTGGGGAGTGGAGCTGATGTTAGTGCTGGGGGGCGGGGCTGGTGACGGTTTGGGGGGGGGGGAGCTGGTGTTGGTGCCTAGGGGTGGGGCTAGTGTCAGTGCAGGGCTAATGTTACTGCTGGGGGGCGGGGCTGGTGAAGGTTCGGGGGGGTGGGGTGGAGCTAGTGTCAGTGCTGGGGGGCAGGGCTAGTGTCAATGCTGGGGGGCGGGGCTGGTGACGGTTCAGGGGGGTGGGGTGGAGCTAGTGTCAGTGCTGGGGGGCAGGGCTGGTGACGGTTCAGGGGGGGGGAGCTGGTGTTGGTGCCTAGGGGGTGGGGCTAGTGTCAGTGCTGGGGGTGGGGCTAGTGTCAGTGCGGTAACCCCGTCCCTCCTCCCTCCAGGCTGTGAGGCGGTGGACATCTCTGATTACGGCAGAGCCATCCTGCAGATCCTGCGTCGCGCCGCTGACCTGGAGGAGAAGCTGACGCCGCTGAAGCTGCTGGACGCCTGGAGCGGGAGAGGAGCCCCCAAACTGCGCCTCCCCCAAGTACCGCCCCCAAAACTGCCCCGCCCCCAGCTGGAGAGGATCATCACCCACCTGCTGCTCCAGCAGTACATCAGGTAGCCACTACTCCTCCCATCATCTTAGATCCCCTGTAACAAACCCTCAGCCATGATCCGGCCCCCATCACTGACCTGTCACCCCGCTCACCGCAGGGAGGATTTCAGCTTCACAGCGTACGCCACCATCTCCTACATCAAAGAGGGGCCCAAGGCCACCGCCCTGAGGGGCCCCGACCACCAGATCATCCTCCACATGAGAGACAGCACCACAGCCCAGGTGACCAACAGCGAGGAGGATGGGAGTGATTAGAGTGTCAGCTCCTGGGGTCAGGGAGGATGATGGGAGTGATGATACACTGTGTGTGATAGGAGATTAGAGTGTCAGCTCCTGGGGTCAGGGATGATGGGAGTGATGATACACTGTGTGATAGGGGATTAGAGTGTCAGCTCCTGGGGTCAGGGAGGATGGGAGTGATGATACACTGTGTGTGATAGGAGATTAGAGTGTCAGCTCCTGGGGTCAGGGAGGAGGATGATGGGAGTGATGATACACTGTGTGTGATAGGAGATTAGAGTGTCAGCTCCTGGGGTCAGGGAGGATGATGATGGGAGTGATGATACACTGTGTGTGATAGGAGATTAGGGTGTCAGCTCCTGGGGTCAGGGAGGAGGATGATGGGAGTGATGATACACTGTGTGTGATAGGAGATTAGAGTGTCAGCTCCTGGGGTCAGGGAGGAGGATGGGAGTGATGATACACTGTGTGTGATAGGGGATTAGAGTGTCAGCTCCTGAAGTCAGGGATGATGGGAGTGATGATACTGTGTGTGATAGGGGATTAGAGTGTCAGCTCCTGGGGTCAGGGAGGAGGATGGGAGTGATGATACACTGTGTGTGATAGGAGATTAGAGTGTCAGCTCCTGGGGTCAGGGAGGATGATGGGAGTGATGATACACTGTGATAGGAGATTAGAGTGTCAGCTCCTGGGGTCAGGGAGGATGATGGGAGTGATGATACACTGTGTGTGATAGGAGATTAGAGTGTCAGCTCCTGGGGTCAGGGAGGAGGATGATGGGAGTGATGATACTGTGTGTGATAGATTAGAGTGTCAGCTCCTGGGGTCAGGGAGGATGATGGGAGTGATGGTACACTGTGTGTGATAGGAGATTAGAGTGTCAGCTCCTGGGGTCAGGGAGGATGATGGGAGTGATGATACACTGTGTGTGATAGGAGATTAGAGTGTCAGCTCCTGGGGTCAGGGAGGATGATGGGAGTGATGATACACTGTGTGTGATAGGAGATTAGAGTGTCAGCTCCTGGGGTCAGGGAGGATGATGGGAATGATAGTGTGTAACCCCTTGTATCTTGCCCCCTATAGGTACGATCCCCCGCTTCCTCCACATCTCGGGCGTCCCCCCTCCCCTCTCGGCAGAAGTCGTCTGGATCAGGTGACCACAAGCGCCCCCCTCCCCCGCAGAGAAGCCCCAAAGCCAAGAAGAGCCGCAGCTCCCCTGATGCTTCCATAGTCATTGACTGATCGGGCTGATCTCTGTGCTGTGGAGATGATGAGGGTTGTAGTCCTGTATATAGGGGAGGGGGCACTTTCCTACAGTAAATCCTTCTGTTATAAGAAGCTGCAGACGATACCGTTATTTCTTTTATTACTGGTTTTCTGGAAAAAATAAAGTCCCAGAATCCTCATTGATTGTAGAAACATCAAGCACTGACGATCTGATCCTTCTCTGGATCAGCGGAGACAGCGCCACCTCCTGGCCGGGAGACCTGGGGGGTAGGGGGCGCTGTCACACGTCTGCTGTGTATGATCCCGGGGGGAGGAGGGGGCGCTGTCACCCGTCTGCTGTGTATGATCCCGGGGGGGGGGGGGAGGAGGGGGCGCTGTCACACGTCTGCTGTGTATGATCCCGGGGGGGGAGGAGGAGGGGGCGCTGTCACACGTCTGCTGTGTATGATCCCGGGGGGGGGAGGAGGAGGGGGCGCTGTCACACGTCTGCTGTGTATGATCCCGGGGGGAGGGGGCGCTGTCACACGTCTGCTGTGTATGATCCCGGGGGGAGGAGGAGGGGGCGCTGTCACACGTCTGCTGTGTATGATCCCGGGGGGAGAAGGCGCTGTGACACGTCTGCTGTGTATGATCCCGGGGGGAGGAGGAGGGGGCGCTGTCACACGTCTGCTGTGTATGATCCCGGGGGGAGGAGGGGGCGCTGTCACACGTCTGCTGTGTATGATCCCGGGGGAGGAGGAGGGGGCGCTGTCACACGTCTGCTGTGTATGATCCCGGGGGGAGGAGGGGGCGCTGTCACACGTCTGCTGTGTATGATCCCGGGGGGAGGAGGGGGCGCTGTCACACGTCTGCTGTGTATGATCCCGGGGGGAGGAGGAGGGGGCGCTGTCACACGTCTGCTGTGTATGATCCCGGGGGGGGAGGAGGGGGCGCTGTCACACGTCTGCTGTGTATGATCCCGGGGGGAGGAGGGGGCGCTGTCACACGTCTGCTGTGTATGATCCCGGGGGGGGAGGAGGGGGCGCTGTCACACGTCTGCTGTGTATGATCCCGGGGGGAGGAGGAGGCGCTGTCACACGTCTGCTGTGTATGATCCCGGGGGAGGAGGAGGAGGGGGCGCTGTCACACGTCTGCTGTGTATGATCCCGGGGGAGGAGGAGGGGGCGCTGTCACACGTCTGCTGTGTATGATCCCGGGGGAGGAGGCGCTGTCACATGTCTGCTGTGTATGATCCCGGGGGGAGGAGGAGGGGGCGCTGGCTGTCACATGTCTGCTGTGTATAATCCCGGGGGGAGGAGGAGGCGCTGTCACACGTCTGCTGTGTATGATCCCGGGGGAGGAGGGGGCGCTGTCACACGTCTGCTGTGTATGATCCCGGGGGGGGAGGAGGGGGCGCTGTCACACGTCTGCTGTGTATGATCCTGGGGGGGGAGGAGGGGGCGCTGTCACACGTCTGCTGTGTATGATACCGGGGGGGGAGGAGGAGGGGGCGCTGTCACACGTCTGCTGTGTATGATCCCAGGTGGGGGGGGAGGGGGCGCTGTCACACGTCTGCTGTGTATGATCCCGGGGGAGGAGGCGCTGTCACACGTCTGCTGTGTATGATCCCGGGGGGGGAGGAGGGGGCGCTGTCACACGTCTGCTGTGTATGATCCCGGGGGGAGGAGGGGGCGCTGTCACATGTCTGCTGTGTATGATCCCGGGGGGAGGAGGAGGGGGCGCTGGCTGTCACATGTCTGCTGTGTATGATCCCGGGGGGAGGAGGAGGCGCTGTCACACGTCTGCTGTGTATGATCCCGGGGGAGGAGGGGGCGGTGTCACACGTCTGCTGTGTATGATCCCAGGGGGGGAGGAGGGGGCGCTGTCACACGTCTGCTGTGTATGATCCCGGGGGGGGAGGGGGAGGGGGCGCTGTCACACGTCTGCTGTGTATGATCCCAGGTGGGGGGGGAGGGGGCGCTGTCACACGTCTGCTGTGTATGATCCCGGGGGAGGAGGAGGGGGCGCTGTCACACGTCTGCTGTGTATGATCCCAGGGGAGGAGGAGGAGGGGGCGCTGTCACACGTCTGCTGTGTATGATCCCG
The DNA here is from genome assembly GCF_027789765.1 of Dendropsophus ebraccatus. Taxonomy (NCBI): domain Eukaryota; kingdom Metazoa; phylum Chordata; class Amphibia; order Anura; family Hylidae; genus Dendropsophus; species Dendropsophus ebraccatus. Next base: position 2,112,185 of record NC_091454.1, on the reverse strand, counting down.
GGGGGGGAGGAGGAGGAGGAGGGGGCGCTGTCACACGTCTGCTGTGTATGATCCCGGGGGGAGGAGGAGGAGGGGGCGCTGTCACACGTCTGCTGTGTATGATCCCGGGGGGGGAGGAGGAGGAGGAGGGGGCGCTGTCACACGTCTGCTGTGTATGATCCCGGGGGGAGGAGGAGGCGCTGTCACATGTCTGCTGTGTATGATCCCAGGGGGGGGGGAGAAGGGGGGGGGCGCTGTCACACGTCTGCTGTGTATGATCCCGGGGGAGGGGAGGAGGGGGCGCTGTCACACGTCTGCTGTGTATGATCCCGGGGGGAGGAGGAGGAGGAGGCGCTGTCACACGTCTGCTGTGTATAATCCCGGGAGGAGGAGGGGGCGCTGTCATACGTCTGCTGTGTATGATCCCGGGGGAGGAGGAGGGGGCGCTGTCACACGTCTGCTGTGTATGATCCCGGGGGAGGAGGAGGGGGCGCTGTCACATGTCTGCTGTGTATGATCCCGGGGGGGAGGAGGAGGCGCTGTCACACGTCTGCTGTGTATGATCCCGGGGGAGGAGGCGCTGTCACATGTCTGCTGTGTATGATCCCGGGGGGGAGGAGGAGGCGCTGTCACACGTCTGCTGTGTATGATCCCGGGGGAGGAGGCGCTGTCACACGTCTGCTGTGTATGATCCCGGGGGAGGAGGCGCTGTCACACGTCTGCTGTGTATGATCCCGGGGGGAGGAGGGGGGGGCGCTGTCATACGTCTGCTGTGTATGATCCCGGGGGGAGGAGGAGGGGGCGCTGTCATACGTCTGCTGTGTATGATCCCGGGGGGAGGAGGAGGGGGCGCTGTCATACGTCTGCTGTGTATGATCCCGGGGGGAGGAGGAGGGGGCGCTGTCACACGTCTGCTGTGTATGATCCCGGGAGGAGGAGGCGCTGTCACACGTCTGCTGTGTATGATCCTGGGGGGAGGAGGAGGGGGCGCTGTCATACGTCTGCTGTGTATGATCCCGGGGGGGGAGGAGGGGGCGCTGTCATACGTCTGCTGTGTATGATTGATGTGATGACACATCCCCGGCCTGTAGGGGGCGCAGTCCTCTCCGCATGGAGTCAGTCCCTCAGGCTATGACACATCCCCGGCCTGTAGGGGGCGCAGTCCTCTCCGCATGGAGTCAGTCCCTCAGGCTATGACACATCCCCGGCCTGTAGGGGGCGCAGTCCTCTCCGCATGGAGTCAGTCCCTCAGGCTATGACACATCCCCGGCCTGTAGGGGGCGCAGTCCTCTCCGCATGGAGTCAGTCCCTCAGGCTATGACACATCCCCGGCCTGTAGGGGGCGCAGTCCTCTCCGCATGGAGTCAGTCCCTCAGGCTATGACACATCCCCGGCCTGTAGGGGGCGCAGTCCTCTCCGCATGGAGTCAGTCCCTCAGGCTATGACACATCCCCGGCCTGTAGGGGGCGCAGTCCTCTCCGCATGGAGTCAGTCCCTCAGGCTATGACACATCCCCGGCCTGTAGGGGGCGCAGTCCTCTCCGCATGGAGTCAGTCCCTCAGGCTATGACACATCCCCGGCCTGTAGGGGGCGCAGTCCTCTCCGCATGGAGTCAGTCCCTCAGGCTATGACACATCCCCGGCCTGTAGGGGGCGCAGTCCTCTCCGCATGGAGTCAGTCCCTCAGGCTATGACACATCCCCGGCCTGTAGGGGGCGCAGTCCTCTCCGCATGGAGTCAGTCCCTCAGGCTATGACACATCCCCGGCCTGTAGGGGGCGCAGTCCCCTCCGCATGGAGTCAGTCACCCTGTCTCAGGCTCAGTCTATGGACCCCCCCGCACCCCACCATGAAATGAGGACCCTTTTAATCAAAGTAATCCTCAATGTCGATGTTGGGATCCAGCAGATCCTCCCCGTACGCAGACAGATCCATCCCATTCAGGATCAGGTTTTCGAAGGTCTCTTCCAGGTCGGTGTCTCCAATGAGTACAGCGCCCATCATGCGCCCACCGTGCAGCACCACCTTCACGTACTCCCTGCCCGGGGTGCAGCGCAACAGCAGCTCGTGATCAGCACCCAGACCCTGGGCATTGTACTTACCCAGGAGGATGACCTGCAGGGGGAGACAGAGAGCCCTCACTACATCTACTGGACTATACAGACCCCAACTATACATCATCCTGTACTATACAGACCCCATCTATACATCATCCTGTACTATACAGACCCCATCTATACATCATCCTGTACTATACATCATCCTGTACTATATAGACCCCATCTATACATCATCCTGTACTATACAGACCCCAACTATACATCATCCTGTACTATACAGACCCCATCTATACATCATCCTGTACTATATAGACCCCATCTATACATCATCCTGTACTATACAGACCCCATCTATACATCATCCTGTACTATACAGACCCCATCTATACATCATCCTGTACTATACAGACCCCATCTATACATCATCCTGTACTATACAGACCCCATCTATACATCATCCTGTACTATACAGACCCCAACTATACATCATCCTGTACTATACAGACCCCATCTATACATCATCCTGTACTATATAGACCCCATCTATACATCATCCTGTACTATATAGACCCCATCTATACATCATCCTGTACTATACAGACCCCATCTAAACATCATCCTGTACTATATAGACCCCACCTATACATCCCCCTGTACTATATAGACCCCCTCTATACATCCCCCTGTACTATATAGACCCCATCTATACATCATCCTGTACTATATAGACCCCATCTATACATCATCCTGTACTATATAGACCCCATGTATACATCATCCTGTACTATATAGACCCCATCTATACATCCCCCTGTACTATATAGACCCCATCTATACATCATCCTGTACTATATAGACCCCGTACTATATAGACCCCATCTAAACATCATCCTGTACTATATAGACCCCATCTATACATCATCCTGTACTATATAGACCCCATCTATACATCCCCCTGTACTATACAGACCCCATCTATACATCATCCTGTACTATATAGACCCCATCTATACATCATCCTGTACTATATAGACCCCATCTATACATCATCCTGTACTATATGGACCCCATCTATACATCATCCTGTACTATATAGACCCCATCTATACATCATCCTGTACTATACAGACCCCATCTATACATCATCCTGTACTATATAGACCCCATCTATACATCATCCTGTACTATATAGACCCCGTACTATATAGACCCCATCTAAACATCATCCTGTACTATATAGACCCCATCTATACATCCCCCTGTACTATATGGATCCCATCTATACATCCCCCTGTACTATATGGACCCCATCTATACATCATCCTGTACTATACAGACCCCATCTATACATCATCCTGTACTATATAGACCCCATCTAAACATCATCCTGTACTATACAGACCCCAACTATACATCATCCTGTACTATACAGACCCCATCTATACATCATCCTGTACTATATAGACCCCATCTATACATCGCCCTGTACTATATAGACCCCATCTATACATCATCCTGTACTATATAGACCCCATCTATACATCATCCTGTACTATATAGACCCCATCTATACATCCCCCTGTACTATATGGATCCCATCTATACATCCCCCTGTACTATACGGACCCCATCTATACATCATCCTGTACTATACAGACCCCATCTATACATCATCCTGTACTATATAGACCCCATCTATACATCATCCTGTACTATATAGACCCCATCTATACATCATCCTGTACTATATAGACCCCATCTATACATCCCCCTGTACTATATCGACCCCCTCTATACATCGCCCTGTACTATATGGACCCCACCTATACATCCCCCTGTACTATATGGACCCCACCTATACATCCCCCTGTACTATATAGACCCCACCTATACATCCCCCTGTACTATATCGACCCCCTCTATACATCGCCCTGTACTATATGGACCCCCTCTATACATCGCCCTGTACTATATAGACCCCACCTATACATCGCCCTGTACTATATAGACCCCACCTATACATCGCCCTGTACTATATAGACCCCACCTATACATCCCCCTGTACTATATAGACCCCACCTATACATCCCCCTGTACTATATAGACCCCCTCTATACATCCCCCTGTACTATATAGACCCCACCTATACATCCCCCTGTACTATATAGACCCCACCTATACATCGCCCTGTACTATATAGACCCCACCTATACATCGCCCTGTACTATATAGACCCCACCTATACATCGCCCTGTACTATATAGACCCCACCTATACATCGCCCTGTACTATATAGACCCCACCTATACATCGCCCTGTACTATATAGACCCCACCTATACATCGCCCTGTACTATATAGACCCCCTCTATACATCCCCCTGTACTATATAGACCCCACCTATACATCCCCCTGTACTATATCGACCCCCTCTATACATCGCCCTGTACTATATGGACCCCACCTATACATCCCCCTGTACTATATGGACCCCACCTATACATCCCCCTGTACTATATAGACCCCACCTATACATCGCCCTGTACTATATGGACCCCCTCTATACATCGCCCTGTACTATATAGACCCCACCTATACATCGCCCTGTACTATATAGACCCCACCTATACATCGCCCTGTACTATATAGACCCCACCTATACATCCCCCTGTACTATATAGACCCCACCTATACATCCCCCTGTACTATATAGACCCCCTCTATACATCCCCCTGTACTATATAGACCCCACCTATACATCCCCCTGTACTATATAGACCCCACCTATACATCGCCCTGTACTATATAGACCCCACCTATACATCGCCCTGTACTATATAGACCCCACCTATACATCGCCCTGTACTATATAGACCCCACCTATACATCGCCCTGTACTATATAGACCCCACCTATACATCGCCCTGTACTATATAGACCCCACCTATACATCGCCCTGTACTATATAGACCCCCTCTATACATCCCCCTGTACTATATAGACCCCACCTATACATCCCCCTGTACTATATAGACCCCACCTATACATCCCCCTGTACTATATCGACCCCCTCTATACATCGCCCTGTACTATATGGACCCCCTCTATACATCGCCCTGTACTATATAGACCCCACCTATACATCGCCCTGTACTATATAGACCCCACCTATACATCGCCCTGTACTATATAGACCCCACCTATACATCGCCCTGTACTATATAGACCCCACCTATACATCCCCCTGTACTATATAGACCCCACCTATACATCCCCCTGTACTATATAGACCCCACCTATACATCGCCCTGTACTATATAGACCCCCTCTATACATCCCCCTGTACTATATAGACCCCACCTATACATCCCCCTGTACTATATCGACCCCACCTATACATCGCCCTGTACTATACAGACCCCAACTATACATCGCCCTGTACTATATAGACCCCCTCTATACATCCCCCTGTACTATATCGACCCCCTCTATACATCGCCCTGTACTATATAGACCCCACCTATACATCGCCCTGTACTATATAGACCCCACCTATACATCGCCCTGTACTATATAGACCCCATCCTGTGCTAGCTGTAAGGGACTACACCTCCCAGCGTGCTGACAGCTGTCAGATTGGGGGTCAGTGAGTAGACCACTGCTATAGCGATCACCAGGTCACCATGAGTTTCTCGCACCTTATAGTTGAAGAATTTGGTAACGTGGGTGAAGAGTTCGAAGCAGAAGTCCATCTGGACGGTTTCTCCCTGCCGCTCGGCCGTCATACACTTTGCAGCGTAGCAGCCCATCTGCCGCGCCTGAGTCCACAGCCGCATCTGTAGAGAGCCAATCACATCGCAGGATATTAGGAGGCCCTCTGCTCACCGGATGGGAGTGATCACATGACCTCTCGCACATGGCGGTGCTGTACCTGCTGCCAGTGGGGGCTGGGCGGCCAGCCAGCGGTACACACATCTCCGGCCGCGTACACGTTCTTTACTGACGTCCTCATGTGATCGTCTACGCACAGCCCCCCATCTTCTCCTAAATCAAACTATAAAACGGCCACAGTTACACATGAAATCTACCGGCTCCGCAAACACTCGTAGCAGAGCCGAACGTGCGGCCTCATCCGTCATAACAAAAGATACACCCCAAGGTCTCACATTATTTCCACCAATAAACGGCTCCACGTTGGGGACGACGCCGGTGGCGCTGATGATGATGTCACAGCCATAAATCCTCCCATTGGTCAGTTCAGCGTAGACCGGCCAATCAGCTGCAAAGAGAGGAAGACTGACAGGTGTGGAACCCAATGCAGCAACAAACCAGAATAATCCAGAACCATCTACTGCCATGAACTCCACACTGTAGTGAGGAACCAGTGCAGATCCCACATACACCACTAGAGGTCACCAGAGACCACCATCTACTGACTGCAGCACAGATATATACAGGCTTGGACTGGGTTACCGGGTAGCCGGGGGATCCCTCGGTGGGCCCGCCCCCCCTTTTGGGCCCTGTGCTGGAGGTGGGCCTCCTGTTCAGCCTCTCCCTGTGATCGGGAGATTGAGGGGCCCTCAGCTGCCTTCCATGCTGCTCTAGTGATAGAAGAACGGCAGCAGGGCCCCTTCTTTCCCTCCACTACTGTACGGCAGCAGGGCCCCTTCTTTCCCTCCACTACTGTAAACTGATGCCCCTCCCCCTGCACTGTCAGTGGTACGGTCCGGTCCTGATCTGCTCCCGGATTGGCTCTTCCTGCCTGTCACTAGAGGCTCCCTCTGTCCTCACTGTAAACAAACCCTTAGGTGTGGCAGCAGGTGTGTGTGTGTGTCTCTATATATGTGTGTGTGTGTGTGTCTCTATATATGTGTGTGACTGCGTGTTTAGTGTGGCGCTGTGTGTGTATGTGTCTGTGTAGTGTGGCTGTGTATGTGTGTGTGTGGCTATGTGTCTGTGTAGTGTGGCTATGTGTCTGTGTAGTGTGGCTATGTGTGTGTAGTGTGGCTATGTGTGTGTGTGTGTGTGTGTCTATGTGTCTGTGTAGTGTGGCTATGTGTCTGTGTAGTGTGGCTATGTGTGTATGTGTCTGTGTAGTGTGGCTATGTGTGTGTGTGTGGTGTGTGTGTCTGTAGTGTGGCTATATGTGTGTGTGTCTGTGTAGTGTGGCTGTATGTGTGTGTAGTGTGGCTCTGTGTCTGTATAGTGTGTCTGTGTGTGTATGTGTCTGTAGTGTGGTTGTGTGTGTGTATGTGTCTGTAGTGTGGCTGTGTGTCTGTAGTGTGGCTGTGTGTGTCTGTGTAGTGTGGCTGTGTCTGTGTAGTGTGGCTGTGTGTGTGTGTCTGTAGTGTGGCTATGTGTCTGTGTAGTGTGTGTGAGTGTGTGTCTGTAGTGTGGCTATGTGTCTGTGTAGTGTGTGTGTGTGTGTGAGTGTGTGTCTGTAGTGTGGCTATGTGTCTGTGTAGTGTGTGTGTCTGTAGTGTGGCTATGTGTCTGTAGTGTGGCTCTGTGTCTGTATAGTGTGTCTGTGTGTGTATGTATGTGTCTGTAGTGTGGCTGTGTGTGTGTCTGTGTGTGTATGTGTCTGTAGTGTGGCTGTGTGTGTGTCTGTGTAGTGTGGCTGTGTCTGTGTAGTGTGGCTGTGTGTGTCTGTAGTGTGGCTATGTGTCTGTGTAGTGTGTGTGTGTGTGAGTGTGTGTGTCTGTAGTGTGGCTATGTGTCTGTGTAGTGTGTCTGTGTGTGTGTGTGTCTGTGTGTGTGTGGCTATGTGTCTGTGTAGTGTGTCTGTGTAGTGTGTGTGTGTGAGTGTGTGTCTGTAGTGTGGCTATGTGTCTGTAGTGTGGCTCTGTGTGTGTATGTATGTGTCTGTAGTGTGGCTGTGTGTGTGTCTGTGTAGTGTGGCTGTGTCTGTGTAGTGTGGCTGTGTGTGTGTCTGTAGTGTGGCTATGTGTCTGTGTAGTGTGTGTGTGAGTGTGTGTCTGTAGTGTGGCTATGTGTCTGTGTAGTGTGTGTGTGTGTGTCTGTAGTGTGGCTATGTGTCTGTGTAGTGTGTCTGTGTAGTGTGTGTGTGTGAGTGTGTGTCTGTAGTGTGGCTATGTGTCTGTAGTGTGGCTCTGTGTCTGTATAGTGTGTCTGTGTGTGTATGTCTGTGTCTGTAGTGTGGCTGTGTGTGTATGTGTCTGTAGTGTGGCTGTGTGTCTGTATAGTGTGTCTGTGTGTGTATGTATGTGTCTGTAGTATGGCTGTGTGTGTATGTGTCTGTAGTGTGGCTGTGTGTGTCTGTAGTGTGGCTGTGTGTGTCTGTGTAGTGTGGCTGTGTCTGTGTAGTGTGGCTGTGTGTGTGTGTGTGTGTGTGTGTGTGTCTGTAGTGTGGCTATGCGTCTGTGTAGTGTAGCTATCTGTGTATGTGTCTGTAGTGTGGCTGTGTGTGTGTCTGTAGTGTGGCTATATGTGTGTGGCTGTGTATGTGTGTAGTGTGGCTGTGTGGCTGTGTGTGTGTATGTGTGTAGTGTGGCTGTGTGTGTGTATGTGTGTAGTGTGGCTGTCTGTGTAGTGTGTGTGATGTATGTATGTGAGGTGTGTGTGTGTGTATCTCTATATGTGTGTGTATCTCTATATGTGTGTGTGTGTGTGTGTGTGTGTGTGTGTATCTCTATATGTGTGTGTATCTCTATATGTGTGTGTATCTCTATATGTGTACATATATACAATGTCAGATTATTCCTTTATCCGAATGTACTATCAGATTTATGTAAAATAATTACTACACTGCAGTAACATGAAGGGTTCAGCATCGGTTATGTACAGTATATATGTATGTAGGGGGGGGGGGGGGGGCCTAGAATTTCCCTGGTGGGCCCAAGGACCCTAGGTATGACTGTAGGACAGGTATATACAATCTATTACTCTCTGGTATCAGCCATGTCAGGCTGGGGGAGGGGAGGTGACTGTAGGACAGATATATACAATCTATTACTCTCTGGTATCAGCCATGTCAGGCTGGGGGGGGGAGGTGACTGTAGGACAGGTATATACAATCTATTACTCTCTGGTATCAGCCATGTCAGGCTGGGGGGAGGGGAGAGGTGACTGTAGGACAGGTATATACAATCTATTACTCTCTGGTATCAGCCATGTCAGGCTGGGGGAGGGGAGGTGACTGTAGGACAGGTATATACAATCTATTACTCTCTGGTATCAGCCATGTCAGAATGGGGGGGGGGGTGACTGTAGGACAGGTATATACACTCTATTACTCTCTGGTATCAGCCATGTCAGGCTGGGGGAGGGAGGTGACTGTAGGACAGGTATATACAATCTATTACTCTCTGGTATCAGCCATGTCAGCCTGGGGGGGGGGGGTGACTGTAGGACAGGTATATACAATCTATTACTCTCTGGTATCAGCCATGTCAGGCTGGGGGGGGGTGACTGTAGGACAGGTATATACAATCTATTACTCTCTGGTATCAGCCATGTCAGCCTGGGGGGGGGGGGGCTGTAGGACAGGTATATACAATCTATTACTCTCTGGTATCAGCCATGTCAGCCTGGGGGGGGGGGGGGGGTGACTGTAGGACAGGTATATACAATCTATTACTCTCTGGTATCAGCCATGTCAGGCTGGGGGGGGAGGTGACTGTAGGACAGGTATATACAATCTATTACTCTCTGGTATCAGCCATGTCAGGCTGGGGATGACTGTAGGACAGGTATATACAATCTATTACTCTCTGGTATCAGCCATGTCAGGCTGGGGGGGGAGGTGACTGTAGGACAGGTATATACAATCTATTACTCTCTGGAATCAGCCATGTCAGGCTGGGGGGGGGGGAGGTGACTGTAGGACAGGTATATACAATCTATTACTCTCTGGTATCAGCCATGTCAGGCTGGGGGGGGGGGTGACTGTAGGACAGGTATATACAATCTATTACTCTCTGGTATCAGCCATGTCAGGCTGGGGGGGGGGGGCTGTAGGACAGGTATATACAATCTATTACTCTCTGGTATCAGCCATGTCAGGCTGGGGGGGGGGGGGAGGTGACTGTAGGACAGGTATATACACTATTACTCTCTGGTATCAGCCATGTCAGGCTGGGGGGGGGGGGAGGTGACAGCTGATTCCTCTCCTGGTCAGGTGTTGTGGTGCAGGTGGAGCTCTCTGCTGCTGGGATCGCTCTGAGTCTGGTGCCTGAGGCCTGCTCCCTTCTGCCTGGGGGGAGTGGGCTTTGGGATGCAGGAGGAAGGCGAGTCCCAGGCCTCTGTTTCCCGGGGTAGGCCGGCGGGGACGGATGGTGCACAGCAACTGGCCTATTCGGAGGGGGTACGGAGATCTGGCGGGGGTCGCAGTGATGCTTCCTCTGCCCCCCCTCTGGTTTCTAGCCGCCGCCGGGAGGCTGTGCTGGAGGTGAAGGACTGCGGTGTGAGGAGCCCTGAGGAGACGACTGATGTTTATGGATCCAGAATTGCTTATTTTATCAAGACATATGAACTGAATGGCAAAGAACTGTGCAAACTGCGTGCGGAGTTGAGATGCGCCCGAGTCCAGGTGAATACAGCATCTGGGCGTAAGCGCACGGATGCCAACAAGGTCATAATGAGACTGAAGTCTGAGATCAATATGTTGGAGAAGGAAAATATGGACATTCAGAGGAACAGCGGGCCCTTCCAGGAGAAGCTGCTGAACCAGGCCAGGTTTGACCAAATGAACAAGGGGTTAAGCCAGAGTGACTACATGGAGAGAGCGGAGGAGGCCGAGGCTCCTGATGTGACCCAGGGGTCCCAGAGTGGGATCTGCCCCGGACAGCCCTCAGCTCCAGGACCCAGAGGCCCAGACGGTGACAGCGACCCAGGAGGGGACCTGATGGCGGCCATCATACAGATGGAATCTCCGGTGCGGGTGGTTGGACCAGAAAGGGGTGAGTCTCCATCTAATGCCCCCCTTTCCCCAGCTCCACCTAGTAGGTGCCCTGTGGTGGGCTCTCAGCAGGGGATGAGCGGTGGACAGAGTATGAAGGTTCCCTCAGTAACATCACATGATGCTGTTTCGGCTTGTGGTAGCAGTAAGAGTGTCAGGGCGATTACGGCTGTGAAGCCGGACATTGTTGGGAAGGTTGGCCGCCCAGCGGGAGGCTGCATGTCTCTGGCATCGGGGGGCCACAGCAAATCAGACAAGGTTAAGGCTGTGGACCCTGTGTCAGAGATTAGGAGCAAGGGCGCAGGTGAGCGGTGCCACGGGGTGCCGGGCGGTAATGCAGGCTCTGCGGTGGGGTCTGCTGTCGAGGTGTCACCTGTGGTGGTTTCTAGTGGGGGAACCGTGTCGGCTGCTGGGACAGGTGGCACCTCGGCAGGAATAATAAAACCGGCCACAGCTGGACTGGCAAATGCCGCCGCTAAGGCAATGAAAGCCCTTAAAGTGACTGCTCCCACATCCACTGGGACCATGCAAGAGACTAAACATGCTGCTGATGGTGGGACAACATCCGGACAAACTACAGCTGTAAAGATGGCGACGAGTCATGTGACCCATGAGGTGGAGGGGGTTCCTGGCGAGAAGTTGAAGCCTGCTGCTGTTACAGCGGTGGACGGAGACTTGCCAGGTTCTCCCGGTGAAGCTGAGGTCACTCCTATCGGTGACTGCATTAACCTGTCTGTGCCTTCTGGTCCAGGACTGAATGGTGGTGTGAATGGTGGAGAGGGAGCGAGGGAGGATGGGGAAGATGATGAGAGGATGGATGTTGGGGATCGGAGGATGAGTGGAGGGGGCGGATGCATGGTTCCTGTGGAGAGAGATGCTGGTGTGGTTGGTCCGTCTGAACCCCCGGCAGCGGCGGTGAGGAGCTATGCGAGTGTTGCTGCCGGGGCACGTAGGCTGTATGAGAGAGCTGCACCCCCTGGTCCTGGGAATAGTGACACCCAAAGGCGCTTCTTGGAGGCCTTGCGGAGGGGGGATAGATCTATCACTGTAGAGGGTAGAGAGGTAGAGTTGTCTTTCTGGATAGAGAGGCATGGCTTAGCCGCCTTCCGAGAGCAAAGGAGCGGGGAGGAGTCATGGTCACTCCCCACAGCCGGGTCCGGGGTGGCCAGGAGGAATGTGGTCCGTCTTAGGTGGAGGGGCAATGATCCCTGTCCTAATAGAACTAAAGTAGTGGAGCTCCTCCTCAAGATGGATTTCAGGGCTAATGACATCTTTGCCCTGATACATCCTCATGGTTCCCCGATTTTCGATGTCAGTTTCGTCCGGGCTGAAGGGCTTGAGCTTTTTTGGTCTCGGTACGAGCTGGCAAAGATAGAACCCGAATGGAGAGACTTTGCTGTCCAAGCAGTCTCCCGTCAGAACAACATCAAGAAAGTGACGGTATTAACATGTAACGAATCTCTTTCTTGCATAGACATCATGACCTGGATTGGGCGTTAACATTCAACATTCCCCAGAAGAACAGGGATGAGTTTGGTATCTGGTCGGGGGCCTGGACCTTCATGGTCAAGTTGAAGGTTTCAGGTAATTCTGTCACCCACATTCCCTCTTCCACTTTCTTGGGGAGGGACAGGATTCTTCTACCAGGGGCAGCCGAAGGTCCGCCATAGGTGCGGTGACCCCACACACTTTAGTGCACAATGTAAGGTGCAGAAATGCGCCCTGTGTGGGGGGATAGGACATCTTGCCGCAGCCTGTGGGGACATTCGTTGCAACCTGTGTGGTGATCTCGGTCACCCTTTCAGCCGCTGTCCGGTCCCCTTGCCAATGCGGTCCAAACTTCAGCTGGGGTTAGCCGTGAGGCTGACCCTACCGGAGAGGGTACCAGCAGAGGCAGGGAGGCTACTGGTCCAGGGAAGAGAAAATTAACACCATCCAAGCTGAAGCGTATGGAGACACGCCGGAGGCAAAGGGAGGGGGAACCTCAGGTGGCAGCTGAGGAGGTCCCTGTACCTGAGCCTGAGGTGGTGGAGATTGCTGAGGACTTGAGGGACAGTGAGTTGGAGGAGGAGTCCAGGAGACTGGATAGAGAGGAGGAGGAGAGGGCCACTACTGCAACCTCCTCTCCCGCAGAGAGTCTGGATGAGGAAAGCAAACAGTGGCTAGAGAATAAGAGAAGATCGGGTGCCAGAAAAAAGAGAAAGCGGGTGAAGAAGAAGGAGTCTTCTTCCCTTGAGTGGGATCATTCCGTTCCCCTCACCCTTGTCCAGATACCGGCGGAAGAACCTACTGGCTCCCCTCTGGTAGGCTGCCCTAACCGGTATCGGGCCCTCAGGGATATTTCCTCCTCTGATGAGGGGGCTGGGGAGTCGGTGCCGGTGTCTGAAGTGAGGTCTCTGAGGGGTGTCAGGTCTTCCTCTCAGGTAACGGGGGGGAGGACCTGTCTCAGGACCATGTGGGGTGCAGAGTGTGACTTGTGTGGAGGAGGGAACACGCCCTGTAAATATGGATGTGTCTGTGTGCTTGAAAAGGGGAAAGGAAGGAAAGTCTGATGAAGATATTAAGCACAAGGAAGGGGGAGGGAAAAAGAGGGCTGTCAAGCTTGATCACCCATGATGGCGGCACCCTCCCCGTTGACTCTGGCGAGTATTAACGTCGCCAGCATAAAGTCAGATACGGCAAGATTTATGGCCTTTGATTTTCTCGGTCGAATACAGGCCGACATTTTCTTTTTGCAAGAGACCAGACTTACAGATCTAGCAACTATACATAAGGCGAAGCGTGAGTGGAGGCATGGCCCCTCTCATTGGTCTCTTGCGGCCGAGCCGTATAGCGGGGTGGCGGCTCTTTTTAATACCGCACAGGTTGAATGCAGACGCGTAATCGAGCTAGAAATGGGGAGATGTCTGGTATTAGACGTCCTCATGAAGGGACAAGAGCTGCGCCTCATAAACATCTACGGTCCACAGACTAAATGAGACCGCAAAAGTCTCTTTATGAAGATTAAGCCTCTACTTTTTACTAGCCGGCAGGTCATCTTTGGAGGGGACTTCAATGCTGTAACAAGGTCCCGAGATAGAGGAGGCTCCAGAGATCGGCTAGGTTATGATAGCGCCGCTCTGAACAGCATAGCCAGTGAGACTCGTCTGGTGGATGTCCACATCCGACATACTCCAGACCACAGTGGGTTCACCTATTTCAGGGGTAGAGAGGTCAGGTCTAGGATAGATAGGTTTTTTGTTAAGGAGGAGGCTGTCTCTCCACCTTTACAGGTGGTGGAGGTAGAATTCTCCAATCACTGTTTGATTATGTTTTCTTTGAATGTTTCAGAGACCCCCAGGATGGGAAAGGGATTGTGGAAGCTGAATTCGTCTCTCCTGGAAGTCGAGGAAATCAGACAATCCTTTGAGGAGTTTCTGCAGAGCCAGGTACCATTGCTGGACTTATGCAGCACTAAGTCAGAGTGGTGGGAGATGTTCAAAAAACGGGCGGCGAAATTCTTCCGCCAGACCGCGAACCTTAGTAGTATGAATAGGGATCGCCTATATCAGGCACTAAGGAGGAAACTCGAGGTCCTTGTCTCGAATGGAGGTGACAGAGAGGAGATCTCCAGAGTGAAGTCTTTGCTGAAGATGTGCCAGTACGAGAGACACACGTCTTTGGTTTTCGAGAGGGATTTTGGGAAGCACCACTCGCCCGACCCTTGTCGAAGCTGTAAGATGTCAGTGGATAGTAAGTTTGTGTCAGGCCTGGTCGATAGTACAGGATCTCTGAACAAGTCCAGATCGGGGATCTTGGAGGTCATCAGAGCCTTCTACTCGAATCTCTTAGGGAAGAGGGATCTTGATCGAGGCAGGACATCGGCTTTCCTGGCTGATGCCATTTCCCGGTCAGGAGTTGACCCCTCTCTTAATGTTTTGACAGAGAAGATCAGAGAAGAGGAAGTCAGGCTGGCGATTGAGAGGCTCGCCCTCAAAAAGTCACCAGGGCCGGATGGCTTAACGTCCGAATTTTATAAGACCTTTAAGGACGCTTTGGTTTCCCTCTTGACTGAGGTAATAAATGAGTGTCTCTCCTCGGGCACTCTGCCGAGGTCGGCTCTGATCATCCTGTCAAAGGGTAAAGACCCGTTCCACATTGAGAAGCGCTATGGGACGCCAATTCTCAATGTGGACAGAAAGATCCTGGCAAAAGTGCTATTCAACAGGTTGGTGAAGTTTGCACCCCAGCTCTGTTCCCGGTCTGCACTGCTCTGTTCCTGGTCGTAGCACTTTTAGTGCTGTGCTCTGTGTCCGCGGGGCCGTGGAGCAGGGTAGGGCTGGTCACTGGAAGGGGTTTCTACTGTCCTTGGACCAAGCTAAGGCTTTTGATCGGGTTGATCACGAGTACCTCTGGTCTACTCTTTTGAAATACGGTCTGCCGGGGAGGTTCGTTGATTGGCCGAGAACATTGTACGCAGGGGCTGAGACTTTTCCATTGGTGAACGGTTGGGTGGGCCGCCCTTTTGCGGTGGAGTCTGGTGTACGTCAGGGCTGTCCTTTAAGCCCTCTGCCTTATGCGTTCGCCATCGACCCCTTCCTCCGAAGGATAGATGGTAGACCATTGGCGGGGGTGAGGATGGACCTGGCGACGCCGGATCCTTGAAGGTAGTGGCGTACGCCGATGATGTCTCCATTTTTGTCTCTTCCCAGGGGGAGGTGGAGTGGGTGATGTCGGAGGTGGATTGCTACTCTGAGGCAACCGGGTCTAAAATCAACTGTGACAAGTGCAAAAGTCTTTGGTTGGGAGGGGGAGACCCTGAGTTTTGTCTCCCGGACACCCTCCTTGTGCCCCAAGAATCTGCAAAAATTCTGGGCATCGAATTTGGTCCCGGGGATTACCCCACACGAAATTGGGAGAGCAGACTGGAAGATGTCTCCAAAAGAGTGGAACAGTGGAAAGGTTGGTCTTTGACCTTTAGGGAAAGGGTCTTCTTGATCAAGTCTTTCTTGCTCCAGTTGTTAATCTACTTGGGCAGTGTGAGCCTTTTGCCGGAACCCCTCTGGACGCGGGTCTACGGTCTGTTCTTCCTAATGTTGTGGGGGAACAGACTTAACCTAGTTAAGAGGGAGGTGACTTACCGCACGAGGAGACTAGGCGGGTTGGGTATGGTCAACCTGGTGGTGTTTTTAGTAAACACTTTTTTAAAGACCAATGTTGCGAACCTCTGGAAAGAGAGGGCTCCTCCGTGGGTAGTCTCTTGCAGGAAATGGTTTCAGCCTTTCTTCCAGGAATGGGAGATGGGCGGTCGAGTGAAGGATCTTCGCATGCCACACGGGCATCTCCCGACTTATGCTGCACTGGTTCTGAAGGTCATCAAGCGGTGGGGGCTGGGAATGTGGGAGGTGAGAACTCTCCCGAGGAGAATCCTCGACAAGAGGGTCTTACTGAGCCATTTCCAGAAACCACTGGCCCTCAAGGATTGCCCAGGTGGGGATCAGGGGATTGGGTTGTCTGTTTAAAATTCACGTAGGATTCCCCTAAAGTTTTGGGATTTGACCTGGCGCAGCTTTCATGGTAGGCTATATGTGAAGGACAATCTGAAGTACAGGAACTCTGACAAGAAGGGGTGTCCCCGAGAGGAGTGTGGGGGAGCATTGGAGAATATGGATCACTTCCTGCTTCATTGTCCTTTTAACCCCTTAAGGTCAAAGCCAATTTTCGTTTTTGCGCTTTTGCTTTTTCCATTTTATGTTTAAAAGTCCATAGCGCTTGCATTTTTTTCACCTAGAGACTTATATGAGCGCTTATTTTTTGCGAAACAAATTGTACTTTGCAATGACAGGCATTATTTTTCCATAAAATATGCAGCGAAACCGGAAAAAAAATCATTTGCGCTGTCAAATTGATTTCCAGGAGTTTTGCATTTACGCCATTCGCCCTGGGGTTAAACTGGCTTGTTATATATGTTCCTCAAGTTGTTACAATTATAACGATATATAACATTTATAACTTTTATTTTATCTGATGGCTTTTAAAAAATTCAAACCCTTGTTAACAAATATAATGTTCTTTAAAATCGCTCCATTCCCGGCTTACAGCGCTTTTATCCTTTGGTCTATGGCGCTGTGTCAGGTGTCATTTTTTACGCCATGATGTTTACTTTCCATCGGTACCTTGATTGCGCATATGTGACTTTTTGATCACTTTTTACAAAATTTTTTATAAATTTGATGCGACCAAAAATGCGCAATTTTGCACTTTGGAAATTTTTTGCGCTGACGCAGTTTAACGTGCGAGATCAGGAAAGTGATAAAATAGTTCGGGCGATTACGTGCGCATCGATACCAAATATGTTTATTTATTTGTTTATTTATTAATTTATATTTATAAAATGGGAAAAGGAGGGTGATTTGGACTTTTATTAGGGGAGGGGATTTTTATTAATAAAAACACTTTTTCTTTTTTTTTTTTTCTTACATAAACTAGAAGCTCCCCTGGGGGACTCGTGTATATACACAGCACTGATCCCCCTGGGGGACTCGTGTATATACACAGCACCGATCCCCCTGGGGGACTCGTGTATATACACAGCACCGATCCCCCTGGGGGACTCGTGTATATACACAGCACTGATCCCCCTGGGGGACTCGTGTATATACACAGCACTGATCCCCCTGGGGGACTCGTGTATATACACAGCACTGATCCCCCTGGGGGACTCGTGTATATACACAGCACTGATCCCCCTGGGGGACTCGTGTATATACACAGCACTGATCCCCCTGGGGGACTCGTGTATATACACAGCACTGATCCCCCTGGGGGACTCGTGTATATACACAGCACTGATCCCCCTGGGGGACTCGTGTATATACACAGCACTGATCCCCCTGGGGGACTCGTATATACACAGCAAAGATCGATTACATCGGTCATAGATTGCTTTGGCCTGCTTCAGGCCACAGCAATCTATTGCCGAGCCGGGATCAGCGTCATTGCGACGCTGAGGCCCGGAACGGGCAGAAAAACTGATCTCCCTCCCGCAATCGCATCGCGGGGGGGGGGGGGGGGGGGAGATCCGTCCCACTAGACACCAGGGATGTTGTGCATAAAGCACTTCAATGCAGCTGTCAGGTTTGACAGCTGCATTGAAGTGCTTAATTAGCCGACGTGGCAACGGGACCCGTGCCGGCTAATAGAGGTGTCGTTCAGAGCGGGGTTCCGGCGGGAACGTACCAGACGTACGTCATGGGTCGCTAAATTAATATAGAAGTATATCAAAGGGTAGGCGCTTCCATCGGCTGGCTGCCCTTTCCTATGCTGAGTGGACCTATGGGACGTTCAAAGACCCTTTGGAGGGGGATTTCCTTTAAGGTGCCTTAGCCGAGTAGTCTCTTTCCTGGTGAGGGGCCGACGCTATCACCTTAGATTTTTGTTTTGTTTTTGTGATGGATCGGATGTAGACGGCTTACAGACATCGAACCTGAGCCCTGAGGGTTTGCTGGGTGGTCTATGGTGTTGGGGATATGTAAAGTATGGAGTGTGTATGGAGTATATAGTGTGTGTGTGTGTGTGTGTGTGTGTGTGTGTGTGTGTGTGTGTAATATATATATTATACACATATAGTTAGTATCTGTATATGCTTCAATAGGCTCTTATATTCTTTTGCTATGAATTGTTTATATGTCTGCTATTTCATTAGTTTATGAATTATTGTTATGGTTATTATGCCGCTTTTAGGTTTTGTATTTTTATATAAAATAAGAGTTACAATCATATGCGTATATGAGAAGGTCCATAGCTGTCCTGCAGTACTTGCCTGGGTCAGAGGTGGCGCCATCCTTCTCACTTCCGGGCACAGACAAGGCTGAAATCTTTAACCCCTTGAATTCCTGGTGGAGCAGGATCCTGTGCACCTCGCATTCTGCCTCAATGTGAACGGAACGCAAGATCTGAGGATGAGATCAGAGATGTAGACGCGGTGGACGGAGATATCAGGAGACGAGTCTCTTCCATGTTCTGGTAGTCACCTCCTGAGCAGCCTTTAGATCGATCCCTTCATGCCAGTCCGGACCCAGAGCGCTACCAATCCCGCCATCCTGCTGCCCTAAAATAACATACACCGCTGCTTACTGCCAGAACGTGGTCCCAGGAACCCCCAAACCCCCCACTGCTTACTGCCAGAACGTGGTCCCGGGAACCCCCAAACCTCCCGCGGCTTACTGCCAGAACGTGGTCCCGGGAACCCCCAAACCTCCCGCGGCTTACTGCCAGAACGTGGTCCTGGGAACCCCCAAACCCCCCGCTGCTTACTGCCAGAACGTGGCCCCGGGGACCCCCACTGCTTACTGCCAGAGCATGGCTATCGGGGACCCCCCGCTGCTTACAGCCAGAACATGGCCCCGGGGACCCCCACACCCCCCACTGCTTAAAGCCAGAACATAGCCCCGGGGACCCCCACACCCCCCGCTGCTTACAACCAGAACATGGCCCCGGGGACCCCCACACCCCCAGCTGCTTACTGCCAGAACATGGCCCCGGGGACCCCCACACCCCCCGCTGCTTACAACCAGAACATGGCCCCGGGGACCCCCACACCCCCAGCTGCTTACTGCCAGAGCATGGCTACCGGGGACCCCCCGCTGCTTAGAGCCAGAACATGGCCCCGGGGACCCCCACACCCCCAGCTGCTTACAGCCAGAACATGGCCCCAGGGACCCCCACACCCCCTGCAGCTTACAACGAGAACATGGCCCCAGGGACCCCCGCTGCTTAAAGCCAGAACATGGCCCCAGGGACCCCCGCACTCACCACTGCCCCCTTCTGTAGTGTATTTCATCCTCTTGCAGGTCAGGGAGGTTGGAGGTTTCTCAGACTTGAGCTGTGGTATGAGGAATTCTGCGGCTCCGGCGTCAAAGAAGGTATTGCCAATGGACTTATCCTTGATGGCCCAGATGACCTCACACCCCTCCATCTCGTACCTGCAAAGGACAAAAGAGACTGCTTACAGCCATGAGATCCGACCGGCCAGAGCGAGGAGACCGGGACCGAGCCGACCGGCCAGAGCGAGGAGATCCACCGATCACAGTAAGAAACAGAGCCGACCCGTCAGAGCAAGGAATCCATGACAGAGCCGACCCGACAGAGCGAGGAATCCATGACAGAGCCGACCCGACAGAGCAAGGAATCCATGACAGAGCCGACCCGTCAGAGCAAAGAGGCCGAGCCGAGAAGACCGAAGCAGATCTGTGGGGACCGAGGTGACCCGCCAGAGCGAGGAGACCGAGACCGAGCCGACCCGACAGAGCGAGGAGACCGAAACTGAGCCGACCGAGACCGAGCCGACCCGACAGAGCGAGGAGACCGAGCCGACCCGACAGAGCGAGGAGACAGAGACCGAGCCGACCTGACAGAGCGAGGAGACCGAGACAGAGACCGAGCCGACCTGACAGAGCGAGGAGACCGAGACCGAGCCGACCCGACAGAGCGAGGAGACCGAGACAGAGACCGAGCCGACCCGACAGAGCGAGGAGACAGAGACCGAGCCGACAGAGCGAGGAGATGAAACAGAACTAGGAGACTGAACCAGCGATCAGAGCGAGGAGACGGATTAGAGGAGTGATGGAAGTGACTGATCACAGCAGGGAGGCTGTTCCTTTGTATCGGCGGACATGTCCTTTTACTTACACCAGCTCCAGAGCTATCCCACCATTGCCCACGACCATCACTCTCCGCGCCCTGGTCAGATGCTGCTGGAAGGTCTGTAACATGGAGAGAGGAGACTGGATGAGCAGTGCTGCCAGGGCTTACACAGCAGAGAGGAGTAGTGTCTGGTCCGTACCCGGGCGCTGTCAGTATCACGGATCCCCAGCACATACGGATTCCCCTCTACGATGAGGCGAGGCCGGGCCCCGGTGCACACACACAGCTGATCATACTGGTAACACGTCCCGTCCTCCGTCACCACCACCTGCAGAACATCAATAAGAGCCATCACTCAGGAGCCTGGGAAAGCTGGGTGATCACGGTACAGAGCTCACTCAGGAGCCTGGGAAAGCTGGGTGATCACCATATAGAACACACTGAGGAGCCTGGGAAAGCTGTGTGATCACCAGATAGAGCACACTGAGGAGCCTGGGAAAGCTGGGTGATCACCATACAGAGCACACTGAGGAGCCTGGGAAAGCTGGGTGATCACCATACAGAGCACACTGAGGAGCCTGGGAAAGCTGGGTGATCTGATCACCATACAGAGCACAATGAGGAGCCTGGGAAAGCTGGGTGATTCCCATACAGAGCTCACTCAGGAGCCTGGAAAAGCTGGGTGATTACCATACAGAGCACACTGAGGAGCCTGGGAAAGCTGGGTGATCACCATACAGAGCACACTGAGGAGCCTGGGAAAGCTGGGTGATCACCATATAGAACACACTGAGGAGCCTGGGAAAGCTGTGTGATCACCAGATAGAGCACACTGAGGAGCCTGGGAAAGCTGGGTGATCACCATACAGAGCACACTGAGGAGCCTGGGAAAGCTGGGTGATCACCATACAGAGCACACTGAGGAGCCTGGGAAAGCTGGGTGATCTGATCACCATACAGAGCACAATGAGGAGCCTGGGAAAGCTGGGTGATTCCCATACAGAGCTCACTCAGGAGCCTGGAAAAGCTGGGTGATTACCATACAGAGCACACTGAGGAGCCTGGGAAAGCTGGGTGATCACCATACAGAGCACACTGAGGAGCCTGGGAAAGCTGGGTGATCACCATATAGAACACACTGAGGAGCCTGGGAAAGCTGTGTGATCACCAGATAGAGCTCACTCAGGAGCCTGGGAAAGCTGGGTAATCACCATACAGAGCACACTGAGGAGCCTGGGAAAGCTGGGTGATCTGATCACCATACAGAGCACAATGAGGAGCCTGGGAAAGCTGGGTGATTCCCATACAGAGCTCACTCAGGAGCCTGGGAAAGTTGGGTGATCACAATACAGTGCTAACTCAGGAGACTGGGTGACAGTAATGGAGGAGGATACAGGTAGACACCACATTAGACACATGAGCACCCCCCCCCCCCCCCCCCCCCCCAAGAACCGCAGGGCCCCCCCCCCCCGCCATTGTCACATGACCCTCACCTGCTGATCGGCCTTTAACTCCTTTAGTGCCGAGTGCACAACCCTGATATTAGGAAATTGAGACTGCAGAGCGGCGCTCGTCTGCTCCTCCACATCAAACTCCTCCAGCGCCCGCGAGACCTGAGAGATGATGCAAGAGCCATTACCGCAGCAACACAGGAGGATGCCCACCCACCCCAATCCCCATGCTGGGTAGTGCCCACCCCCCCCAATCCCCATGCTGGGTAGTGCCCCCCCCCCCCCCCCCAATCCCCATGCTGGGTAGTGCCCACCCCCCCCAATCCCCATGCTGGGTAGTGCCCCCCCCCCCCAATCCCCATGCTGGGTAGTGCCCCCCCCCCCCCAATCCCCATGCTGGGTAGTGCCCACCCCCCCAATCCCCATGCTGGGTAGTGCCCCCCCCCCCCCAATCCCCATGCTGGGTAGTGCCCCCCCCCCCCCCAATCCCCATGCTGGGTAGTGCCCACCCACCCAACCCCCATGCTGGGTAGTGCCCCCCCCCCCCCCAATCCCCATGCTGGGTAGTGCCCACCAAGAGCAAAGCATCCTACCTGCCTCACGTTGGTCACAGCCTTAACCAGCGGAGCCGCAGTAAGCAGGTATATGACATCATCAGGAAACTGCAGGGAGAGCTGGAATATACAGATACAGCAGTGACATCACCGCTCTCCAGATATATTATACAGCAGTGACATCACCGCTCTCCAGATATATTATACAGCAGTGACATCACCGCTCTCCAGATATATTATACAGCAGTGACATCACCGCTCTCCAGCTATATTATACAGCAGTGACATCACCGCTCTCCAGATATATTATACAGCAGTGACATCACCGCTCTCCAGATATCAGATATATTATACAGCAGTGACATCACCGCTCTCCAGATATCAGATATATTATACAGCAGTGACATCACCGCTCTCCAGATATCAGATATATTATACAGCAGTGACATCACCGCTCTCCAGATATCAGAT
Source organism: Dendropsophus ebraccatus (assembly GCF_027789765.1). Taxonomy (NCBI): domain Eukaryota; kingdom Metazoa; phylum Chordata; class Amphibia; order Anura; family Hylidae; genus Dendropsophus; species Dendropsophus ebraccatus. The sequence goes on along the minus strand of NC_091454.1, from coordinate 2,089,129 downwards.
ATATTATACAGCAGTGACATCACCGCTCTCCAGATATCAGCTATATTATACAGCAGTGACATCACCGCTCTCCAGATATCAGCTATATTATACAGCAGTGACATCACCGCTCTCCAGATATCAGCTATATTATACAGCAGTGACATCACCGCTCTCCAGATATCAGCTATATTATACAGCAGTGACATCACCGCTCTCCAGATATATTATACAGCAGTGACATCACCGCTCTCCAGATATATTATACAGCAGTGACATCACCACTCTCCAGATATATTATACAGCAGTGACATCACCGCTCTCCAGATATATTATACAGCAGTGACATCACCGCTCTCCAGATATCAGATATATTATACAGGAGGTGACATCACCGCTCTCCAGATATCAGATATATTATACAGCAGTGACATCACCGCTCTCCAGATATATTATACAGCAGTGACATCACCGCTCTCCAGATATATTATACAGCAGTGACATCACCGCTCTCCAGATATATTATACAGCAGTGACATCACCGCTCTCCAGATATCAGATATATTATACAGCAGTGACATCACCGCTCTCCAGATATCATATATATTATACAGCAGTGACATCACCGCTCTCCAGATATCATATATATTATACAGCAGTGACATCATCGCTCTCCAGCTATATTATACAGCAGTGACATCACCGCTCTCCAGATATTATACAGCAGTGACATCACCGCTCTCCAGATATTATACAGCAGTGACATCACCGCTCTCCAGATATATTATACAGCAGTGACATCACCGCTCTCCAGATATATTATACAGCAGTGACATCACCGCTCTCCAGATATATTATACAGCAGTGACATCACCGCTCTCCAGATATCAGATATATTATACAGCAATGACATCACCGCTCTCCAGATATATTATACAGCAGTGACATCACCGCTCTCCAGATATATTATACAGCAGTGACATCACCGCTCTCCAGATATATTATACAGCAGTGACATCACCGCTCTCCAGATATATTATACAGCAGTGACATCACCACTCTCCAGATATATTATACAGCAGTGACATCACCGCTCTCCAGATATATTATACAGCAGTGACATCACCGCTCTCCAGATATATTATACAGCAGTGACATCACCGCTCTCCAGATATCAGATATATTATACAGCAATGACATCACCGCTCTCCAGATATATTATACAGCAGTGACATCACCGCTCTCCAGATATCAGATATATTATACAGCAGTGACATCACCGCTCTCCAGATATCAGATATATTTTACAGCAGTGACATCACCGCTCTCCAGATATATTATACAGCAGTGACATCACCGCTCTCCAGATATCAGCTATATTATACAGCAGTGACATCACCGCTCTCCAGATATATTATACAGCAGTGACATCACCGCTCTCCAGATATATTATACAGCAGTGACATCACCGCTCTCCATATATATTATACAGCAGTGACATCACCGCTCTCCAGATATATTATACAGCAGTGACATCACCGCTCTCCAGATATATTATACAGCAGTGACATCACCGCTCTCCAGCTATATTATACAGCAGTGACATCACCGCTCTCCAGCTATATTATACAGCAGTGACATCACCGCTCTCCAGATATCAGATATATTATACAGCAGTGACATCACCGCTCTCCAGATATATTATACAGCAGTGACATCACCGCTCTCCAGATATCAGATATATTATACAGCAGTGACATCACCGCTCTCCAGATATCAGATATATTATACAGCAGTGACATCACCGCTCTCCAGATATCAGATATATTATACAGGAGGTGACATCACTGCTCTCCAGATATATTATACAGCAGTGACATCACCGCTCTCCAGATATATTATACAGCAGTGACATCACCGCTCTCCAGATATATTATACAGCAGTGACATCACCGCTCTCCAGATATTATACAGCAGTGACATCACCGCTCTCCAGATATATTATACAGCAGTGACATCACCGCTCTCCAGATATATTATACAGCAGTGACATCACCGCTCTCCAGATATCAGATATATTATACAGCAGTGACATCACTGCTCTCCAGATATATTATACAGCAGTGACATCACCGCTCTCCAGATATATTATACAGCAGTGACATCACCGCTCTCCAGATATCAGATATATTATACAGCAGTGACATCACCGCTCTCCAGATATCAGATATATTATACAGCAGTGACATCACCGCTCTCCAGATATATTACACAGCAGTGACATCACCGCTCTCCAGATATATTATACAGCAGTGACATCACCGCTCTCCAGATATCAGCTATATTATACAGCAGTGACATCACCGCTCTCCAGATATCAGATATATTATACAGCAGTGACATCACCGCTCTCCAGATATCAGATATATTATACAGCAGTGACATCACCGCTCTCCAGATATCAGATATATTATACAGCAGTGACATCACCGCTCTCCAGATATATTATACAGCAGTGACATCACCGCTCTCCAGATATATTATATAGCAGTGACATCACCGCTCTCCAGCTATATTATACAGCAGTGACATCACCGCTCTCCAGATATATTATACAGCAGTGACATCACCGCTCTCCAGATATCAGATATATTATACAGCAGTGACATCACCGCTCTCCAGATATCAGATATATTTTACAGCAGTGACATCACCGCTCTCCAGATATATTATACAGCAGTGACATCACCGCTCTCCAGATATCAGCTATATTATACAGCAGTGACATCACCGCTCTCCAGATATATTATACAGCAGTGACATCACCGCTCTCCAGATATATTATACAGCAGTGACATCACCGCTCTCCATATATATTATACAGCAGTGACATCACCGCTCTCCAGATATATTATACAGCAGTGACATCACCGCTCTCCAGATATATTATACAGCAGTGACATCACCGCTCTCCAGATATCAGATATATTATACAGGAGGTGACATCACCGCTCTCCAGATATCAGATATATTATACAGCAGTGACATCACCGCTCTCCAGCTATATTATACAGCAGTGACATCACCGCTCTCCAGCTATATTATACAGCAGTGACATCACCGCTCTCCAGATATCAGATATATTATACAGCAGTGACATCACCGCTCTCCAGATATATTATACAGCAGTGACATCACCGCTCTCCAGATATCAGATATATTATACAGCAGTGACATCACCGCTCTCCAGATATCAGATATATTATACAGCAGTGACATCACCGCTCTCCAGATATCAGATATATTATACAGGAGGTGACATCACTGCTCTCCAGATATATTATACAGCAGTGACATCACCGCTCTCCAGATATATTATACAGCAGTGACATCACCGCTCTCCAGATATATTATACAGCAGTGACATCACTGCTCTCCAGATATATTATACAGCAGTGACATCACCGCTCTCCAGATATATTATACAGCAGTGACATCACCGCTCTCCAGATATATTATACAGCAGTGACATCACCGCTCTCCAGATATTATACAGCAGTGACATCACCGCTCTCCAGATATATTATACAGCAGTGACATCACCGCTCTCCAGATATATTATACAGCAGTGACATCACCGCTCTCCAGATATCAGATATATTATACAGCAGTGACATCACTGCTCTCCAGATATATTATACAGCAGTGACATCACCGCTCTCCAGATATCAGATATATTATACAGCAGTGACATCACCGCTCTCCAGATATCAGATATATTATACAGCAGTGACATCACCGCTCTCCAGATATATTATACAGCAGTGACATCACCGCTCTCCAGATATATTATACAGCAGTGACATCACCGCTCTCCAGATATCAGCTATATTATACAGCAGTGACATCACCGCTCTCCAGATATCAGATATATTATACAGCAGTGACATCACCGCTCTCCAGATATCAGATATATTATACAGCAGTGACATCACCGCTCTCCAGATATATTATACAGCAGTGACATCACCGCTCTCCAGATATATTATATAGCAGTGACATCACCGCTCTCCAGATACCAGATATATTATACAGCAGTGACATCACCGCTCTCCAGATATCAGCTATATTATACAGCAGTGACATCACCGCTCTCCAGATATATTATACAGCAGTGACATCACCTCTCTCCAGCTATATTATACAGCAGTGACATCACCTCTCTCCAGCTATATTATACAGCAGTGACATCACCGCTCTCCAGATATCAGATATATTATACAGCAGTGACATCACCGCTCTCCAGATATATTATACAGCAGTGACATCACCACTCTCCAGATATATTATACAGCAGTGACATCACCGCTCTCCAGATATATTATACAGCAGTGACATCACCGCTCTCCAGATATATTATACAGCAGTGACATCACCGCTCTCCAGATATCATATATATTATACAGCAGTGACATCATCGCTCTCCAGCTATATTATACAGCAGTGACATCACCGCTCTCCAGATATTATACAGCAGTGACATCACCGCTCTCCAGATATATTATACAGCAGTGACATCACCGCTCTCCAGATATCAGCTATATTATACAGCAGTGACATCACCGCTCTCCAGATATCAGCTATATTATACAGCAGTGACATCACCGCTCTCCAGATATATTATACAGCAGTGACATCACCGCTCTCCAGATATATTATACAGCAGTGACATCACCGCTCTCCAGATATCAGATATATTATACAGCAATGACATCACCGCTCTCCAGATATATTATACAGCAGTGACATCACCGCTCTCCAGATATCAGATATATTATACAGCAATGACATCACCGCTCTCCAGATATATTATACAGCAGTGACATCACCGCTCTCCAGATATCAGATATATTATACAGCAGTGACATCACCGCTCTCCAGATATCAGATATATTATACAGCAGTGACATCACCGCTCTCCAGATATATTATACAGCAGTGACATCACCGCTCTCCAGATATCAGATATATTATACAGCAGTGACATCACCGCTCTCCAGATATCAGATATATTATACAGCAGTGACATCACCGCTCTCCAGATATATTATACAGCAGTGACATCACCGCTCTCCAGATATCAGCTATATTATACAGCAGTGACATCACCGCTCTCCAGATATATTATACAGCAGTGACATCACCGCTCTCCAGATATATTATACAGCAGTGACATCACCGCTCTCCAGATATCAGCTATATTATACAGCAGTGACATCACCGCTCTCCAGATATATTATACAGCAGTGACATCACCGCTCTCCAGATATATTATACAGCAGTGACATCACCGCTCTCCAGATATCAGCTATATTATACAGCAGTGACATCACCGCTCTCCTGATATATTATACAGCAGTGACATCACCGCTCTCCAGATATATTATACAGCAGTGACATCACCGCTCTCCAGATATATTATACAGCAGTGACATCACCGCTCTCCAGATATATTATACAGCAGTGACATCACCGCTCTCCAGATATATTATACAGCAGTGACATCACCGCTCTCCAGATATATTATACAGCAGTGACATCACCGCTCTCCAGATATTATACAGCAGTGACATCACCGCTCTCCAGATATATTATACAGCAGTGACATCACCGCTCTCCAGATATATTATACAGCAGTGACATCACCGCTCTCCAGATATCAGCTATATTATACAGCAGTGACATCACCGCTCTCCAGATATATTATACAGCAGTGACATCACCGCTCTCCAGATATATTATACAGCAGTGACATCACCGCTCTCCAGATATCAGCTATATTATACAGCAGTGACATCACCGCTCTCCAGATATCAGCTATATTATACAGCAGTGACATCACCGCTCTCCTGATATATTATACAGCAGTGACATCACCGCTCTCCAGATATATTATACAGCAGTGACATCACCGCTCTCCAGATATATTATACAGCAGTGACATCACCGCTCTCCAGATATCAGATATATTATACAGCAGTGACATCACCGCTCTCCTGATATATTATACAGCAGTGACATCACCGCTCTCCAGATATATTATACAGCAGTGACATCACCGCTCTCCAGATATATTATACAGCAGTGACATCACCGCTCTCCAGATATATTATACAGCAGTGACATCACCGCTCTCCAGATATATTATACAGCAGTGACATCACCGCTCTCCAGATATATTATACAGCAGTGACATCACCGCTCTCCAGATATATTATACAGCAGTGACATCACCGCTCTCCAGATATATTATACAGCAGTGACATCACCGCTCTCCAGATATCAGATATATTATACAGCAGTGACATCACCGCTCTCCAGATACCAGATATATTATACAGCAGTGACATCACCGCTCTCCAGATATATTATACAGCAGTGACATCACTGCTCTCCTGATATATTATACAGCAATGACATCACCGCTCTCCAGATACCAGATATATTATACAGCAGTGACATCACCGCTCTCCAGATATATTATACAGCAGTGACATCACCGCTCTCCAGATATCAGATATATTATACAGCAGTGACGTCACAGTAGTCTAGTTAGAATGATATATATCACAGCTATGACGTCAGTCCTCCCCCTCACTTGCTCTGCACACGTGACCCCGGCTATTCCTCCTCCGACCACCAGGCTCCTCGCTCTCACTGCAGCCGCCGCCATCTTCCCGGCCTCTGGTGACAGACACACTAAGGGGGCGGTTTATAAGACGTCACTCCCCTCCCATTGGCTCACAGCTTCCGGTTTGTCTTCTGTTTCCCCGGTAACAGGCGGAGCATTGGCGTATATTACGTGTTTCCTCTGCGCGGAGCTTTGGTCTCCAGGAAGATGGCTGCCATTTCCTCACATGGACGGGTATAGCAGTGCTGGAGGCCTGTAGGTGTGGTTGGTTTCCAGGGTGTGTAGTATGAGGGACTGGCACAGTATGAGATGGGCGGATTGTGGAGCGTGTTCACACTGGTCCAGGTCACTCTATCCACTTCTGATATTTACATCCCCCCCCCACTTTGTTATAGATGTGAAGCACGTGTTGTCTGAGTCACGTGATGCCGTATGCGCTGCCTCTCATCCTGAATCCTGTAATGGGAAGTGATGGATGAATGGCCGCCGCCGTCCTGAGGAGTGTGGGGACGGTATCACCGCGGCCTGATCCTTACAGCCGTCACTATACTCACATCCGTAGTGATCAATGGCCGCCGCCGTCCTGAGGAGTGTGGGGACGGTATCACCGCGGCCTGATCCTTACAGCCGTCACTATACTCACATCCGTAGTGATCAATGGCCGCCGCCGTCCTGAGGAGTGTGGGGACGGTATCACCGCGGCCTGATCCTTACAGCCGTCACTATACTCACATCCGTAGTGATCAATGGCCGCCGCCGTCCTGAGGAGTGTGGGGACGGTATCACTGCGGCCTGATCCTTACAGCCGTCACTATACTCACATCCGTAGTGATCAATGGCGGCCGCCGTCCTGAGGAGTGTGGGGACGGTATCACCGCGGCCTGATCCTTACAGCCGTCACTATACTCCTATCCATAGTGATCAATGGCCGCCGCCGTCCTGAGGAGTGTGGGGACGGTATCACCGCGGCCTGATCCTTACAGCCGTCACTATGCTCCTATCCGTAGTGATCAATGGCCGCCGCTGTCCTGAGGAGTGTGGGGACGGTATCACCGCGGCCTGATCCTTACAGCCGTCACTATACTCACATCCGTAGTGATCAATGGCCGCCGTCCTGAGGAGTGTGGGGACGGTATCACTGCGGCCTGATCCTTACAGCCGTCACTATACTCATATCTATAGTGATCAATGGCCGCCGCCGTCCTGAGGAGTGTGGGGACGGTATCACCGCGGCCTGATCCTTACAGCCGTCACTATACTCACATCCATAGTGATCAATGGCCGCCGCCGTCCTGAGGAGTGTGGGGACGGTATCACCGCGGCCTGATCCTTACAGCCGTCACTATACTCACATCCGTAGTGATCAATGGCCGCCGCCGTCCTGAGGAGTGTGGGGACGGTATCACCGCGGCCTGATCCTTACAGCCGTCACTATACTCATATCCATAGTGATCAATGGCGGCCGCCGTCCTGAGGAGTGTGGGGACGGTATCACCGCGGCCTGATCCTTACAGCCGTCACTATACTCCTATCCATAGTGATCAATGGCCGCCGCCGTCCTGAGGAGTGTGGGGACGGTATCACCGCGGCCTGATCCTTACAGCCGTCACTATGCTCACATCCGTAGTGATCAATGGCCGCCGCCGTCCTGAGGAGTGTGGGGACGGTATCACCGCGGCCTGATCCTTACAGCCGTCACTATACTCATATCCATAGTGATCAATGGCGGCCGCCGTCCTGAGGAGTGTGGGGACGGTATCACCGCGGCCTGATCCTTACAGCCGTCACTATACTCACATCCATAGTGATCAATGGCGGCCGCCGTCCTGAGGAGTGTGGGGACGGTATCACCGCGGCCTGATCCTTACATCCGTCACTATACTCACATCCGTAGTGATCAATGGCCGCCGCCGTCCTGAGGAGTGTGGGGACGGTATCACCGCGGCCTGATCCTTACAGCCATCACTATACTCCTATCCATAGTGATCAATGGCGGCCGCCGTCCTGAGGAGTGTGGGGACGGTATCACCGCGGCCTGATCCTTACAGCCGTCACTATACTCACATCCGTAGTGATCAATGGCCGCCGCCGTCCTGAGGAGTGTGGGGACGGTATCACCGCGGCCTGATCCTTACAGCCGTCACTATACTCACATCCATAGTGATCAATGGCCGCCGCCGTCCTGAGGAGTGTGGGGACGGTATCACCGCGGCCTGATCCTTACAGCCGTCACTATACTCATATCCATAGTGATCAATGGCGGCCGCCGTCCTGAGGAGTGTGGGGACGGTATCACCGCGGCCTGATCCTTACAGCCGTCACTATGCTCATATTCATAGTGATCAATGGCGGCCGCCGTCCTGAGGAGTGTGGGGACGGTATCACCGCGGCCTGATCCTTACAGCCGTCACTATACTCCTATCCATAGTGATCAATGGCCGCCGCCGTCCTGAGGAGTGTGGGGACGGTATCACCGCGGCCTGATCCTTACAGCCATCACTATACTCCTATCCATAGTGATCAATGGCGGCCGCCGTCCTGAGGAGTGTGGGGACGGTATCACCGCGGCCTGATCCTTACAGCCGTCACTATGCTCACATCCATAGTGATCAATGGCGGCTGCCGTCCTGAGGAGTGTGGGGACGGTATCACCGCGGCCTGATCCTTACAGCCATCACTATGCTCATATTCATAGTGATCAATGGCCGCCGCCGTCCTGAGGAGTGTGGGGACGGTATCACCGCGGCCTGATCCTTACAGCTGTCACTATGCTCATATTCATAGTGATCAATGGCCGCTGCCATCCTTTTTACAGTCTGTTCCTGCCTTTGGCTTCAAAAATCTGTCAGACAAATCTTTCTGTGTAAACGCACAATTACTCACCACTGTGTCAGTCAGCAACCGCCAACCCCGCAAAGCGAGCACAAACAGGGAAAGGAGGCCATAGAACGGCCCTGCAACCCCAATGTCACAGGACCAAACCCCAAGGGCCCTCCTAGACTATGGTCACACTTGTGTTGCTTGGTGGCAGCTTTCTCCGCCAGCTGTGCCTGATGGGTTTTGGGGGGGCCCTTGGGGTTTGGTCCTGTGACATTGGGGTTGCAGGGCCATTCTATGGCCTCCTTCCCTGTTTGTGCTTGCTTTGCAGGGTTGGCGGTCGCTGACTGACACAGTGTGGAGTTAGTGTCGGGACCCATGTGAACCCGGGGACCTGCATGTGGTACATGAGGCAATATGGTTTGATCAAATTATATACGAACATCCTGGAGTTGGTTTTTAAATGTAGCCAAGTGGCATTAGTGTCAGCCATAGGTGTGAGGTATTAGTGTCAGCCATAGGTGTGAGGTGCAGCATTAGTGTCAGCCATAGGTGTGAGGTATTAGTGTCAGCCATAGGTGTGAGGTGCAGCATTAGTGTCAGCCATAGGTGTGAGGTGCAGCATTAGTGTCAGCCATAGGTGTGAGGTGCAGCATTAGTGTCAGCCATAGGTGTGAGGTGCAGCATTAGTGTCAGCCATAGGTGTGAGGTGCAGCATTAGTGCCAGCCATAGGTGTGAGGTATTAGTGTCAGCCATAGGTGTGAGGTGCAGCATTAGTGTCAGCCATAGGTGTGAGGTGCAGCATTAGTGTCAGCCATAGGTGTGAGGTATTAGTGTCAGCCATAGGTGTGAGGTATTAGTGTCAGCCATAGGTGTGAGGTGCAGCATTAGTGTCAGCCATAGGTGTGAGGTGCAGCATTAGTGTCAGCCATAGGCGTGAGGTGCAGCTCCTTTCTCTCCATGTCCGTGCGTTATAGTTTATGCTGTGCTCAGAGGCGTAGCTAATGTCTCTTGGACCTTGATGCAAGAGGTCAACTTGGGCCCCTCCTTCCTTGGCCAAGCAATGCTATTGGTGTGTATGTATGTGTGTGTGTGTGTGTGTATATATATATATATATATATATATATATATATATATAATTACCAATAATACCTGTATATAGGAAAGAAATATTATCACTATACATATTACCGCCATACTTTTACTGACCAAATCCTGTATACTGAGACCAATAATATCAGTATACAAGGGGGAAGTATTACCACTACACCACAACCATCACCAATATATTGTTACAGACTAAATCCAGTATACTAACACCAATAAAACACAGTACCAGATAACAAGTAACAGATATAACCACTACATACTGACTAACACCACCACTGCTACTAAACAATAACAACAACATACTAACACTGCTAACTAACACCACCGCTGCTACTGAACAACCCCACCACATACTGACTAACAGCACCGCTGCTACTGAACAACCCCACCACATACTGACTAACACCACCGCTGCTACTGAACAACCCCACCACATACTGACTAACAGCACCGCTGCTACTGAACAACACCACCACATACTGACTAACACCACCGCTGCTACTGAACAACACCACCACATACTGACTAACACCACCGCTGCTACTGAACAACACCACCACATACTGACTAACACCACCGCTGCTACTGAACAACACCACCACATACTGACTAACACCACCGCTGCTACTGAACAACACCACCACATACTGACTAACTGCACCGCTGCTACTGAACAACACCACCACATACTGACTAACACCACCGCTGCTACTGAACAACACCACCACATACTGACTAACTGCACCGCTGCTACTGAACAACACCACCACATACTGACTAACAGCACCGCTGCTACTGAATAAAATCCTCTGTACACAGATCACTATCACCCTATACAGTCATATAGAGGTAGCCCCAGCTCCACTCCTATACACCATATACATTACAGTGCAGTTATATCAGGTGACTTACAGGGGGCGTCTTTTCTCATCAGAATTCTTCCCTTTTCGTCTTCTTCTCCATCTGTCCTGGTCCATTATGAGAACTTCTCCGAGCCACGAATCCACAGAATCTTCCAGACAGACATATTAGGCTCCTCACTCCGTCACCATCCTCATCTCTATACAAACTGCACATGTGTATTGACCCCTTTACACCCTCATTTAGTGGGTAGGCTGACTCTATTTGACCCCCTTATAGTATATGCCCCCCTCTGTGTGGTCCACTGTAGTACATGCATCCCTCTGTGCATGCCCTATTGTATACGCCCCCAATGTTTCCCCCTTATAGATGTCCTCCCATGTTATCTCCCTTATAGATGGCCCCCCAAGTTATCGCCCTTATAGATGGCCCCCATGTTATCGCCCTTATAGATGGCCCCCATGTTATCGCCCTTACAGATGGCCCCCATGTTATCGCCCTTATAGATGGCCTCCCATGTTATCCACCTTATAGATGCTTCCCATGTTATCCACCTTATAGATGCTTCCCATGTTATCCACCTTATAGATGGCCTCCCATGTTATCGCCCTTATAGATGGCCCCCATGTTATTGCCCTTACAGATGGCCCCCCTATTATCCCCCTTATAGATGGCCCCCCTGTTATCCCCTTATAGATGGCCCCCCTGTTATCCCCTTATAGATGGCCCCCCTGTTATACCCTTATAGATGGCCCCCATGTTATCCCCTTATAGAAAGCCCCCCTGTTATCCCCTTATAGAAAGCCCCCCTGTTATCCCCTTATAGATGGCCCCATGTTATCCCCCTTATAGATACCTCCCATGTATCCCCCTTATAGATGCCCCCCCCTGTTATCCCCTTATAGATGGCCCCCCTGTGTATTATCCCCCTTATAGATGGCTCCTCTGTGTATTATCCCCCTTATAGATGGCTCCTCTGTGTATTATCCTTATAGATGGCTCCTCTGTGTATTATCCTTATAGATGGCTCCTCTGTGTATTATCCCCCTTATAGATGGCTCCTCTGTGTATTATCCTCCTTATAGATGGCTCCTCTGTGTATTATCCTTATAGATGGCTCCTCTGTGTATTATCCTTATAGATGGCTCCTCTGTGTATTATCCCCCTTATAGATGGCTCCTCTGTGTATTATCCCCCTTATAGATGGCTCCTCTGTGTATTATCCTTATAGATGGCTCCTCTGTGTATTATCCCCCTTATAGATGGCCCCTCTGTGTATTATCCCCCTTATAGATGGCTCCTCTGTGTATTATCCCCCTTATAGATGGCCCCTCTGTGTATTATCCCCCCTTATAGATGGCTCCTCTGTGTATTATCCCCTTATAGATGGCTCCTCTGTGTATTATCCCCCTTATAGATGGCTCCATGTTATCATCCTCATAGATGGCCTCCCATGTTATCACCCTCATAGATGGCCTTCCATGTTATCACCCTCATAGATGGCCTCCCATGTTATCTCCCTTATAGATTCCTCCCATGTTATCCCCCTTATAGATGGCCCCCATGTTATCCCCCTTATAGATGGCCCCCATGTTATCCCCCTTATAGATGGCCCCCATGTTATCCCCCTTATAGATGGCCCCCATGTTATCCCCCTTATAGATGGCCCCCATGTTATCCCCCTTATAGATGGCCCCCATGTTATCCCCCTTATAGATGGCCCCCATGTTATCCCCCTTATAGATGGCCTCCCATGTACCCCCCTTATAGATGGCCTCCCATGTTATCCCCTTATAGATGGCCCCCAGTCTGTGCAAAAAAAAAACAAAAAACGCCCGCCTGACAACTCACTCCCCTGCTGTGTCTCTCTCCTCCTGTCTTCTCCTCGGTCTGGCTTTCGGGGGACGCGCGTCTCCTGGCTCCCCGACTCTGTCTTGTCCCCGGCAGCAAACACAGCAGTGACCTCAGTGTGCACTGGGGATGTTACTTTCAGCACATTGGCGCTTGTAGGACACTCCCTGCGCCGGAAGTACTTCCCCTGCGCACACCGAGGTCACTACTGTGTGTGCTGCTTAGGACGGGACAGAGCCAGCAGGCGCGCGTCAGCCAGGGGTCCGTCACAGCCTCCCTCTTGTAATCGCAGGGAGGGGCAGTGTGGTGGCAAGGGGGGGGGGGGCTCGCGAACACGGTAGCTACGCCACTGGCTGTGCTTTATAGTTTGTGCCGTGCCCTATAGTCTGTGCCGTGCCCTATAGTCTGTGCCGTGCCCTATAGTCTGTGCCGTGCCCTATAGTCTGTGCCGTGCCCTATAGTCTGTGCCGTGCCCTATAGTCTGTGCCGTGCCCTATAGCCTATCGCTCATTTTTGCTTTGTTTGGTTATTTTGTGTTATTTCCCTGGTTCTGGCGGCTCCTCGCCTGCCCTGACCTTCTGACCGCTATCTGTATGAGACATTTCCTTCCCCTCATCATACCTATGGGGTAGACCCATTACTTTCTGTCCTGGTGTTCTCGCGGCGGTCATCTCTTTGTGCTGCCTGCGGCTCTTCGCGGTGGAGGGTAATTACGGCGAGTGACTGGTGGCGCCGGCGATATCTTAATGGCCGAGGAGATGTGGCCGGCAGCAGTAAATGACATTTGTCATTGGGGCAGAGACGGCCGGTCACTTGTTATTACTGTTCACACAGAGGACGCTCCGCCGTCGCTGCTCCCGTAATCAATTGTTTCACGGTTTGCGTCACGGCAGTGAGATACATAGTGCGGCCGTCAGGAGGTGACAGCACAATTAATCTCACACATGTCTGATAATTGTCTCCAGAGGGGGAGGGGGGAGGAGGAGGCGATGACAGGCCGGCCGCACACCACATGTGTCACCCAGGCCTGCTGCTCCCCTGTATAGGTGTGTGTCTGATCACATGTCATTATGTTATATATCAGTGATGTCATCCAGGGGGCGGGGCTGTGACTACCTCTCTATACACAGGATATACAGGGGGTGGGGCTGTGACTACCTCTCTATACACGGGATATACAGGGGGCGGGGCTGTGACTATCTCTCTATACACGGGATATACAGGGGGCGGGGCTGTGACTACCTCTCTATACACAGGATATACAGGGGGCGGGGCTGTGACTACCTCTCTATACACAATATATACAGGGGTGGGGCTGTGACTACCTCTCTATACACAGGATATACAGGGGGCGGGGCTGTGACTACCTCTCTATACACAGGATATACAGGGGGCGGGGCTGTGACTACCTCTCTATACACAGGATATACAGGGGGCGGGGCTGTGACTACCTCGCTATACACAGGATATACAGGGGGTGGGGCTGTGACTACCTCTCTATACACAGGATATACAGGGGGCGGGGCTGTGACTACCTCTCTATACACAGGGGGTGGGGCTGTGACTACCTCTCTATATACAGGGGGTGGGGCTGTGACTACCTCTCTATACACAGGATATACAGGGGGCGGGGCTGTGACTACCTCTCTATACACAGGATATACAGGGGGCGGGGCTGTGACTACCTCTCTATACACAGGATATACAGGGGGTGGGGCTGTGACTACCTCTCTATACACAGGATATACAGGGGGTGGGGCTGTGACTACCTCTCTATACACAGGATATACAGGGGGTGGGGCTGTGACTACCTCTCTATACACAGGATATACAGGGGACGGGGCTGTGACTACCTCTCTATACACAGGATATACAGTGGGCGGGACTGTGATTACCTCTCTATACACAGGATATACAGGGGGCGGGGCTGTGACTACCTCTATACACAGGATATACAGGGGGCGGGGCTGTGACTACCTCTCTATACACAGGATATACAGGGGGCGGGGCTGTGACTACCTCTCTATACACAGGATATACAGGGGGCGGGGCTGTGACTACCTCTATACACAGGATATACAGGGGACGGGGCTGTGACTACCTCTCTATACACAGGATATACAGTGGGCGGGGCTCTGACTACCTCTCTACACAGGATATACAGGGGGCGGGGCTCTGACTACCTCTCTACACAGGATATACAGGGGGCGGGGCTGTGACTACCTCTATACATGGTATATACAGGGGGCGGGGCTGTGACTACCTCTCTATACACAGGATATACAGGGGGCAGGGCTGTGACTACCTCTATATACAGGGGGCGGGGCTGTGACTACCTCTCTATATACAGGATATACAGGGGGCGGGGCTGTGACTACCTCTCTGTATACAGGATATACAGGGGGCGGGGCTGTGACAACCTCTGTATATACAGGGGGCGGGGCTGTGACAACCTCTCTATACACAGGATATACAGGGGGCGGGGCTCTGACTACCTCTCTACACAGGATATACAGGGGGCGGGGCTGTGACTACCTCTATACATGGTATATACAGGGGGCGGGGCTGTGACTACCTCTCTATACACAGGATATACAGGGGGCAGGGCTGTGACTACCTCTATATACAGGGGGCGGGGCTGTGACTACCTCTCTATATACAGGATATACAGGGGGCGGGGCTGTGACTACCTCTCTGTATACAGGATATACAGGGGGCGGGGCTGTGACTACCTCTATACACAGGATATACAGGGGGGGGCTGTGACTACCTCTCTATACACAGGATATACAGGGGGCGGGGCTGTGACTACCTCTCTATACACAGGATATACAGGGGGGGGCTGTGATTACCTCTCTATACACAGGATATACAGGGGGCGGGGCTGTGACTACCTCTCTATACATGGGATATACAGACTGTTGCTGTAGAATAGTAAGTCCTGTGTATTATGTGCAGCTGGTGTCGGGGGATGGGTGCTGGTTCTCGGTGTCTCCTGGGTGTCAGGGTGTCCTCTCCCCCGATTAATCTTTGGTGACGTTCCGCATCTGAGGTGCGATCATCATCTTGTTAATTAGATGCCGGCAGGACGTAATCTTTCTCGCCCTGTCAGGCTAGATCTGTGTGATGGCGGGTGGTGACGGGGTATCCCGCTCGCTCTGGGGTTCCCGCTTGCTCATTGTTATCCTGTCCTCTGTGGATTTGGATACGATGTATCACTGGCTTCTGTGTGGCACCGATCCTCTTCCATCTCTAAATGTAGGAGCTGAGCGTGGGGCCCTCACTGTGGGTAACAGACCGGGGGGCCCTCACTGTGGGTAATAGACCGGGGGGCCCCTCACTGTGGGTAATAGACCGGGGGGGCCCCTCACTGTGGGTAATAGACCGGGGGGGCCCCTCACTGTGGGTAATAGACCGGGGGGGCCCCTCACTGTGGGTAATAGACCGGGGGGCCCTCACTGTGGGTAATAGACCGGGGGGCCCCTCACTGTGGGTAATAGACCGGGGGGCCCCTCACTGTGGGTAATAGACCGGGGGGCCCCTCACTGTGGGTAATAGACCGGGGGGGCCCCTCACTGTGGGTAATAGACCGGGGGGGCCCCTCACTGTGGGTAATAGACCGGGGGGGCCCCTCACTGTGGGTAATAGACCGGGGGGGCCCCTCACTGTGGGTAATAGACCGGGGGGGCCCCTCACTGTGGGTAATAGACCGGGGGGCCCCTCACTGTGGGTAATAGACCGGGGGCCCCTCACTCTGGGTAATAGACCAGGGGCCCTCCTTGTGTCCCTGCTCCGATGCCATTAACCATATGACTGACCTCATACCCCCGGGCTCCTGTGGATACAGGTCGGCTTCCTTGTTAGAATTGGATACAGAGCACTGAATTGGATGTCATTAATTATCTGTATACTCACCTATATACTGGGATATACATCCCTACAGTCCACAATGGCTGGGATGTGAATGTGATAGCGGGATCGGACACATATACAAGGATATATCGCCATCTCAGTACAGGTGATAGCGGGATCGGACACATATACAAGGATATATCGCCATCTCAGTACAGGTGATAGCGGGATCGGACACATATACAAGGATATATCGCCATCTCAGTACAGGTGATAGCGGGATCGGACACATATACAAGGATATATCGCCATCTCAGTACAACATGCCATGATGTGTGCTGCCTAGGACTGGCGGACAGTGTGTTGGCTTCATTCTCCGAATACATCTCATAATATGAGGAGATACGGTGATCTGCAGACATGGTGACCCATCAGAGCGCTGTGCGGAGCGCCGGCCGTGTCCGGTAATTTCATGTAATGCACAATAATCACCATTTCTTCCGACCTTTTCAGGACATTGAGATTCTTTGACTTCTTAATATTCCGATGCTGTGATGTCAGAATACCTGACGGGATTAATGTGAGTCTTTACCAGCCGCTGCTGGTCCTGTCCCGGCTCTTCTTATGCCTGGCGTCTGTAATAACTCCTTCTGACCGGAGCGCATTATCCCGAGTGTGATTCCACATCATCCCTCATTACTGCCTGACCTCGTGTCATTCAGCCCGTCACTCCGAAAACACTGGGACTTTGCATAGAAAGCGTCATTCTCACCTCACCCCCTGATGATTCAGTCTCTGGAAATGGATGGAGAGTAACCTGACCCTAGCCAGATCTGGACCTGAAACCCTTTATATACTGTATATATTGGGAGAGACACCTTGTATGCTCCCTGAGCTGTATACGGGGTCTCACAGCCTCCGGTCTCAGGTTCCAGCTTCTCCTCCCCTGAGCTGTATACAGGGCTCTCACAGCCTCCGGTCTCAGGTTCCAGCTTCTCCTCCCCTGTTACCTGAGCTGTATACGGGGTCTCACAGCCTCCGGTCTCAGGTTCCAGCTTCTCCTCCCCTGAGCTGTATACAGGGCTCTCACAGCCTCCGGTCTCAGGTTCCAGCTTCTCCTCCCCTGAGCTGTATACGGGGTCACACAGCCTCCGGTCTCAGGTTCCAGCTTCTCCTCCCCTGAGCTGTATACAGGGCTCTCACAGCCTCCGGTCTCAGGTTCCAGCTTCTCCTCCCCTGAGCTGTATACAGGGCTCTCACAGCCTCCGGTCTCAGGTTCCAGCTTCTCCTCCCCTGAGCTGTATATGGGGTCTCACAGCCTCCGGTCTCAGGTTCCAGCTTCTCCTCCCCTGAGCTGTATATGGGGTCTCACAGCCTCCGGTCTCAGGTTCCAGCTTCTCCTCCCCTGAGCTGTATACAGGCTCTCACAGCCTCCGGTCTCAGGTTCCAGCTTCTCCTCCCCTGAGCTGTATACGGGGTCTCACAGCCTCCGGTCTCAGGTTCCAGCTTCTCCTCCCCTGAGCTGTATACAGGGCTCTCACAGCCTCCGGTCTCAGGTTCCAGCTTCTCCTCCCCTGTTACCTGAGCTGTATACAGGGCTCTCACAGCCTCCGGTCTCAGGTTCCAGCTTCTCCTCCCCTGAGCTGTATACAGGGCTCTCACAGCCTCCGGTCTCAGGTTCCAGCTTCTCCTCCCCTGAGCTGTATACGGGGTCTCACAGCCTCCGGTCTCAGGTTCCAGCTTCTCCTCCCCTGAGCTGTATACAGGGCTCTCACAGCCTCCGGTCTCAGGTTCCAGCTTCTCCTCCCCTGAGCTGTATATGGGGTCTCACAGCCTCCGGTCTCAGGTTCCAGCTTCTCCTCCCCTGAGCTGTATACAGGCTCTCACAGCCTCCGGTCTCAGGTTCCAGCTTCTCCTCCCCTGAGCTGTATACAGGGCTCTCACAGCCTCCGGTCTCAGGTTCCAGCTTCTCCTCCCCTGAGCTGTATACAGGCTCTCACAGCCTCCGGTCTCAGGTTCCAGCTTCTCCTCCCCTGAGCTGTATACAGGCTCTCACAGCCTCCGGTCTCAGGTTCCAGCTTCTCCTCCCCTGAGCTGTATACGGGGTCTCACAGCCTCCGGTATCAGGTTCCAGCTTCTCCTCCCCTGTTACCTGAGCTGTATACAGGGCTCTCACAGCCTCCGGTCTCAGGTTCCAGCTTCTCCTCCCCTGAGCTGTATACAGGGCTCTCACAGCCTCCGGTCTCAGGTTCCAGCTTCTCCTCCCCTGAGCTGTATACAGGCTCTCACAGCCTCCGGTCTCAGGTTCCAGCTTCTCCTCCCCTGTTACCTGAGCTGTATACGGGGTCTCACAGCCTCCGGTCTCAGGTTCCAGCTTCTCCTCCCCTGAGCTGTATACGGGGTCTCACAGCCTCCGGTCTCAGGTTCCAGCTTCTCCTCCCCTGAGCTGTATACAGGCTCTCACAGCCTCCGGTCTCAGGTTCCAGCTTCTCCTCCCCTGAGCTGTATACAGGGCTCTCACAGCCTCCGGTCTCAGGTTCCAGCTTCTCCTCCCCTGAGCTGTATACAGGCTCTCACAGCCTCCGGTCTCAGGTTCCAGCTTCTCCTCCCCTGAGCTGTATACGGGGTCTCACAGCCTCCGGTCTCAGGTTCCAGCTTCTCCTCCCCTGAGCTGTATATGGGGTCTCACAGCCTCCGGTCTCAGGTTCCAGCTTCTCCTCCCCTGAGCTGTATACAGGCTCTCACAGCCTCCGGTCTCAGGTTCCAGCTTCTCCTCCCCTGAGCTGTATACGGGGTCTCACAGCCTCCGGTCTCAGGTTCCAGCTTCTCCTCCCCTGAGCTGTATACAGGGCTCTCACAGCCTCCGGTCTCAGGTTCCAGCTTCTCCTCCCCTGAGCTGTATACAGGGCTCTCACAGCCTCCGGTCTCAGGTTCCAGCTTCTCCTCCCCTGAGCTGTATACGGGGTCACACAGCCTCCGGTCTCAGGTTCCAGCTTCTCCTCCCCTCTTTGGTCCGGTTATTGTACACACCTCGATGTCACGTCCTGCACTCCTCTCCAACGCCCAATGCATTGGCTACCTCTGACATGTGAATTACTTTTCTCCATTACTGTCTCCCCGGAGCCTCAGGTTAATGTCATCACAGCTCTAATAGATATTACTGGGGATCTGCTGGCTGCACAGGTGCTCAGTACTGGGATATGGGGCCTGGGAGGATGTGCATCTATATACACTCCTCTACATCTATACATACACTCCTCTACATACATATATATATATATATATGTATGTACACTCATCTACATCTATACATATATACGTACATATTTTGATCACATCCTCCTTGTTATACATGTTGTCCATACTCCACGCTGTATAGGCTTGATAGCCAACTACCAATTAAGTAAATCATGTGATGTGAATAATAATAATATTTATTTTTATAGCACCAATAGATTCCGCAGCGCTTTTTTTTATTTTTATACATACAGTACATATAGGTATTACACAATTAAGTACTTAGAATAACTAAAATACAAAGTGTATATAAGACCTGCTAGTTGGAGCTTATAGACATCTCTGTAATGAGGAGGGGTGTGGTCTAATGACATCATCACCCCTTATAAGGTGTGCTTAATAATTAGGCACCTTCCTTTCCTTTGGCAAAATGGGTCAGAAGAGAGATGTGACGGACTCTGAAAAGTCTTGTGATGTCTTGCAGAACGATGCAGCAGTCTTGAAATTGCCAAACTTTAGAAGCGTTATCACAGAACAATCAAGCGTTTCATGGCAAATAGCCGGCAGGATCGCAAGAAGCGTGTGGGGGGGAAAAAGGCGCAAAATAACTGCCCATAAATTGAGGAAAATCAAGCGTGAAGTTGCCAAGGTGCCACTAGCCACAAGCTGCCATATTTATAAGCTTCAACAGATCAGTAACTGACAGGATCTATGGATGGAAGCCTATGAGGGTCAGTGTATAAAGATCAGTAACTGACAGGATCTATGGATGGAAGCCTATGAGGGTCAGCGTATACACATCAGTCACTGACAGGATCTATGGATGGAAGCTTATGAGGGTCAGCGTATACACATCAGTCACTGACAGGATCTATGGATGGAAGCTTATGAGGGTCAGCGTATACACATCCGTCACTGACAGGATCTATGGATGGAAGCTTATGAGGGTCAGCGTATACACATCCGTCACTGACAGGATGTATGTGCAGTGTCCCAGAACAGCCCTTCTCATGGTCACACTTGTATTATAACCAGTTCTGTTCTGGAAAGCTATGGTCCACTGCAAGCTGTGTGTATTGTGTTACCCTTCTCAATATTCAGGTCTGCTATTCCATTCATTTCTTGTATATCTATTCAGGTATCAGTGCCTAATGGTATTATGTCACCCCCCAGTGTTCAAGTTTGGTACTTCTCATGTATATTTCTCTGTATATGCCTTATGGTGTGGTGATGCAATGGCTGGATGTCACGTGACTGCCCCTGCTTCCATGGTAACTCCAATGGTCATCAAGCTTTGGCTGGGGTTACTATGTGACTTCCTGTTCTTCCTCAGTCTATTCCCTACCACAGAGGGGATAGGTTGTGTGTCTGTCCTCTCTCACTGCTAAGAGAGAGGCCTCCGTGTGCTCTGCTGCTCCAGTCCACTGGCTGTGTTCCTGTCTCAAGTCTCAAGATTCTCATCTGGGTGTTGATTCTTCAGTCATTCTTCAGCTCCTCTCATCATCATCTTCTCTAATCAACAACAGCAAGTATTTCAGTCACGTCTCATTCCACCCAGCATCTCAACTTCAGTTTCACTACTACTCCCATCATTGAGCACGCTACTCTCACAGCCTATTGCAGCATTACCCATTACTCTGCCTTAGTCCCGGTTGCATCCGGAGAGACTGTTGCTACTCGTTACCACCGTTAAAATAAATATACAACTACCGTTGTTTCTGAACCTTGGCATTGGTGTGATAATTGGTGCCCTGACTAAGGACAACGAGGAATCGCATGCCCAGTATTCCCGCATGGTTAGGAGTCCGGTTTCCAGCTGTATCACCCTTGTGCCTACACCGTGACAACCCTATACCCTACAGCTGCCCAGGTTCCTGCCTGTTAGCACCATCTACACTGCGGAGTGGCCCCTAGGGGCCAGGGCATCACATTTGGCGTCACGAACAGGATCTGTACTGCGTTGTCCCAACTGTCAGCATTCTCAAGGTACACTATCGATTCCCCCCAGGGGCGCACTACAACTCCCAGAGACTTTGCACCTGTCACGCTGTGGCCCAGGAAGGGGTTAAGGCCGTATTTACCAGGTTCTCGCGCGCCACTCACGCTCCGCCCCCGGCCCTTCAGCTATTACCTCCGTTGCCGGGGGAAGAAGATTCCTGCTGCACCTGTCGGAAGTTGCCAGGCCCAGCTTCCGCCCGCTCCACCGCTGTCTTCTGAAAGCCTGCAGCTCCTGTTTCTGGCATCTCAGCTCACCGCCAATCATCTGGACTACTCGGTGCAGCTCATCCAGGGATCCCGTCTGCTGCGCTGGGACAGTCAGATAAGTGAATGTCCCAACTACAGCTCGTTCAAATTGGAGTTGCTTGCTCTGGTGTGGGCCGTTACAGAAAAGTTCAAAGATTACCTTGCGGCTACACTGTCACTGTTCACTGTCTATACGGATAACAACCCGCTAGCTCACCTCAATACTGCGCGACTGGGCGCTCTGGAACAACATTGGGCCTCTAGGCTGGCCAAGTTCAACTTTGAAATGAAGTATTGAAGCGGCAAGACCAATGTGAATGGTGACCTGCTGTCTAGACTGCCTAGAGGTGAGGAAGCCCCAGAGGATGACTACTGGGAAGATGTAGAGATGCCCCCTTTTTATCAGAGATTCGCTACCCAGAATACTACCACGGCGGTCAAAGAGAGTGAGACGTCCCCTGACTCGGGGCCCTATCAAGATTTGTCCAGATGGCAGACCATCCAGAATGAGTCTAGAGTCTTGGGGGAAATCTATGACTACTTGTCTACTGGGAGAGTCCCCATGAGAATCAAGAGGCCCTATCCAGACGTTGAACTGAGACGTCTCTGGAGACAGAGGAATCGGCTCTTCCTTCATAGGGGCCTACTTCTAAGGAATTCGTTAGACCCCGTCTCTGGAGAACGATGCCATCAGATCTTGATTCCCCGGTGAGACGCCAGATTGGTGTTAGATGCCTACCATGACCGTTCCGGCCATTTCGGGGTCCATAAGACTGAGGCGACCATCCGTCAACAGTTCTATTGGATCGGGATGCGGGCTGACGTTGAGAACTGGTGTGCTGAATGTCCCGCCTGTAACATCTCCAAGGCGGGAGGAAGAGAGGCCCGAGCTCCCTTGCATTCCATTGTGTCCCACCGGCCAAATCAGCTTGTTGCCTTGGATCATGTGAAGTTGGCCCCGACGAGATGTGGATACACATATGCCCTGACCATGGTCGATCATTACTCCAAGTGGGTAGTCGTGGTACCCGTCCGGGACTTGACTGCGAGAACCACGGCCATCACTTTCTACAAAGAATATGTGAAACACTACGGCTGTCCTGAGTCCCTGCTCACAGACCGAGGCCCGGCTTTCGAATCTCAACTCTTCCATGAGCTATGCACTTACCACGAGTGCAAGAAGCTTCATACCACGGCTTATCACCCACAAGGCAGTGGTCTCTGTGAGAAAGTCAACCAGGTCTTCATCAACATGCTAAGAACAGCTTCGGTGGCAAAACGGGTGGAATGGCCTCACCTGTTGGATGAGCTGGTGGAGATCTACAACAACACCACCCATTGCTCTACGGGCTACTCCCCTTTCTATCTGATGTTTGGGCACCAAGGTCAGCTTCCTCAAGACCGCGCGCTTGGAGTTCAAGTAACTGACACTGTCAACCCTCTGCCTGATACCGACTGGGTCCAAGAGCATCAGAGGAGGATTCAAGACGCCCGAGAGATTGTCGACCAGAAGATGGGAGAGGCTCACCAGCGTCAGGAAGATTCCTATAATCAGGGGGCACATGCCACACCACTTAGAATGGGGGATAGAGTCTGGCTCAAAAAGTCTGGCTCAAAAAGTATCACCGCACCCACAAGTTGGAAAGTCTATGGGAGCCTGAACCCTATATCATTTCTGCTATTCCCTATCCAGAGACTGACGTGTATGAGGTCAAGAAGCCAGGTCTGGCCCTCAAACTGTACACCGGAATAGGATAAAGCGCTGTGTGAGGGAGGATCTGTAAGACCTCACAGCATCCTGTACAGGCACTTCCGCCAGTCCCAGAGGCTCCATCTAAACCGGCCTCTCTTGAGGATATGTTCCAAACTGAACCATTCCTCATGGCCATTGGCTATCAGGGAATTCCTATGAACACTCCAGTCATTCTGCCTCCTGCGGCTCCGCCTCCTGCGGCTCCGCCTCCTGCGGTTCCTCCTCCTCAATCTGCTGCTGTCAATGATCCCCAATCTGTTCCAGAGCAAGCTGCTAATGAAGCCAACCTCATGCTGAGACGGTCTGAGCGCTCAACTCGGGGAACACTACCAATCCGCTACAGAGACCAAAGTCCTTAAACTGTACCTGTTTTGTTGTTGTTCCTGTGTGATTAAGAAGTTCTCTGCAACGTTCAAGGTTCGTGCCTGGTCCTCCTGACTAAGTTTCCTTATTATCATCCAGCTTGTGCCTGAAGGACACTCATTGACTCAAACTGTTCTCTAGTGCCTGTCCCAGAGCCTTTACATGGACGATGTTCTATGTTGCCTAAAGAGACTTGACCACACAGAGACACTTATCCAGTTCTTCCTAAAGCACTTGTCATGATTGTGTGATTTTCAGAAATTTATTATTGCCCTTCAGTAGTCAAAAGTCTATTTTCATGTCAGTCTTATATATTTTTTTTTTCCTCTGAGTAAGAAAAGTCATTTAGATAGTCTCAGAGTAAAGTGTGTCTTTTGAAAAAGTATTTCTTCTTACAGTGTATATTTTCATGTCAGAGTCAGACAGTTTCCTCCTCCTCTGAGTAAGAAGTCAGAATGTATCTATAGCCTCAGAGAAAGTGTATGTCCTAAAGGGTATTCTATTTTTCCTCATATATTGTATTATTGTGTCATCCACTGGAAAGATTATTTGAGTCAGTGTTCTTCCAGACCTCATAGTGTTTGTTGTCCTCTATGTTTCCCTTCCTTGTGTCTCCATTGTTTGTTTATTCCTGTCTTGTCCCAACACAGTAGTTGCTGCACATAGTCCCACTCCACACTTACACTTGTCCATACATACTGCACCTTGGATACCTTTTCGTGTGTTTGGCCTATGGAGTACTTGTGTCGTATGATTGAATGGTGTGTATTGAGGCCTCAAATGTATGTTTGCTTTTATTATTTTATTCTCTCTCTTCCAGGTGTCCAAGTCACTTCACACCAACACCCGAGGCAGTACACAGGTCTTCACGTTTCTCCTTCCAGTAGGGTAACTCATTGTCATTGGAAACCTACTGTCAAACTGACTGAAATATTGAGGGTCGCCCGCCAGCAGTTAAGTAGTCCTGACTTCCATGTCAGATGGTCCACGCACTAACTACCTGTAACCAAAGTACGTTAGGCACCCCTAGGTGAAGTCCTGCCACTAGGGTTTTCTTTCTCTTCATAATTCTCGTCACCTGTGCCTTGAGCGTGGGAAACACACATCTACATACTCACTCACACTCACATTCTTTCCTTTTGTCTTGTTGTCCTGGTCCTTTATGTTCATTCGGCCACATCTACCTCAACTTGTGGTTCGCCGAGGTCGGCTCATTTCTAGTAGGGAGGTATGCAGTGTCCCAGAACAGCCCTTCTCATGGTCACACTTGTATTATAACCAGTTCTGTTCTGGAAAGCTATGGTCCACTGCAAGCTGTGTGTATTGTGTTACCCTTCTCAGTATTCAGGTCTGCTATTCCATTCATTTCTTGTATATCTATTCAGGTATCAGTGCCTAATGGTATTATGTCGCCCCCCCCAGTGTTCAAGTATGGTACTTCTCATGTATATTTCTCTGTATATGCCTTGTGGTGTGATGATGCAATAGCTGGATGTCACATGACTGCCCCTGCTTCCATGGTAACTCCAATGGTCATTGAGCTTTGGCTGGGGTTACCATGTGACTTCCTGTTCTACCTCAGTCTATTCCCTACCACAGAGGGGATAGTTTGTGTGCCTGTCCTCTCTCCCTGCTAAGAGAGAGGCCTGCGTGTGCTCTGCTGCTCCAGTCCACTGGCTGTGTTCCTGTATCAAGATTCTCATCTGGGTGTCGATTCTTCAGTCATTCTTCAGTCATTCCTCTCATCATCTTCTCTAATCATCAACAGCAAGTATTTTATTCAAGTCTCATTCCACCCAGCATCTTATCCTCAGTATCACTACTACTCCCATCATTCAGCACGCTACTCTCACAGCCTATTGCAGCATCACCCATTACTCTGCCTTATTCCCGGTTGCATCCGGAGAGACTGTTACTACTAGTTACCACCGTTACAATAAATATACAACTACCGTTGTTTCTGAACCCTGGCATTGGTGTGATAATTGGTGCCCTGACTAAGGACAACAATGAATCGCATCGCATATGGATGGAAGCCTATGAGGGTCAGCGTATACAAATCACTAACTGACAGGATCTATGGATGGAAGCCTATGAGGGTCAGTGTATACAGATCAGTCACTGACAGGATCTATGGATGGAAGCCTATGAGGGTCAGTGTATACAGACCAATCACTGACAGGATCTATGGATGGAAGCCTATGAGGGTCAGCGTATACAGATCACTAACTGACAGGATGTATGGATGGAAGCCTATGAGGGTCAGTGTATACAGATCAGTCACTGACAGGATCTATGGATGGAAGCCTATGAGGGTCAGCGTATACAGATCACTAACTGACAGGATCTATGGATGGAAGCCTATGAGGGTCAGTGTATACAGATCAGTCACTGACAGGATCTATGGATGGAAGCCTATGAGGGTCAGCGTATACAGATCACTAACTGACAGGATCTATGGATGGAAGCCTATGAGGGTCAGCGTATACAGATCACTAACTGACAGGATCTATGGATGGAAGCCTATGAGGGTCAGCGTATACAGATCACTAACTGACAGGATCTATGGATGGAAGCCTATGGAGGTCATCTTAAACAGATCAGTAACTGACAGGATGTATGGATGGAAGCCTATGAGGGTCAGTGTATACAGATCAGTAACTGACAGGATGTATGGATGGAAGCCTATGAGGGTCAGCGTATACAGATCAGTAACTGACAGGATCTATGGATGGAAGCCTATGAGGGTCAGCGTATACAGATCAGTAACTGACAGGATCTATGGATGGAAGCCTATGGAGGTCATCTTAAACAGATCAGTAACTGACAGGATGTATGGATGGAAGCCTATGAGGGTCAGTGTATACAGATCAGTAACTGACAGGATGTATGGATGGAAGCCTATGAGGGTCAGCATATACAGATCAGTATCTGACAGGATCTATGGATGGAAGCCTATGAGGGTCAGCGTATACAGATCAGTAACTGACAGGATCTATGGATGGAAGCCTATGAGGGTCAGTGTATACAGATCAGTAACTGACAGGATCTATGGATGGAAGCCTATGAGGGTCAGCGTATACAGATCAGTAACTGACAGGATCTTTGGATGGAAAGCCTATGAGGGTCAGCGTATACAGATCAGTAACTGACAGGATCTATGGATGGAAGCCTATGAGGGTCAGCGTAAAAGAAGGCGGCTAGATTGGGCACTGATTGGTTTTTGGTTTTGAATGTCAGAAATGTTTCTTTCTATATTTCCTGCTGTGCTATTGGATTACCTGGTGAGAAGAAACACGTGAGATGGGGAAAGATTGGATTCTTATTAAGTTGCCTAATAATCCTGCCCAGTAATAGTTACCTGCACAGACACAGATCTCCTCCTCCGTTACCTGCACAGACAGATCTCCTCCTCCGTTACCTGCACAGACAGATCTCCTCCTAAGTTACCTGCACAGACAGATCTCCTCCTCCGTTACCTGCACAGACAGATCTCCTCCTCCGTTACCTGCACAGACACAGATCTCCTCCTCCGTTACCTGCACAGACAGATCTCCTCCTCCTAAGTTACCTGCACAGACAGATCTCCTCCTCCGTTACCTGCACAGACAGATCTCCTCCTCCTAAGTTACCTGCACAGACAGATCTCCTCCTCCTAAGTTACCTGCACAGACAGATCTCCTCCTCCTCCGTTACCTGCACAGACAGATCTCCTCCTCCGTTACCTGCACAGACAGATCTCCTCCTCCGTTACCTGCACAGACAGATCTCCTCCTCCTAAGTTACCTGCACAGACAGATCTCCTCCTCCTCCGTTACCTGCACAGACAGATCTCCTCCTCCTCCGTTACCTGCACAGACAGATCTCCTCCTGCTAAGTTACCTGCACAGACAGATCTCCTCCTCCGTTACCTGCACAGACAGATCTCCTCCTCCTCCGTTACCTGCACAGACAGATCTCCTCCTCCTAAGTTACCTGCACAGACAGATCTCCTCCTCCTCCGTTACCTGCACAGACAGATCTCCTCCTCCGTTACCTGCACAGACAGATCTCCTCCTCCGTTACCTGCACAGACAGATCTCCTCCTCCTAAGTTACCTGCACAGACAGATCTCCTCCTCCTCCGTTACCTGCACAGACAGATCTCCTCCTCCTCCGTTACCTGCACAGACAGATCTCCTCCTGCTAAGTTACCTGCACAGACAGATCTCCTCCTCCGTTACCTGCACAGACAGATCTCCTCCTCCTAAGTTACCTGCACAGACAGATCTCCTCCTCCTCCGTTACCTGCACAGACAGATCTCCTCCTCCTCCGTTACCTGCACAGACAGATCTCCTCCTCCTCCGTTACCTGCACAGACAGATCTCCTCCTCCTCCTCCGTTACCTGCACACACAGATCTCCTCCTCCTCCTCCGTTACCTGCACACACAGATCTCCTCCTCCTCCTCCGTTACCTGCACACACAGATCTCCTCCTCCTCCGTTACCTGCACACACAGATCTCCTCCTCCTCCGTTACCTGCACAGACAGATCTCCTCCTCCTGCTAAGTTACCTGCACAGACAGATCTCCTCCTCAGTTACCTGCACAGACAGATCTCCTCCTCAGTTACCTGCACAGACAGATCTCCTCCGTTACCTGCACAGACAGATCTCCTCCTCCTAAGTTACCTGCACACACAGATCTCCTGCGGCAGGGTCACGGGATCACATAGGCCTATAACATGACTGGATGACGTGTCTCACCCGTAAGTACTTGGGATCCATAAAGTGACATGAACGGACCTGAAAATAAGACCGCTTGTGGGGTGCCGCCTTGACATAAGCCCGATCGCACGATTAACGATGTCGGAGTAACGATTTTTTTTCATAACAATCAGCGTTTAGACGGTACAATATATCGTATGGAAAATCGTTTTGCGATCGCTTAAGCCTATCCCACACATTGGTTAAATCGGCGAATGACTGTTTACACGGAACGATCTGTGAATTTTTTACGAACGACAATTTGAGAACATGTTGTAAGATCAAAATGAACGATTTCTCGTTTGTCGTTTGATCGTTCGCTGCGTTTACACATACGATTATTGTTCAAATTAGATCGTTATCGCGCAAATTCGCACGATAATTGTTACGTGCAAACGCAGCATTAGTCAGTAGACTGCAGCTACTAATGACTACATTACCCACCTGAGAATGATGGATGTTTGGTACGGGAGCAGTGTGTTTATAATGAGCACAACTGTTATATACCACCTCTTAGCTTTTAATGGCTTTCTACTGTGTTTTATTAGTGGAAGGTCCTAGTGGATGTGATTTGGTCTGTTGGCCCTTCTTGGTTTGCTATTGTCTCTGTGTTAAGCTACACCCTCCTCTGGATCCTGTCTCTGTGTCCCGCTCGGCTCTCCACTGGGTCCTGTCTCTCTGTCCCGCTCGGCTCTCCACTGGGTCCTGTCTCTCTGTCCAGCTCGGCTCTCCACTGGGTCCTGTCTCTCTGTCCCGCTCGGCTCTCCACTGGGTCCTGTCTCTCTGTCCCGCTCGGCTCTCCACTGGGTCCTGTCTCTCTGTCCCGCTCGGCCTTCCATCAGATCCTGTCTCTGTGTGCCGCTCGGCCTTCCACTGGATCCTGCCTCTACGTGTCCATTCTGGCTCTCCACTGGATCCTGTCTCTGTGTCCAGGTCAGCTCTCCACTGGATCCTGTCTCTGTGTGCCGCCCGGCCCTCCACCGGATCCTGCCTCTACGTGTCCATTCTGGGTCTCCACCGGATCCTGTCTCTATCTCCCGCTCGGCCCTTCATCGGATCCTGTCTCTGTGTCCTGCTCGGACCTCCACCGGATCCTCTCTCTGTGTTCCGCTCGGCTCTCCATTGGATCCTCTCTCTGTGTCCCACTTGGCCCTCTACCAGATCCTGCCTCTACGTGTCCATTCTGGCCCTCCACCGAATCCTGTCTCTGTGTCCAGCTCGGCCCTCCACCGGATCCTCTCTCTGTGTTCCGCTCGGCTCTCCATTGGATCCTCTCTCTGTGTCCCACTTGGCCCTCCATCAGATCCTGGCTCTACGTGTCCATTCTGGCCCTCCACCGAATCCTGTCTCTGTGTGCCGCTCGGCCCTCCACCGAATCCTGTCTCTGTGTCCAGCTCGGCCCTCCACCGGATCCTGCCTCTACGTGTCCATTTTGGGTCTCCACCGGATCCTGTCTCTGTGTCCCGCTCGGCCCTCCACCGGATCCTCTCTCTGTGTTCCGCTCGGCTCTCCACTGGATCCTGTCTGTGTCCAGCCTTGCCCTCCACTGGATCCTGTCTCTATCTCCCGCTCGGCCCTCCATCGGATCCTGTCTCTGTGTCCCACTTGGCCCTCCACCAGATCCTGTCTCTGCTTGGTCACTTTTCTTAACCTGCAGCCATGAGGAAGTGACATTGGGAGCAAAACGTCTCCACAACATGGTGAGGAGTTCATTCTTGACCTGTAAGATGTGCGATGGTCAATGTGTTCGGTATTTCAATGATTTGCTACTAATCCGAGCAGATCCGTAGATCAGCTGATGACTGATCCTAACACCATCACAAGCTCTGAACCCTTTACATCCTCGGGTATGTTTCGTAGCCACCACTCTTGTAGTTTTGGTGCTGACCCGGTCAGCAGTGTGGAGCTCTCCGACCCGCGGGGTTTACTGTTCCTTATCCCAGAAATTAGTGTAAGTTTTATCGAAAATCTGCACCTACTTCACGGGATCTGTGTCTTAGACTGGTGGAAACATGGCCTGAAGCTGCAGAACCTCTTAAAGACCATCCCTTTAATGTGACCTGTATGCCGGACGCCCCCTCTGGCTTCAGTATACAGAAAGATACAAAGTTTCCTGAGTGATAAGTTCTGCTCTTGTCCTCGGTGTTGTCCGTTCTGGAGGCCGTGTAAACCTCTCAGGAATTTTTGCAGCTCCTCCAGCTCCACTAATGGGCTCTTTACATGTATAGGAGGGAGGGGGGGCGCGTCTCCTTCATCCATAGGACTGTACGGTAATAAGACTGAGCAGCGTAACGATGGTTGGGAGGTTACCACGGCCTTTAGCACATACGATACAGAAGTGACAGTCTTACCGCCCATTACATCCATCACCAAGATCTCCGTGACCAGAACCGCACAAGAGTCGCACATATCCTGACGGTGCGGATAGAGACAGATGGATACGATGCATACACATCTATAGAGACACAGAGTAGACACATACAGATACAGGTCTATAGGGATAGAGAGTAGGATGAGATGATGTAACAGCAGAATAGTGAGTGCAGCTCTGGAGGATGAGACATGATGTAACAGAAGAATAGTGAGTGCAGCTCTGGAGGATGAGACAGGATGTAACAGCAGAATAGTGAGTGCAGCTCTGGAGGATGAGACATGATGTAACAGCAGAATAGTGAGTGCAGCTGTGGAGGATGAGATGATGTAACAGCAGTATAGTAAGTGCAGCTCTGGAGGATGAGACATGATGTAACAGCAGTATAGTGAGTGCAGCTCTGGAGGATGAGACATGATGTAACAGCAGTATAGTGAGTGCAGCTCTGGAGGATGAGACATGATGTAACAGCAGTATAGTGAGTGCAGCTCTGGAGGATGAGACATAATGTAACAGCAGAATAGTGAGTGCAGCTCTGGAGGATGAGACCAGCTGTAACAGCAGAATAGTGAGTGCAGCTCTGGAGGATGAGACACAATGTAACAGCAGTATAGTGAGTGCAGCTCTGGAGGATGAGACATGATGTAACAGCAGAATAGTGAGTGCAGCTCTGGAGGATGAGACATGATGTAACAGCAGAATAGTGAGTGCAGCTCTGGAGGATGAGACAGGATGTAACAGCAGAATAGTGAGTGCAGCTCTGGAGGATGAGACACAATGTAATAGCAGAATAGTGAGAGTTATCAATATAGCACTAGAGCTGTAACCTGCAGTATTACCAACTCGTCACTTATAAATCACGGACACAGATAAGACAATGTAGTAGGATTATAAGCCTGGATAAATGGCCCAAGTTTTATTATGGTAATCACATTTTATAGACAGAATATGGGGCGGTACTCAGGGCCGATTCAAGGGTTTCTGTCGCCTGAGGCAAACCTCAGGCGGCCGCCCCGAGTGATAGCCGGCATCCCCCCCGGCCGTGGGGCGGTCCCGCGCGACCCGATCACCCCAGCACGTCCCCCACCGACCCCGGGCACTCACCACAGCCTGGAGGTCCGTGACAGCTGCAGGGTGACATCGCGGGACCTGACGGGATGTGGAGAGCGCGGGCGACGGGACAGGTGAGCGGCCGCTGTCATTTTTGTTAAGTGATACTTAACAAAAATGACAGCAGGGGGGACATAATGCCGCCCCCAGCCGGACCGCAAATTCTGCCGCCTGAGGCGGAAGGCTCATTCCGCCTCATGGCAGAAGCGGGCCTGGCGGTACTACTCATTCATATGAAATATGTAACATCCAATACAGGCGGGGTTCCAAGTCACAAGACACATACATGTCACACTCTGATAGGCCAGTCCATATATGGTCAGTAGCTTCCTGTACTGCGCAGTCAGGGTAACACAATGTTTTATTATTCAAAAATTGTTTATAGATAAGAGTCTCTCCTCTGTTCCTTGGGTATTGTGACTATAAATGATAACTTTCCAGGAGCTCTTCTCATTGACTTGCCAGAACATCTCCAGTCTCTTCAGAGCGCAGTATATATAGGTGTAGTCATATAGGTATCTAAGGGATCCTCCTTTGATGTAGAAGGGTTTGAAAAGAAAACAAGTAAGTAGGGGTTTAAGGCCGTCCAACTCGATCACCATGATGGCGGCACTCACCCCATTGACTCTGGCATCCATTAACTGTGCCAGCATGAAGTCTGATTCGGCTAGATTTGCAGCCTTTGATTTTCTCGGTCGTATTAACGCCGATATTTTGTTTTTGCAGGAGACCAGGTTGACAGATCAAGCCTCTCTAATAAAAGCCAAGGCATGGGCCTTCACACTGGTCTCTTGCGGCTGAGCCGTATAGTGGGGTGGCGGTCCTTTTTACCTCTCCGGGGAAGTGGTGAGGTGCCTGATCTTGGATGTCCTCATTAAGGGGCAAGAGCTCCGGCTCATTAACATCTATGCCCCACAAACTAAGTGGGACCGTGAAAGCCTCTTCATGAGGATTAATGGGAACCAATCAGCCCAATCGGGCTGATATGGTTCCCTGAACTGCTGCATACAGCTCCTGCAGCAGCCGCGGCACATACCAGCCACGGCTGCAGCAGTAGCTGTATACCCGGGAAAAAACAGGACGTTAATCCACCGTGGCTCATGACAAGCAGTGCCGGGGAGGTAGTCATCTGGGCGGCTCCCCGTCCCTATGTAGTCGCCGCGCTGTGCCTGTCGGCGGGTTCGAAGAGGATAAATGACAGGCAGATGGGTACTTTACTGGCCTCTCTGCCTGCTAGATTAGACAGGTTTTATTTAAAGGAGGAAGCCGTCTCTTCCGCAGTGTCCGTGGTTGAGGTGGAGTTCTCCGACCACTGTCTAATTTTGTTTTCCCTGAATGTTTCAGAGACCCCCCGGATGGGTAGAGGCTACTGGAGGCTGAATTCGTCCCTCCTGGAAGAAGCAGAGGTAAGACAGTCCTTTGAGGATTTTCTTCAGAGTCAGGTACCTCTACTGGGCCTATGTAGTAGTAAGTCAGAGTGGTGGGAGATATTCAAGAAGCGGGTTGC
Organism: Dendropsophus ebraccatus; assembly: GCF_027789765.1. NCBI lineage: Eukaryota > Metazoa > Chordata > Amphibia > Anura > Hylidae > Dendropsophus > Dendropsophus ebraccatus. The sequence continues at coordinate 2,054,636 of NC_091454.1, read as the reverse complement.
GAGGTTCTTCCGCCAGCTCTCGAGCCTCAGATCCCTGAATAGGTATCGTGTGTATCAGGGCCTGAGGAGGAAACTCGAGCATCTCGTCTCGACTGGAGGTAGTAGAGAGGAGATCTCCAGAGTGAAAGCCTTGCTCATGAGGTGTCAGTATGATAGGCACGCATCTTTAGTTTTTGAGAGGGATTTCGGGAGGTACCGCTCGCCCGACCCCTACAGAAACTGTAAGATGTCAGTGAGTAGTAAGATTGTGACTGGACTGGTTGATAGTACGGGATCTCTGAACCGGTCCAGATCAGGGATCCTGGAGGTCGTCAGATCCTTTTACTCACACCTCTTGGGGAGGAAGGATCTAGATCGGGACGTGATGTCGGGTTTCCTGGCTGAAACCGTTCCTGAGCCAGGGGTAGACCCCTCTCTTGATGTTTTGGCAGAAGAGATCAGGGAAGAGGAAGTTAGACTGACGATTGAAGGGTTTGCCCTGAAGAAGTCGCCAGGTCCAGATGGCTTAACATCTGAGTGGTATAAGACCTTCAGGGACCTCTTGGTTCCCCTCTTGACCGAGGTCTTCAATGAGTGTCTTTCCTCGGGCACTCTGCCGAGGTCAATGAGGAGGTCAGCCCTGATTCTTCTGTCAAAGGGTAAAGATTCGAGCCGTATTGAGAATTGGAGGCCCATAGCTCTTCTCAATGTGGACAGGAAGATTCTGGCCAAGATACTGTTTAATCGGCTGGTGAAGTTTGCACCCCGACTCCTTTCGGAGGCTCAGCATTGCTCTGTTCCGGGCCGAAGCACCTTAAGTGCTGTCCTTAGTGTCAGGGAGGCAGTGGAGCGGAGTAGTGCGGGTCTTTGGAAGGGGTACTTGCTGTCCCTGGATCAGGCCAAAGCATTTGATCGGGTGAACCACGAGTACCTCTGGTCTGTCCTTCTGAGATATGGCCTACCAGATACTTTTGTCAATTGGCTTAAGATCTTGTATGTAGGGGCAGAGGGTTTCCCGCTGGTGAACGGTTGGTCTGGCCGCTCTTTTGAGGTTGGGTCTGGGGTTCGCCAGGGCTGTCCTTTGAGCCCACTCTTGTGTGTATTCTCAATTGACCCTTTCCTTAGGAGGGTTGGTTGTGGATCATTGGCAGGGGTCAGGATGAGCCTGGAGGAGCCGGAAGCCACTGAGAAAGTGGTGGCGTATGTTGATGTTACCATCTTCATAATCTCGAAAGCGGAGGCAGACATGGTGATGTCGGAGGTGGACCGCTACTCAGAGGCATCTGGGTCCAAGATCAACTGGGGCAAATGTGAGAGTCTCTGGCTGGGAGGGGGATCCCGAGTTCAATCTCCCAGACATCCCTCCAAGACCCCAAGACTCTGTAGATCCTAGTATAGGAATGTAATGTAATGCCTAGGATTTTTGCAGTCTGTTCTGTGATTACCCCACTAAAATCTGGGATGATAGCCTCCAGAATGCCGCTCAGAAGGTGAACCAGTGGAAGGGTTGGTCTTTGACCTTAAAGCGGCACTATCAGCAGGTTCTTCCCAGAAAACCTGCTGATATGCCGCAGTAGCTGTATATCTCAGTAGTATATGGCCATTAGTTTGTAAAATCGGTAAATGCTCTTATGCAAATGACTTGCATAAGAGCATTTAGGGCATTGCTTAGGGCCAGAGAGCATCGCCGCACCCAGCCCGCCTCCTCCCGTCCTGCCCCCTCCCGTCCTGCCCCCTCCCGTCCTGCCCCCTCCCGTTCTGCCCCCTCCCATTCTGCCCCCTCCCGTCCTGCCCCCTCCCGTCCTGCCCCCTCCCGTTCTGCCCCCTCCCGTCCTGCCCCCTCCCGTCCTGTCCCCTCCCGTCCTGCCCCCTCCTATCCTGCCCCCTCCTGTCCTGCCCCCTCCCGTTCTGCCCCCTCCTGTTCTGCCCCCTCCTGTTCTGCCCCCTCCTGTTCTGCCCCCTCCCGTCCTGCCCCCTCCCGTTCTGCCCCCTCCCGTCCTGCCCCCTCCTGTTCTGCCCCCTCCCGTCCTGCCCACTATGCATATTCAGAACTGCATAGTGGGCTCTATACACTGCGGCTGCGCAGGGAAGCAGTCCTGTCAGGGACAGGCTGCTTCCTGCACATGCGTGAACCCCCCGGGCCACTGCCGATCCTCCCGGAGGTCCTTCAGGATGTAAGTAAGACCACTATGGTCCCTCAGGACGTATACAGCCCACTATGCAGTTCTGAATATGCCTAGTGGGCGGGGCGAGGCTTTCCGGCCCAGAGCAACGCCCTAAATGCTCTTATGCAAGTAATTTGCATAAGAGTAGCGATTTTACAAAAAATGCGGGGGGGGGGAGGGAAACAGGGGTTAAACTAATGGCTATGTACTACTGAGATACACAGCTACTGCGGCATATCAGCAGGTTCTCTGGGAAGAACCTGCTGATAGTGCCGCCTTAAGGGAAAGGGTACACCTGATCAAATCGTACCTGCTCCCTTTGTTTATCTACCTGGGCAGTGTATGTATCTTGCCAGAGGCTTCCTATACTAGGATCTACAGCCTGTTCTTCCAGCTGTTATGGGGGAATAGGCTGAACCTGGTCAAGAGAGAGGTTACGTACCGCACGAGGAGACTTGGGGGTTTGTCTATGGTGAACCCAGTGGTGTTCTTAGTGAATACCTTCTTGAAAGCTAACATCGCAAACCTCTGGAAAGAGAGGGCTCCTCCGTGGGTACTCTCCTGCAGGGAATGGTTTCAGCTTTTCTTCCAGGAATAGGAGACAGGAGGGCGAGTGAAGGACCTTCGTACACCCCATGGATATCTTCCGGCTTACGCTACCCTGACTCTGAAGATGATACGTCGGTGGGGTCTGGGAATGTGGGAGATCAGGACTCAGTCAAGGAAATTCCTTGACCAAAGGGTTCTGTTGGCCCATTTCCAGAAGCCTCTGGCGCTCAGGGATTGCCCAGGTCGGGATCTGAGAGTTGGGTTAAATCTTTTGAATTCAAAGAGGATCCCCCAGAAGTTGTGGGACTTGGCCTGGCGCTGCTTCCAGGGGAAGCTATATGTAAGGGACAACTTGAAGTGCAGGAGCTCCGATGATCGGGGGTGTCCCCGAGAGGAGTGTGGAAATACGCTGGAAAGCATGGATCATTTCCTGCTTCATTGTCCCTTCAATATAGGGGTTTACACCAGGGTGGGCGCCTCCATAGGTTGGAGTCAGTTACTCAGCCTCACCTATCCGGAGTGGGCTTATGGGGCATTCAGGAACCTGGGTGGCCGAGATCGATGCACGTTATTTCTAGTCAGCTTAGTGGTTAGGTACGACACGTGGAACGCACGGTGTCTAGTATCTACACAGCGTAGAGTCCTCTCCGAGGTGGAGGTCTGTAGGAACATCACTGGTGACCTCAGGAAGATCAGGTCTTTGGAGTATGGCAGGCTGGGTACCAGTAGGGCTTCTCTCCTGTGGAGAGGTTTTTCCTTCGCTGTGCCCTAGGTACTGATGTGATGGGGCCCTCGCAGCGTTGTGATGTGGTAACCTGCTTTGGCCGGTTTGCTATCCCCAATGGTCGGTAACCTCCCAGAGTGTTTGGGGTTACTTGGGGACTTGTCACAGTAACCTGGAATGGCAGCAGACCCACCCGGTTTGTTGGTACCACCACTCACAGAAAGAAGAAATAACCCAAGTTAGACTTTAGTTTAACTGTACACGTGATCCAGTAGTGCAAATCTTGACATTGAAACGTTGGTGCTGACACGGAGGTAACCAGTGCTTGTGGAAGAAGAAGGTGCTTTGTAATAGAGAGAAGGAGAGGAGTTGCCAGAGGAGCCCTGCCCAATGTAGTGAATGTGCTGTGCCAGAACAGGTGTATAGATAGAGAGGTAAGAAGATACTCACGGATACCAGTAGTGGCTCTGAACTACCCTATGCCCAATAGTTGCGAGATACCCATCCTAGGTGGGTAATACGAGCCCCAGTCGTCAGTTATCTGGGTGTAGCAGGTTGCAGAGGCTTCCCTGTTGTCCTGCGCTGTGCCGTAGGATATGTAGACCTTGCACTGCATCTTTGTCCTACTGGGGTGAGTTCCTCTTGCTTCAGGAGACTGCCCTGCACTTTTCAGAGAGGTTCCTGGTGTCGGCAAGGGTTATCCTATGTGGCTTCTCTCCCCTAAAGTGAGCTTAGCACTGCATAGTTGCTTTAGTTGCTGAAAGAAATCTGTGGTAGCTATCTTTGGTCCCTGTCAGGGGTCCTAGCCAAAGCCAGGCCCTGGCTTAGCTTCTGCAGGAACTAGTTTGTTTGCGTCCTCTCACACTGAATACTGGTTAGAGACTGCCCTCCCTTCCTCCACCTGGCTAACTTCTCCTACAGGGGATAAAACTAAACCCGTGTGTGTGTGTTTGTGTAGAAAAGTGATGGGTAAGGAGAAAATAAGCACCTTTGATTGGTCAGCAAGACAACACATTACAAACAATAAACCCTTTGTGACTTCAGCTGTGCAACAAGTGAGACCAAACAGTGGTGACACCCAGTGGGGAAAACACAGTACTACATCTCCCACTTGTGAACCTGAGAGTGACTTACTCAGGTCCTCTAGACAGCACCAGTGGTGGGACACCACACTGAGGATAGTGTGAGGTCAGGGCCAGCATTGGGAGAGGGTAGGGTCAGTTTTCTTGCCAGGGATAATATCTAAATAGTCAGGGAAAGGGTAAGCTTGTACATGTAGTTCCGGTACCTGGTCGGCCATCCTCCCATCCTGGTGAAGGGCTGTGGCATGCCCCCATAACTTATGAGAAGAGGTAAAGGCCTCACAGGTTACTCTGCTCGGACCTTGTCATTTGTTTGTAATGCTGTTATATTGTGGTTATGCTTAGTCTTTTAGGATATAAGGTTAGCGACATTTTAGAGTTTGCGGACAGGAGAGTTATGTGAGGGTGATCGGGGGATTTGGTAATCAGGGTCCCAACAGAGGATGTCAGTAGAGGAGCAGGGTCACAGCAGCACAGAGGATGTCAGGAGAGGAGGGGGCTGGTCTTATAGGAGAGGACACAGCAGCACAGAGGATGTCAGGAGAGGAGGGGGCTGGTCTTATAGGGGAGGTCCCAGCAGCACAGAGGATGTCAGGAGAGGAGGGGGCTGATCTTATAGGAGAGGACACAGCAGCACAGAGGATGTCAGGAGAGGAGGGGGCTGGTCTTATAGGGGAGGTCCCAGCAGCAGAGAGGATGTCAGGAGAGGAGGGGGCTGATACTATAGGGGAGGTTCCAGCAGCACAGAGGATGTCAGGAGAGGAAAGGGCTGATCTTATAGGAGAGGACACAGCAGCACAGAGGATGTCAGGAGAGGAGGGGGCTGGTCTTATAGGGGAGGACACAGCAGCACAGAGGATGTCAGGAGAGGAGGGGGCTGATACTATAGGAGAGGACACAGCAGCACAGAGGATGTCAGGAGAGGAAAGGGCTGATCTTATAGGAGAGGTCACAGGATGAGAGTTACATAGAGGAGGAGCAGGGTCCCAGCAGCACAGAGGATGTCAGGAATTTCCCATAGTATGGGTATTGAGTGACTGCAGAGTAAAGATGATGGAACATCTGGAAATCTAAGGTTCTATTGAACTGGAACCTTCCGCATTTGATTCCTGATGCGTCCCGGTCTGTGGGGAAGGAGGAGACAGCCTGGGTACCGCCTGGAATTCTGGGATACAGCCTAGGTAATAGGGCGGTCTCTTCCTTCCCCACGGACCTGGACGGCATCGGGAATCAAATGCGGAAGGTTCCAGTTCAATAGAACCTTAGATTTCCAGATGTTCCATCATCTTTACTGCAGAGACGTCTCCTTGTAGTTTTTTATTTTTATGGAATTTTTTTCATCAAAAATGAAGCTGCAGCAATGGTTTGGTTTATTTTTTTGCCATTTTCAGTCTTTACAATATCTCCAATCTCTTTAGAAAACAGTGAGGGGGGGGGGGGGGGAGGTCAGAGGTCAGGAGAAGGCGCTGTCCCTGGTACCGGATCCATGAGACAGGTGAGAAGACACACAGGGAGCGACGCCTAACTGAAATACACTGCATTCTGTGACAACCATCACCCTCCCCTCCCCCACCATGGGAGGAGCCAACAGCATTCGGGGAGCCCATCCCAATATACAGATCACACCTACTACAAGTCTCCATAACCATCAAAGGCAATGTGTATACATTATACTACTCCAGAGCTGGGGGATAGTACAGGATCAGTAATGTATGTACACAGTGACCCCACCAGCAGAATAGTGAGTGCAGCTCTGGGGGATAGTACAGGATGTAACTCAGGATCAGTAATGTAATGTATGTACACAGTGACCTCACCAGCAGAATAGTGAGTGCAGCTCTGGGGTATAATACAGGATCAGTAATGTAATGTATATACACAGTGACCCCACCAGCAGAATAGTGAGTGCAGCTCTGGAGTATAATACAGGATGTAACTCAGGATCAGTAATGTATGTACACAGTGACCCCACGAGCAGAATAGTGAGTGCAGCTCTGGAGTATAATACAGGATGTAACTCAGGATCAGTAATGTAATGTATGTACATAGTGACCCCACCAGCAGAATAGTGAGCGTAGCTCTGGGGTATAATACAGGATGTAACTCAGGATCAGTAATGTAATGTATGTACACAGTGACCCCACCAGCAGAATAGTGAGTGCAGCTCTGGGGTATAATACAGGATGTAACTCAGGATCAGTAATGTATGTACACAGTGACCCCACCAGCAGAATAGTGAGTGCAGCTCTGGAGTATAATACAGGATGTAACTCCAGATCAGTAATGTAATGTATGTACACAGTGACCCCACCAGCAGAATAGTGAGTGCAGCTCTGGAGTATAATACAGGATCAGTAATGTAATGTATATACACAGTGACCCCACCAGCAGAATAGTGAGCACAGCTCTGGAGTATAATACAGGATGGAACTCAGGATCAGTAATGTATGTACACAGTGACCCCACCAGCAGAATAGTGAGTGCAGCTCTGGAGTATAATACAGGATGGAACTCAGAATCAGTAATGTATGTACACAGTGACCCCACCAGCAGAATAGTGAGTGCAGCTCTGGAGTATAATACAGGATGTAACTCAGGATCAGTAATGTAATGTATGTACACAGTGACCCCACCAGCAGAATAGTGAGTTCAGCTCTGGGGTATAATACAGGATGTAACTCAGGATCTGTACAGGATCAGTAATGGGGGTGGGGGGTTTGCTGGGGATGAGGTCGCACCCCCTTCTCCCTCTTGCCTCCCATATATGTGAAGTCCATCAGAAAGCGTCCTGGTGGGGAGGGGGGACAAGGAGCAGCTGTTCGGGTGTGGGAGTTATAGTGTGGCCGTCGTTCCCCTCTGATAACAAGTCCCTGGAGCCGTGTGATTGGTTAATGCCACAGATAGTCATAGGATTCCCGCTGCAGGAGACCCACAATGTCCCTCTTCCCGTAGGTGTAAGAGCCCACATTGGTAGGGGCATAGATCGGCCCATGGCTGTTGCTGGATCTCACCAAGAAGTCGGCCAAGCGCTGAGTGACACACGTCGCCGTGTTACATCTCCTCTTCTCCATCTGACTCCTGTAAGATAAAGAGGATGCAGAGGTGTAATAGTCTGCAGGAAGGAGAGAGGACAGAGTGCTGTTCTGCAGAGAGGTCAGGGGTGTAATAGATACATAGTGATATATCCTGCAGACTATTAGGAGGGAGAGATTAGAGAGTAATGTTCTGCAGAGAGCTCAGAGGTGTAATAGTCTGCAGGATATATCACTATGCATCAGGAGGTAGAGAGGACAGAGTAATGTGCTGCAAATCTCTAGGGGTCAGTGATGTAATGCTCTGCAGGATATATCACTAGGTATCAGGAGATAGAGAGGGCAGAGCGATGTGCTGCAAATCTCTAGGGGTCAGTGGACCAATGCTCTGCAGGATATATCACTATGTATCAGGAAGTAGAGGAGACAGAGCGATGTTCTGCAGAGGTCAGAGGTGTAATAGTCTCTGCATGATCTATCACTATGTATCTTTCAGGAGGAAAGAGGGCAGAGCGATGTACTGCAGATCTCTAGGGGTTAGTGGTGCAATGCTCTGCAGGATATATCACTATGTAGCAGGAGGTAGAGAGGGCAGAGCGATGTTCTGCAGAGGTCATTGGTGTAATAGTCTGCAGGATATATCACTATGTATCTATTAGGAGGGAGAGATTAGAAAGTAATGTTCTGCAGAGAGCTCAGAGGTGTAATAGTCTGCAGGATATATCACTATGCATCAGGAGGTAGAGGGGACAGAGTGATGTGCTGCAAATCTCTAGGGGTCATTGATGTAATGATGTAATGCTCTGCTGGATATGTCACTATGTATCAGGAGATAGAGAGGGCAGAGCGATGTGCTGCAAATCTTTAGGGGTCAGTGGACCAATGCTCTTCCGGATATATCACTATGTATCAGGAAGTAGAGGAGACAGAGCGATGTTCTGCAAAGGTCAGGGGTGTAATAGTCTGCAGGATATATCACTATGAATGTGTCAGGAGGTCAGTTCTCCTGTATCCCCCCCCCTCACCTCTTTGTCCGGTTCCTCTCCAGCGGGGGGCGGTGGATGCTCGGGGGCAGGTCCCTGTGTCCGTTCTGCGGGGTCACCGTCCATCCCCTCTCTGAGGTCTCATAAGAGTTCAGTCTAGTGAAGAAAGAAGCTGTAATAGCCTAAGATCCGGGGCAAGTATAGAGTGCAAGCTCTTCAGAATAGTGAGCCCCGTGTGTGTGTGTGTGTGTGTGGGGGGGTAACACTCACCTGTGGGTGGGGGCCGCTTCCAGACAGCTGAGGGCCACAGCCAGGACCAGGAGGAGGCTCAGACCCAGGCGGCTCATTGTCATCTGGGAGAAACTGGGGAGAAAAAGAATGGAGATTATAGCAGCAGAGCCAGTAAGAGGGGGAACCCCAAAAGCCATGATGTCACATGAGCCCCTCATCCATGTGTAGTGTCCCAGTACAGGGGCCACACCAAGAGCTGGGAGCTGGGATTCCCTCTCCAGCCACTAGGTGTCTCACTGCCCTGTGCACAGCTGTAGAGATGATTCCTGATGCCTCCGCTGTGGCACTCTTTTTGCACTGGGACCAGTTACCTACTGGGGGCTTTTATATTGCACCTAAGGTTTTCCATGTAACAGTTGGATGAGGGGCTTTCACACGTACGGACAGGGAAGGGAGGTAATGGAGTCGTCCTGCGCCCGGCGTGATGTGGTATGATGATGCCAGCAGGGGAAACTGATTCTCTCTCATTACCGTGCCACCACCACCGCCATTCAAAGAGTTTCCCGCTGCCGAATAATACAGACACATCACACCGGGCGCGGAACCAACCCGTCACTACCCTGTCTGTAAGCTCCTCAAAATACGTGTGAAAACCCTGTGTGTGCCCGGCAGAGGAGGATGGAACCCTGCGTGTGCCAGGCGGAGGAGGATGGAACCCTGCGTGTGCCAGGCAGAGGAGGATAGAACCCTGCATGTGCCAGGCCGAGGAGGATGGAACCCTGCGTGTGCCAGGCAGAGGAGGATAGAACCCTGCGTGTGCCAGGCGGAGGAGGATAGAACCCTGTGTGTGCCAGGCCGAGGAGGATGGAACCCTGCGTGTGCCAGGCGCAGGAGGATGGAACCCTGCATGTGCCAGGTGGAGGAGGAGGATGGAACCCTGTGTGTGCCAGGCGGAGGAGGATGGAACCCTGTGTGTGCCAGGCGGAGGAGGATGGAACCCTGTGTGTGCCCGGCAGAGGAGGAGGATAGAACCCTGTGTGTGCCCAGCAGAGGAGGAGGATAGAACCCTGTGTGTGCCAGGTGGAGGAGGAGGATAGAACCCTGCGTGTGCCAGGCGGAGGAGGATGGAACCCTGTGTGTGCCAGGCGGAGGAGGATAGAACTCTGTGTGTGCCAGGCGGAGGAGGATGGAACCCTGTGTGTGCCAGGCGGAGGAGGATGGAACCCTGCCTGTGCCCGGCAGAGGAGAATAGAACCCCGTGTGTGCCAGGCGGAGGAGGATAGAACCCTGCGTATGCCAGGCGGAGGAGGATAGAACCCTACGTGTGCCAGGTGGAGGAGGAAAGAACCCTGCGTGTGCCAGGTGGAGGAGGAAAGAACCCTGCGTGTGCCCAGCAGAGGAGGAGGATAGAACCCTGCGTGTGCCAGGAGGAGGATAGAACCTTGCGTGTGCCAGGCAGAAGAGGATAGAACCCTGTGTGTGCCCAGCAGAGGAGGATAGAACCCTGTGTGTGCCAGGCGGATGAGGATGGAACCCTGCGTATGCCAGGCGGAGGAGGATAGAACCTTGCGTGTGCCAGGCGGAGGAGGATAGAACCCTGCGTGTGCCAGGCGGAGGAGGATAGAACCTTGCGTGTGCCAGGCGGAGGAGGATAGAACCCTGTGTGTGCCAGGAGGAGGAGGATAGAACCTTGCGTGTGCCAGGTGGAGGAGGATAGAACCCTGTGTGTGCCAGGCGGAGGAGGATAGAACCCTGTGTGTGCCAGGCGGAGGAGGATAGAACCCTGTGTGTGCCCAGCAGAGGAGGAGGATAGAACCCTGTGTGTGCCAGGCGGAGGAGGATAGAACCCTGCGTGTGCCCAGCAGAGGAGGAGGATAGAACCCTGCGTGTGCCAGTCGGAGGAGCATAGAACCCTGCGTGTGCCAGGCGGAGGAGGATAGAACCCTGCGTGTGCCCAGCAGAGGAGGATAGAACCCTGCGTGTGCCAGGCGGAGGAGCATAGAACCCTGCGTGTGCCCAGCAGAGGAGGATAGAACCCTGTGTGTAACCGGCAGAGGATGATATAACCCTGCGCATGCCAGGCGGAGGAGGATAGAACCCTGCGGGTGCCAGGCGGTGGAGGATAGAACCCTGTGTGCGCCAGGAAGATGTGGATGGAACCCTGCGTGTGCCAGGCGGAGGAGGATAGAACCCTGTGTGTAACCGGCAGAGGAGGATGGAACCCTGCGTGTGCCAGGTGGAGGAGGATAGAACCCTGCGTGTGCCAGGCGGAGGAGGATAGAACCCTGCATGTGCCTGGCAGAGGAGGATAGAACCCTGCGTGTGCCAGGAAGATGTGGGTAGAACCCTGCGTGTGCCAGGCGGAGGAGGATAGAACCCTGTGTGTGCCAGGCGGAGGAGGATAGAACCCTGCATGTGCCTGGCAGAGGAGGATAGAACCCTGCGTGTGCCAGGCGGAGGAGGATAGAACCCTGTGTGTGCCAGGCGGAGGAGGATAGAACCCTGTGTGTGCCAGGCGGAGGAGGATAGAACCCTGCATGTGCCTGGCAGAGGAGGATAGAACCCTGCGTGTGCCAGGCGGAGGAGGATAGAACCCTGTGTGTGCCAGGCGGAGGAGGATAGAACCCTGTGTGTAACCGGCAGAGGATTAACCTCTTAGTGCCCGGCGCTGACCCTGGCATCTAACAGACTGAAGTGAAGTTTTACCCTACATTGTGCAGATTAATCCTTAACCCTGAAGGTACCAGGCAGCGGCAGATATTAACCCTTTAGAGCCATGTGTGGTGGAGATGTAGGACCCTCTAGGTGTAGAGAGACAGAGAGGACTCACCCGGGTGCTGGATCCTGGGAGGCTGAGAGTAGGAGCGAGACGCCTGTCATCTAGGGAAGTGCTGCTCCTCACCGCCTGTCAGCTCTTATACCCCCTCACACCTGGCTGATAGCTGACGTCACCAGCACACACTGCCACTCGCTGTCACACTGATGGGACTGTGACACCCAGCACACGGGAGAGGAGAGGGGACCCCCAACAGACAGGAGAGGGGACCCCCAACAGACAGGGGAGGGGACCCCCAACAGACAGGAGAGGGGACCTCCAACACAGCAGAGGAGAGGGGACCCCCAACAGACAGGAGAGGAGAGGGGACCTCCAACAGACAGGAGAGGAGACCCCCAACACTGCAGAGGAGAGGGGACCCCCAACAGACAGGAGAGGGGACCCCCAACAGACAGGAGAGGAGAGGGGACCCCCAACAGACAGGAGAGGAGAGGGGACCCCCAACACAGCAGAGGAGAGGGGACCCCCAACACAGCAGAGGAGAGGGGACCCCAACAGACAGGAGAGGGGACCCCCAACAGACAGGAGAGGGGACCCCCCAACAGACAGGAGAGGGGACCCCCAACAGACAGGAGAGGAGAGGGGACCCCCAACAGATAGGAGAGGGGACCCCCAACAGACAGGAGAGGGGAGGGGACCCCCAACATACAGCAGAGGAGAGGGGACCCCCAACATACAGCAGAGGAGAGGGGACCCCCAACAGACAGGAGAGGAGAGGGGACCCCCAACAGACAGGAGAGGAGAGGGGACCCCCAACAGACAGGAGAGGAGAGGGGACCCCCAACAGACAGGAGAGGAGAGTAGACCCCAGACATACAGGAGAGGGGACCCCCAACAGACAGGAGAGGAGAGGGGACCTCCAACAGACAGGAGAGGGGAGGGGACCCCCAACAGACAGGAGAGGAGAGGGGACCCCCAACAGACAGGAGAGGAGAGGGGACCCCCAACAGACAGGAGAGGAGAGGGGACCCCCAACAGACAGGAGAGGGGAGGGGACCCCCAACAGACAGGAGAGGGGAGGGGACCCCCAACAGACAGGAGAGGAGAGGGGACCCCCAACAGACAGGAGAGGGGACCCCAACACAGCAGAGGAGAGGGGACCCCCAACAGACAGGAGAGGAGAGGGGACCCCCAACAGACAGGAGAGGGGACCCCCCAACAGACAGGAGAGGGGACCCCCAACAGACAGGAGAGGAGAGGGGACCCCCAACAGATAGGAGAGGGGACCCCCAACAGACAGGAGAGGGGAGGGGACCCCCAACATACAGCAGAGGAGAGGGGACCCCCAACATACAGCAGAGGAGAGGGGACCCCCAACAGACAGGAGAGGAGAGGGGACCCCCAACAGACAGGAGAGGAGAGGGGACCCCCAACAGACAGGAGAGGAGAGGGGACCCCCAACAGACAGGAGAGGAGAGTAGACCCCAGACATACAGGAGAGGGGAGGGGACCCCCAACAGACAGGAGAGGGGAGGGGACCCCCAACAGACAGGAGAGGAGAGGGGACCCCCAACAGACAGGAGAGGAGAGGGGACCCCCAACATACAGGAGAGGAGAGGGGACCCCCAACAGACAGGAGAGGAGAGGGGACCCCCAACAGACAGGAGAGGAGAGGGGACCCCCAACAGACAGGAGAGGAGAGGGGACCCCCAACAGACAGGAGAGGGGACCCCCAACAGACAGGGGAGGGGACCCCCAACAGACAGGGGAGGGGACCCCCAACAGACAGGAGAGGGGACCCCTACACAGCAGAGGAGAGGGGAGGGGACCCCCAACAGACAGGAGAGGAGAGGGGACCCCCAACAGACAGGAGAGGAGAGGGGACCCCCAACAGACAGGAGAGGAGAGGGGACCCCCAACAGACAGGGGAGGAGAGGGGACCTCCAACAGACAGGAGAGGGGACCCCAACACAGCAGAGGAGAGGGGACCCCCAACACAGCAGAGAGGGGACCCCCAACATACAGGAGAGGGGACCCCCAACAGACAGGAGAGGGGACCCCCAACACAGCAGAGGAGAGGGGACCCCAACATACAGCAGAGGAGAGGGGACCCCCAACAGACAGGAGAGGGGACCCCCAACACAGCAGAGGAGAGGGGACCCCCAACAGACAGGAGAGGGGAGGGGACCCCCAACAGACAGGAGAGGAGAGGGGACCCCTGACAGACAGGAGAGGAGAGGGGACCCCCAACAGACAGGAGAGGGGAGGGGACCCCCAACAGACAGGAGAGGGGAGGGGACCCCCAACAGACAGGAGAGGAGAGGGGACCCCAACATACAGCAGAGGAGAGGGGACCCCCAACAGACAGGAGAGGGGACCCCCAACACAGCAGAGGAGAGGGGACCCCCAACAGACAGGAGAGGGGAGGGGACCCCCAACAGACAGGAGAGGAGAGGGGACCCCTGACAGACAGGAGAGGAGAGGGGACCCCCAACAGACAGGAGAGGGGAGGGGACCCCCAACAGACAGGAGAGGGGAGGGGACCCCCAACAGACAGGAGAGGAGAGGGGACCCCCAACATACAGGAGAGGAGAGGGGACCCCCAACATACAGGAGAGGAGAGGGGACCCCCAACAGACAGGAGAGGAGAGGGGACCCCCAACATACAGGAGAGGGGACCCCCAACAGACAGGAGAGGAGAGGGGACCCCCAACAGACAGGAGAGGAGAGGGGACCCCCAACAGACAGGGGAGGGGACCCCCAACAGACAGGGGAGGGGACCTCCAACAGACAGGAGAGGAGAGGGGACCCCCAACATACAGGAGAGGAGAGGGGACCCCCAACATACAGGAGAGAAGAGGGGACCCCCAACATACAGGAGAGGAGAGGGGACCCCCAACAGACAGGAGAGCAGAGGGGACCCCTAGTATCCAGGAGAGGGGAGGGGACCCTAGTACCCAGCAGAGGAGACCCCCAATAGACAGGAGAGGAGAGGGGACCGCCAACAGACAGGGGAGGGGACCCCCAACAGACAGGAAAGGAGAGGGGACCCCCAACATACAGGAGAGGAGATGGGACCCCTAACACCCAGGATAGAAAAGGCCCCAACACCCAGGATAGAGGAGACCCCCAACAACCAGGAGAGGGGAGCCCTAACACCCAGCATCCGGGACCCCTGACACCCAGAATAGAAGAGTAAAAGAAACCCCCAGAATAAAAGAAACCCCCAAGCAAGAGCAGAAACAAAAAGAAACCAGAAACAAGAACAGCATCTTGAAGAGAACCAAGAACAACATTGGTAACAGGACCGAGGTCACCACTGGGAACAGGACCGAGGTCACCACTGGGAACAGGACAAAGGTCACCACTGGGAACAGGACCGAAGTCACCACTGGGAACAGGACAAAGGTCACCACTGGGAACAGGACAAAGGTCACCACTGGGAACAGGACCAAGGTCGCCACTGGGAACAGGACCGAGGTCACCACTGGGAACAGGACAAAGGTCACCACTGGGAACAGGACCGAGGTCACCACTGGGAACAGGACCGAGGTCACCACTGGGAACAGGACAAAGGTCACCACTGGGAACAGGACAAAGGTCGCCACTGGGAACAGGACCAAGGTCGCCACTGGGAACAGGACCAAGGTCGCCACTGGGAACAGGACCAAGGTCGCCACTGGGAACAGGACCAAGGTCGCCACTGGGAACAGGACCAAGGTCGCCACTGGGAACAGGACCAAGGTCGCCACTGGGAACAGGACCAAGGTCGCCACTGGGAACAGGACCAAGGATGCCACTGGGAACAGCATCGAGGTCACCACTGGGAACAGGACCAAGGATGCCACTGGGAACAGGACCAAGGTCACCACTGGGAACAGGACCAAGGTCGCCACTGAGAACAGGACCAAGGTCGCCACTGGGAACAGGACCAAGGATGCCACTGGGAACAGGACCAAGGTCACCACTGGGAACAGGACCAAGGTCACCACTGTGGAACTCTTAAGAGAGGTTCTTTGTGGCTTTGGGACAAATAAATGACGACCCAAATTGAGCAGCATGGGGGCTGAGACCCGTCTCTTATCTATCAACCCGTCTCTTATCTATCGACCTGTTTCTTATCTATCCAGCAAGGTCTCCGCTCAGCAGAGGAATATTGTTCAGAATTCCGCCAGTGGTGCGTGGTGACAAGTTGGCCAGACTCTCCTCTTAAGGCTACATTCACACATCCGTTGTTCTAGAAATTATGGTACACATAGAACCCATGGTATTCAAAAGCCCCATTCACACGTCTGTACTGTAATGGGGACCGCATTTTGCGGCCCGGATCGCTAGGGTAATGATTAGAGATGAGCGAACCGCGTTCGGGTTCGAGTCCATCCGAACCCGAACATTCGGCAGTTGATTAGCTGGGACTGCTGAACTTGGATAAAGCTCTAAGGTTGTCTGGAAAACATGGATACAGCCAATGACTATAACCATGTTCCACATAGCCTTAGGGCTTTATCCAAGTTCAGCAGCCACCGCTAATCACATGCCGAAGGTTCGGGATCGGATGGACTCCAGCTGCTCCAGGGTCGCTCATCTCTAATAATGATGTGTGAATGTAATGCTCCGTGAAGCACGGAGCACTACAGATGCACATTCATAGTGCGGTCTGCGGGTCTGCACTACGGGTGTGTGAATATAGCCTAAGACTCTTTTTCCTTCAAGGACTCTCAGATGCAATTAAAGATGCCATGGTTAGTCACTCCAGACACCCTCAGTGACTTCATGACATTAGCTGTGTCTAGTGACAGGAGATTCAGAGAGTGATGCCGGGGGAAGCAGGGGGTGACTACTGTTCTCTCTTAGTCTAGTCTGTCTATTCTTTTCAAGGGGGCCATGTCCTTGCTTCCTCAACAGTCCACAAGTGAAGAACCTATGTTGTTGGGGGCCACTTCAGAGGCCGCCAGGAGGAAGAATTGTCTGGAGAACGTCCTATGTCTGTGCTGTGAGAAACAAGTTCACTTTGTGAGAGATTGTCCATCCAAGCCTAACCAGTAGGCGGGAAACGCCAGGGCCTGAGTGATGTCCAGGAGGGCCACGCAGGCACACAGGTACCTCCTACTCTTATTGATAGCTTCCGCTACCTGTTACTCTGGTTGCTGGTGATAATTCCCTTGCGTGTAGGACCATGGAGGACTCTAAGGCTGCTTTGAGTTTTATTTGCACTTCTGTAGCTCCGTCTTGGCGTTAGAGTTAATCCCCCTGTGTTCTTCCTTTTCTGTTTCGGGTGCTGATTTTACCCCCTTGACTGGAAAATTAAGTTTCACACCCTGGAAGGGACCAGGGCCGGTTTTAGACTAAATGTGGCCCTGGGCAAAGTTAAAGGTGGGGCCCCAAATGCTGAAATATTGTAGCAGCAATTTAAGGTTCCCATACACTTGTTGGTGGTACCTGCTGCTCGTGGTGGGTTCGGCCATCAGTGTAAGGTGAATGGGGCTCTTTGTACAGTCCTCTGACATGATATCAGTGGACATATGGGGTTGGGCTTGATGGAAAATCAACATCCAACCTCTTTGTTCTCAGAGAGACAAGCCGTCATCAGATCTGTCTGGTATGGCTTACCCCTCCTATAGAGAACACAGAAACGCTCAGCTGTGCCGAACATTCCTGTGTATGGGGAGGACAGGGCCAGATGAGATTTTATATATATATATATATATATATATATATATATATATATATCTCATTAGTGATGTGTGTGCAGCCCTTGCTGTATATAGTGAACAATGAAGATATATACTAGCTGATCACATTCCCCGGTGTCCTCAGGCCTTGTCTGTGGGATCCCCCAGTCCCAGCTCTCACTTCTGGTCCTCTCTCTGAGGTGACAGGCCGTTCAGCCAATCACTGGCCGTAACAAACAGACAAGGCCTGAGGACACCGGGGAACGTGATCAGGTAAGTACCAGCTTTATTATGTTATACGCACAATCAGCAGACAATGATTTCTACACTTGCCAAAAGACAATGATCATTTGATTACAGTTGTCTCTATATACACAGAGCGATATCGGCCAGGTTAGGACAATTTTTGCTCTGTATATTAGGGCCCTTAGTCACATTGAGTCAATTCAGAAGGTTACATGCCGGGACTGCCGCTACATGCCGGGACTGCCGCCACATGCCGGGACTGCCGCCACATGCCGGGACTGCCGCCACATGCCGGGACTGCCGCCACATGCCGGGACTGCCGCCACATGTCGGGACCGCCGCTACATGCCGGGACTGCCGCTACATGTCAGCACCGCCGCTAGTGGTGTAAACACAAAAACTATTTATATGCATTGTTTTAAAAAATAAAGTAAAAAAACACTCTATCAGGACCAAATATTACCTCCATACCATTATTGAAGAAAACTTTACTATATATAGGCCAATATTACCACCATAAAGTGACCGCCCCATAATGACAGTATATACACTATATACAGACCAATATTACCACCATAAAGTGACCTCCCCATAATGACACTATATACACACCAATATTAGCACCACACCATGACCGCCACATGATTCTATATACACTATATACAGACCAATATTACTACTATAGACTGACCATCACATAATGACTCTGTATACACTATATACAGACTAATATTACTGCCATAGTGACCACCACATAATAACTCTATATACACTATATACAGACCAATATTACCGCCATAGACTGACCACCATATAATAACTCTATATAAAGACCAATATTACCGCCACAGACTGACCACCACATAATAACTCTATATACACTATATACAGACTAATATTACCGCCATAGACTGACCACCGCATAATGACTCTGTATACACTATATACAGACTAATATTACTGCCATAGAGTGACCACCACATAATAACTCTATATACACTATATACAGACCAATATTACCGCCATAGACTGACCACCATATAATAACTCTATATAAAGACCAATATTACCGCCACAGACTGACCACCACATAATAACTCTATATACACTATATACAGACTAATATTACCGCCATAGACTGACCACCGCATAATGACTCTGTACACACTATATACAGACCAATATTACCGCCATAGACTGACCACTGCATAATGACTCTGTACACACTATATACAGACCAATATTACCGCTATAGACTGACCGCCACATAATGACACTATATACAGACCAGCACACACCATGACCACCACATAATGACTCCATATATACACCATATACAGACCAATATTACTGCCATAGAGTGACCACCACATAATGACTCCATATATACACCATATACAGACCAATATTACTGCCATAGAGTGACCACCACATAATGACTCTATATACACTATATACAGACCAATATCATATGGCGGTAATAATGGTTTGTATATAGTGTGTATATAGAGTCATTATGCATTATATGGAGGTCAGATACACAATAAAATTCCCTGAGGAAGCCCGGTTGAGGCGAAACGTACGTAGGGACGGCTGTGACCCTCATAGTAAGAATGGGTGAGTGCTGATAAGACTAAGGGTTTGTGGTTTGTCTTTTTTACAATATTGCTTTAATAGTAGTTCAGTTTATTTAATCCATGGTAACAAGTATAGTGGCACTTTACTAGACAATCCCCTGTGAGGCACCCAGTGTTAATACAATTCCATATATTACTGACAACAACATAAAAATATATATATTTAAAAACAACCAAATCTTAATCCATTCATTCTAAGTGTTTTTTATATTGTTCTTATCATGTTATTAACACAATCATGGTAAATAAAATATTTTCTGTAATGATTCAGAACTTATGGCCATAATTTTATCGTGTATCTATCCTTGTGGTGGTTTTTTCTGTGTATATGGTAGAGTGACACCTAGGGCTACAGTTTAGGGCTGTACCATAATTATACGGAAGGTGATTCAGTCTCTCTACGGTGAACCTTTTTTGTATATATTATGTGGAGGTCAGTCTATGGCGGTAATATTGGTCTGTATATAGTGTATATAGAGTCATTATGTGGCGGTCACTCTATGGCGGTAATAACTCTCTATACACACTATATACAGACCAATATTACCGCCATAGACTGACCACTGCATAATGACTCTATATACACTATATACAGACCAATATTACCACCATACAGTGACCGCCACCTTATTTTTTTCTTAATAAAATACACTGTGTTGCCTTAGTGACATCATCATACACTATATATAGGAGCTGCAGCCAATCAGCGGCCTCAGTGGTCACCAGGGAATGGCTGCAGCTCCTATATACAGTCTATTCACCTCAACACTTAGTGTGTGTGTATTAGCACTGCTGACTCCATTATATATATATATATATATATATATATATATATATATATATATATATATATTATATATATATATATATATACACTAGAAAATGTACCCGGCGCTGCCCGGGTATAAAGTGTCAGTGTGTTAATTAGATTTGTTCTAAGGTGCCCAGGAGGCCAAGCTAAAGGTATTGTTTCATCTGAGTTAATCAGTGGAATTAGTGTATACCTGTAGTGCATAGTTAGAGGGGTTCTGTATACCCACAATGTATAGATTTTAGGGGTCTTGCATATCTGTAGTGCATAGTTGGGGGGGCTGTATACCTATAGTGTATAGTTGGGGGGGTCCTGTATACCTGTAGTGTGTAGTTGGGGGGGGGGCTGTATACCTGTAGTGTATAGTTGAGGGAGGTCCTGTATACCTGCAGTGTACAGTTGGTGAAGGTCCTGTATACCTGTACTTTATAGTTCGGGGGTCCTGTATACCTGTAGTATATAGTTGGTGCTGTATACCTGTAATGTATAGTTGGTGGAGGTCTTGTTTACCTGTAGTTTATAGTTTGAGGGTCCTGGATACCTGTAGTGTATAATTGGTGGAGGTGTTGTATACCTGTAATGAATAGTTTCAGGGTCCTGTATAACTATAGTATAGAGTTGGTGGAGGTCCTGTATACCTGTAGTGTATAGTTTGGGGTCCTATATACCTGTAGTATATAGCTGGTGGAGTTCCTGCATACCTGTAGTATATTTGGGTTCCTGTATACTTGTAGTATAGAGTTGGTGTAGGTCCTGTATACCTGTAGTGTATAGTTTTGAGGTCCTGTATACCTGTAGTGTATAGTTTGGGGTCCTGTATACCTGTAGTATATAGTCGGTGGAGGTCCTGTATACCTGAAGTATATAGTTGGTGGAGGTCCTGTATACCTGTAGTGTATAATTTTGGGGTCCTTTATACCTGTAGTGTAAAGTTTGGGGTCCTGTATACCTGTAGTATATAGTTTTGTGGAGGTCCCGTGCACCTGTAGTGTATAGTTTTGGGGTCCTGTATACCTGTAGTGTCCTGTATACCTGCAGGGTTGTATTTACCCGTATGGCAGTGTTATTTAGTCACAGTGTGTCGGTATTGGTCATGTCTGGTATGGCGGTGTTATCCAGTCACAGTATGGCGGTATTGGTCAGGTCTGGTGTGGCGGTGTTATCCAGTCACGGTATGGTGGTATTGGTCAGGTCTGGTATAGCGGTGTTATCCAGTCACAGTATGGCGGTATTGGTCAGGTCTGGTATAGCGGTGTTATCCAGTCACAGTATGGCGGTATTGGTCAGGTCTGGTATGGAGGTGTTATCCAGTCACAGTATGGCGGTATTGGTCAGGTCTGGTATGGAGGTGTACTATATAGATGGAGTAGGGGGTTCTGTATACATGTACTATATAGATGGAGTAGGGGGCTCTGTATACATGTACTGTATAGATGGAGTAGGGGGTCCTGTATCCATGTACTGTATAGATGGAGTAGGGGGTCCTGTATACATGTACTGTATAGATGGAGTAGGGGGTCCTGTATATACATGTACTGTATAGATGGAGTAGGGGGTCCTGTATACATGTACTGTATAGAAGGAGTAGGGGCTCCTGTATACATGTACTGTATAGATGGAGTAGGGGGCCCTGTATATACATGTACTGTATAGATGGAGTAGGGGGTCCTGTATACATGTACTGTATAGATGGAGTAGGGGGTCCTGTATACATGTACTGTATAGATGGAGTAGGGGGTCCTGTATACATGTACTGTATAGATGGAGTAGGGGGTCCTGTATACATGTACTGTATAGATGGAGTAGGGGGTCCTGTATACATGTACTGTATAGATGGAGTAGGGGGCCCTGTATATACATGTACTGTATAGATGGAGTAGGGGGCCCTGTATATATATGTACTGTATAGATGGAGTAGGGGGTCCTGTATATACATGTACTGTATAGATGGAGTAGGGGGTCCTGTATATACATGTACTGTATAGATGGAGTAGGGGGCCCTGTATATACATGTACTGTATGGATGGAGTAGGGGGTCCTGTATATACATGTCCTGTATAGATGGAGTAGGGGGTCCTGTATATACCTGTACTGTATAGATGGAGTAGGGGGTCCTGTATACATGTACTGTATAGATGGAGTAGGGGGTCCTGTATACATGTACTGTATAGATGGAGTAGGGGGTCCTGTATATACATGTACTGTATAGATGGAGTAGGGGGTCCTGTATACATGTACTGTATAGATGGAGTAGGGGGTCCTGTATACATGTACTGTATAGATGGAGTAGGGGGTCCTGTATATACATGTACTGTATAGACGGAGTAGGGGGTCCTGTATATAGATGAAGTGTATAGATGGAGTAGGGGGTCCTGTATACATGTACTGTATAGATGGAGTAGGGGGTCCTGTATACATGTACTGTATAGATGGAGTAGGGGGCCCTGTATATACATGTACTGTATAGATGGAGTAGGGGGTCCTGTATACATGTACTGTATAGATGGAGTAGGGGGCCCTGTATATACATGTACTGTATAGATGGAGTAGGGGGCCCTGTATATATATGTACTGTATAGATGGAGTAGGGGGTCCTGTATATACATGTACTGTATAGATGGAGTAGGGGGCCCTGTATATACATGTACTGTATGGATGGAGTAGGGGGTCCTGTATATACATGTCCTGTATAGATGGAGTAGGGGGTCCTGTATATACCTGTACTGTATAGATGGAGTAGGGGGTCCTGTATATACCTGTACTGTATAGATGGAGTAGGGGGGTCCTGTATATACATGTACTGTATAGATGGAGTAGGGGGTCCTGTATATACATGTACTGTATAGATGGAGTAGGGGGTCCTGTATATACATGTACTGTATAGATGGAGTAGGGGGTCCTGTATAAATGTACTGTATAGATGGAGTAGGGGGTCCTGTATACATGTACTGTATAGATGGAGTAGGGGGTCCTGTATACATGTACTGTATAGATGGAGTAGGGGGTCCTGTATATACATGTACTGTATAGATGGAGTAGGGGGCCCTATATACATGTACTGTATAGATGGAGTAGGGGGCCCTGTATATACATGTACTGTATAGATGGAGTAGGGGGTCCTGTATATACATGTACTGTACAGATGGAGTAGGGGGCCCTGTATATACATGTACTGTATAGATGGAGTAGGGGGTCCTGTATATACATGTACTGTATAGATGGAGTAGGGGGCCCTGTATATACATGTACTGTATAGATGGAGTAGGGCGTCCTGTATATACATGTACTGTACAGATGGAGTAGGGGGCCCTGTATATACATGTACTGTATAGATGGAGTAGGGGGTCCTGTATACATGTACTGTATAGATGGAGTAGGGGGTCCTGTATACATGTACTGTATAGATGGAGTAGGGGGTCCTGTATACATGTACTGTATAGATGGAGTAGGGGGCCCTGTATACCTGTACTGTATAGATGGAGTAGGGGGTCCTGTATACATGTACTGTATAGATGGAGTAGGGGGTCCTGTATATACATGTACTGTATAGTTGGAGTAGGGGGTCCTGTATATACATGTACTGTATAGATGGAGTAGGGGGTCCTGTATATACATGTACTGTATAGATGGAGTAGGGGGCCCTGTATATACATGTACTGTATAGATGGAGTAGGGGGCCCTGTATATATATGTACTGTATAGATGGAGTAGGGGGTCCTGTATATACATGTACTGTATAGATGGAGTAGGGGGCCCTGTATATACATGTACTGTATGGATGGAGTAGGGGGTCCTGTATATACATGTCCTGTATAGATGGAGTAGGGGGTCCTGTATATACCTGTACTGTATAGATGGAGTAGGGGGGTCCTGTATATACCTGTACTGTATAGATGGAGTAGGGGGGTCCTGTATATACATGTACTGTATAGATGGAGTAGGGGGTCCTGTATATACATGTACTGTATAGATGGAGTAGGGGGTCCTGTATATACATGTACTGTATAGATGGAGTAGGGGGTCCTGTATAAATGTACTGTATAGATGGAGTAGGGGGTCCTGTATACATGTACTGTATAGATGGAGTAGGGGGTCCTGTATACATGTACTGTATAGATGGAGTAGGGGGTCCTGTATATACATGTACTGTATAGATGGAGTAGGGGGCCCTATATACATGTACTGTATAGATGGAGTAGGGGGCCCTGTATATACATGTACTGTATAGATGGAGTAGGGGGTCCTGTATATACATGTACTGTACAGATGGAGTAGGGGGCCCTGTATATACATGTACTGTATAAATGGAGTAGGGGGTCCTGTATATACATGTACTGTATAGATGGAGTAGGGGGCCCTATATATACATGTACTGTATAGATGGAGTAGGGCGTCCTGTATATACATGTACTGTATAGATAGAGTAGGGGGCCCTGTATATACATGTACTGTATAGATGGAGTAGGGGGTCCTGTATACATGTACTGTATAGATGGAGTAGGGGGTCCTGTATACATGTACTGTATAGATGGAGTAGGGGGTCCTGTATACATGTACTGTATAGATGGAGTAGGGGGCCCTGTATACCTGTACTGTATAGATGGAGTAGGGGGTCCTGTATACATGTACTGTATAGATGGAGTAGGGGGTCCTGTATATACATGTACTGTATAGTTGGAGTAGGGGGTCCTGTATATACATGTACTGTATAGATGGAGTAGGGGGTCCTGTATATACATGTCCTGTATAGATGGAGTAGGGGGTCCTGTATACATGTACTGTATAGATGGAGTAGGGGGTCCTGTATACATGTACTGTATAGATGGAGTAGGGGGCCCTGTATACCTGTACTGTATAGATGGAGTAGGGGGTCCTGTATACATGTACTGTATAGATGGAGTAGGGGGTCCTGTATATACATGTACTGTATAGATGGAGTAGGGGGTCCTGTATACATGTACTGTATAGATGGAGTAGGGGGTCCTGTATACATGTACTGTATAGATGGAGTAGGGGGTCCTGTATATACATGTACTGTATAGACGGAGTAGGGGGTCCTGTATATAGATGAAGTGTATAGATGGAGTAGGGGGTCCTGTATACATGTACTGTATAGATGGAGTAGGGGGTCCTGTATACATGTACTGTATAGATGGAGTAGGGGGCCCTGTATATACATGTACTGTATAGATGGAGTAGGGGGTCCTGTATACATGTACTGTATAGATGGAGTAGGGGGCCCTGTATATACATGTACTGTATAGATGGAGTAGGGGGCCCTGTATATATATGTACTGTATAGATGGAGTAGGGGGTCCTGTATATACATGTACTGTATAGATGGAGTAGGGGGCCCTGTATATACATGTACTGTATGGATGGAGTAGGGGGTCCTGTATATACATGTCCTGTATAGATGGAGTAGGGGGTCCTGTATATACCTGTACTGTATAGATGGAGTAGGGGGGTCCTGTATATACCTGTATTGTATAGATGGAGTAGGGGGGTCCTGTATATACATGTACTGTATAGATGGAGTAGGGGGTCCTGTATATACATGTACTGTATAGATGGAGTAGGGGGTCCTGTATATACATGTACTGTATAGATGGAGTAGGGGGTCCTGTATAAATGTACTGTATAGATGGAGTAGGGGGTCCTGTATACATGTACTGTATAGATGGAGTAGGGGGTCCTGTATACATGTACTGTATAGATGGAGTAGGGGGTCCTGTATATACATGTACTGTATAGATGGAGTAGGGGGCCCTATATACATGTACTGTATAGATGGAGTAGGGGGCCCTGTATATACATGTACTGTATAGATGGAGTAGGGGGTCCTGTATATACATGTACTGTACAGATGGAGTAGGGGGCCCTGTATATACATGTACTGTATAGATGGAGTAGGGGGGTCCTGTATATACATGTACTGTATAGATGGAGTAGGGGGCCCTGTATATACATGTACTGTATAGATGGAGTAGGGCGTCCTGTATATACATGTACTGTATAGATAGAGTAGGGGGCCCTGTATATACATGTACTGTATAGATGGAGTAGGGGGTCCTGTATACATGTACTGTATAGATGGAGTAGGGGGTCCTGTATACATGTACTGTATAGATGGAGTAGGGGGTCCTGTATACATGTACTGTATAGATGGAGTAGGGGGCCCTGTATACCTGTACTGTATAGATGGAGTAGGGGGTCCTGTATACATGTACTGTATAGATGGAGTAGGGGGTCCTGTATATACATGTACTGTATAGTTGGAGTAGGGGGTCCTGTATATACATGTACTGTATAGATGGAGTAGGGGGTCCTGTATATACATGTACTGTATAGATGGAGTAGGGGGCCCTGTATATACATGTACTGTATAGATGGAGTAGGGGGCCCTGTATATATATGTACTGTATAGATGGAGTAGGGGGTCCTGTATATACATGTACTGTATAGATGGAGTAGGGGGCCCTGTATATACATGTACTGTATGGATGGAGTAGGGGGTCCTGTATATACATGTCCTGTATAGATGGAGTAGGGGGTCCTGTATATACCTGTACTGTATAGATGGAGTAGGGGGGTCCTGTATATACCTGTACTGTATAGATGGAGTAGGGGGGTCCTGTATATACATGTACTGTATAGATGGAGTAGGGGGTCCTGTATATACATGTACTGTATAGATGGAGTAGGGGGTCCTGTATATACATGTACTGTATAGATGGAGTAGGGGGTCCTGTATAAATGTACTGTATAGATGGAGTAGGGGGTCCTGTATACATGTACTGTATAGATGGAGTAGGGGGTCCTGTATACATGTACTGTATAGATGGAGTAGGGGGTCCTGTATATACATGTACTGTATAGATGGAGTAGGGGGCCCTATATACATGTACTGTATAGATGGAGTAGGGGGCCCTGTATATACATGTACTGTATAGATGGAGTAGGGGGTCCTGTATATACATGTACTGTACAGATGGAGTAGGGGGCCCTGTATATACATGTACTGTATAGATGGAGTAGGGGGGTCCTGTATATACATGTACTGTATAGATGGAGTAGGGGGCCCTGTATATACATGTACTGTATAGATGGAGTAGGGCGTCCTGTATATACATGTACTGTATAGATAGAGTAGGGGGCCCTGTATATACATGTACTGTATAGATGGAGTAGGGGGTCCTGTATACATGTACTGTATAGATGGAGTAGGGGGTCCTGTATACATGTACTGTATAGATGGAGTAGGGGGTCCTGTATACATGTACTGTATAGATGGAGTAGGGGGTCCTGTATACCTGTACTGTATAGATGGAGTAGGGGGTCCTGTATACATGTACTGTATAGATGGAGTAGGGGGTCCTGTATATACATGTACTGTATAGTTGGAGTAGGGGGCCCTGTATATACATGTACTGTATAGATGGAGTAGGGGGTCCTGTATATACATGTCCTGTATAGATGGAGTAGGGGGTCCTGTATACATGTACTGTATAGATGGAGTAGGGGGTCCTGTATACATGTACTGTATAGATGGAGTAGGGGGCCCTGTATACCTGTACTGTATAGATGGAGTAGGGGGTCCTGTATACATGTACTGTATAGATGGAGTAGGGGGTCCTGTATATACATGTACTGTATAGATGGAGTAGGGGGTCCTGTATACATGTACTGTATAGATGGAGTAGGGGGTCCTGTATACATGTACTGTATAGATGGAGTAGGGGGTCCTGTATATACATGTACTGTATAGACGGAGTAGGGGGTCCTGTATATAGATGAAGTGTATAGATGGAGTAGGGGGTTCTGTATACATGTACTGTATAGATGGAGTAGGGGGTCCTGTATACATGTACTGTATAGATGGAGTAGGGGGCCCTGTATATACATGTACTGTATAGATGGAGTAGGGGGTCCTGTATACATGTACTGTATAGATGGAGTAGGGGGCCCTGTATATACATGTACTGTATAGATGGAGTAGGGGGCCCTGTATATATATGTACTGTATAGATGGAGTAGGGGGTCCTGTATATACATGTACTGTATAGATGGAGTAGGGGGCCCTGTATATACATGTACTGTATGGATGGAGTAGGGGGTCCTGTATATACATGTCCTGTATAGATGGAGTAGGGGGTCCTGTATATACCTGTACTGTATAGATGGAGTAGGGGGGTCCTGTATATACCTGTACTGTATAGATGGAGTAGGGGGGTCCTGTATATACATGTACTGTATAGATGGAGTAGGGGGTCCTGTATATACATGTACTGTATAGATGGAGTAGGGGGTCCTGTATATACATGTACTGTATAGATGGAGTAGGGGGTCCTGTATAAATGTACTGTATAGATGGAGTAGGGGGTCCTGTATACATGTACTGTATAGATGGAGTAGGGGGTCCTGTATACATGTACTGTATAGATGGAGTAGGGGGTCCTGTATATACATGTACTGTATAGATGGAGTAGGGGGCCCTATATACATGTACTGTATAGATGGAGTAGGGGGCCCTGTATATACATGTACTGTATAGATGGAGTAGGGGGTCCTGTATATACATGTACTGTACAGATGGAGTAGGGGGCCCTGTATATACATGTACTGTATAGATGGAGTAGGGGGTCCTGTATATACATGTACTGTATAGATGGAGTAGGGGGCCCTGTATATACATGTACTGTATAGATGGAGTAGGGGGTCCTGTATACATGTACTGTATAGATGGAGTAGGGGGCCCTGTATACCTGTACTGTATAGATGGAGTAGGGGGTCCTGTATACATGTACTGTATAGATGGAGTAGGGGGTCCTGTATATACATGTACTGTATAGTTGGAGTAGGGGGTCCTGTATATACATGTACTGTATAGATGGAGTAGGGGGTCCTGTATATACATGTCCTGTATAGATGGAGTAGGGGGTCCTGTATACATGTACTGTATAGATGGAGTAGGGGGTCCTGTATATACATGTACTGTATAGATGGAGTAGGGGGTCCTGTATATACATGTACTGTATAGATGGAGTAGGAGGCCCTGTATATACATGTACTGTATAGATAGAGTAGGGGGTCCTGTATATACATGTACTGTAAAGATGGAGTAGGGGGTCCTGTATACATGTACTGTATAGATGGAGTAGGGGGTCCTGTATATACATGTACTGTATAGATGTAGTAGGGGGTCCTGTATATACATGTACTGTATAGATGGAGTAGAGGGTCCTGTATATACATGTACTGTATAGATGGAGTAGGGGGTCCTGTATATACATGTACTGTATAGATGGAGTAGAGGGTCCTGTATATACATGTACTGTATAGATGGAGTAGGGGGGTCCTGTATATACATGTACTGTATAGATGGAGTAGAGGGTCCTGTATATACATGTACTGTATAGATGGAGTAGGGGGCCCTGTATATACATGTACTGTATAGATGGAGTAGGGGGTCCTGTATATACATGTACTGTATAGATGGAGTAGGGGGTCCTGTATACATGTACTGTATAGATGGAGTAGGGGGTCCTGTATACATGTACTGTATAGATGGAGTAGGGGGCCCTGTATACATGTACTGTATAGATGGAGTAGGGGGTCCTGTATATACATGTACTGTATAGATGGAGTAGGGGGTCCTGTATACATGTACTGTATAGATGGAGTAGGGTGCCCTGTATACATGTACTGTATAGATGGAATAGGGGGTCCTGTATACCTGTACTGTATAGATGGAGTAGGGAGTCCTGTATACATGTACTGTATAGATGGAATAGGGGGTCCTGTATACATGTACTGTATAGATGGAGTAGGGGCTCCTGTATATACATGTACTGTATAGATGGAGTAGGGGGTCCTGTATACCTGTACTGTATAGATGGAGTAGGGGGTCCTGTATACATGTACTGTATAGATGGAGTAGGGGGTCCTGTATACATGTACTGTATAGATGGAGTAGGGTGCCCTGTATACATGTACTGTATAGATGGAATAGGGGGTCCTGTATACCTGTACTGTATAGATGGAGTAGGGAGTCCTGTATACATGTACTGTATAGATGGAATAGGGGGTCCTGTATACATGTACTGTATAGATGGAGTAGGGGCTCTTGTATATACATGTACTGTATAGATGGAGTAGGGGGTCCTGTATACCTGTACTGTATAGATGGAGTAGGGGGTCCTGTATACATGTACTGTATAGATGGAGTAGGGGGTCCTGTATACATGTACTGTATAGATGGAGTAGGGGGCCCTGTATATACATGTACAGTATAGATGGAGTAGGGGGTCCTGTATACCTGTACTGTATAGATGGAGTAGGGAGTCCTGTATACATGTAGTGTATAGAATGAGTAGGGGCTCCTGTATACATGTACTGTATAGATGGAGTAGGGGGCCCTGTATATACATGTACAGTATAGATGGAGTAGGGGGTCCTGTATACCTGTACTGTATAGAATGAGTAGGGGTCCTGTATATACATGTACTGTATAGATGGAGTAGGGGGTCCTGTATATACATGTACTGTATAGATGGAGTAGGGGGTCCTGTATACATGTACTGTATAGATGGAGTAGGGGGTCCTGTATACATGTACTGTATAGATGGAGTAGGGGGTCCTGTATACATGTACTGTATAGATGGAGTAGGGGGTCCTGTATATATATGTACTGTATAGATGGAGTAGGGGGCCCTGTATATACCTGTACTGTATAGATGGAGTAGGGGGTCCTGTATACATGTACTGTATAGATGGAGTAGGGGGTCCTGTATATATACATGTACTGTATAGATGGAGTAGGGGGCCCTGTATACATGTACTGTATAGATGGAGTAGGGGGTCCTGTATACATGTACTGTATAGATGGAGTAGGGGGTCCTGTATACCTGTACTGTATAGATGGAGTAGGGGGTCCTGTATACATGTACTGTATAGATGGAGTAGTGGTCCTGTATATACATGTACTGTATAGATGGAGTAGGGGGCCCTGTATATACATATACTGTATAGATGGAGTAGGGGGTCCTGTATACATGTACTGTATAGATGGAGTAGGGGGCCCTGTATACCTGTACTGTATAGTTGGAGTAGGGGGTCTACCAGTTATTACTGTGGATGTTGTGAGGCAGCTTCCCTAGCAACCATTGCTCCCTGTGAAAATGAAAGCAGTAATCCTATTGGTTGCTAAGGCTCCAACTGCCGTGTCTGCTGCAGCTAATTATATCACCTGTGTGCAGTGAGGAGATTTTCCCATTCATCTCTATGGGGCGCCTCTCTTTCCCCTCCCCCTCCCCTCCTGTACATCTGGCGGGGACGGGACCTTCGCAATAACCTTCCCGGGCACCCAATGTATCTGTGGGCCAATTTTGGGGTCAAACGGTTCAGGTGTTTGGAAGTCTATAGAGGACAGACGGACAGACAGACAGAAGGACAGAAGGACAGACAGAAGGACAGACAGAAGGACAGACAGAAGGACAGACAGACAGACAGAAGGACAGACAGAAGGACAGACAGACTTTGATTTTTATGATATATATATACACACACACACACACACACACACATCCATGAAAACACATTATACAGATCCAACCCATCCAGCCCCCACACACTATACACAGGACATGTAACACACACTACAGTCATCCATCATACACACACTACATGTACAGTATACTTACCCCCTCTAACAGCATGCTGGGTGTAGTTGTCCTTGTCCATGGCAGCAGCAGCAGGAGGTTCTGCTCCTCACCCTGCAGCCCTCTCCTCTATCGTCCCGACAGCTCCACACCAGGAGGAGAGAGGAAATCACATGGTACAGAAGGGAGGGGGAGGGGAAGCTACACACTCCGGAGCCCAGCGTCCTGCAGCCTCTGTGTGACCCCCGATAGCAGCCAGAGATCAGTGACAGAGGCTGCAGGACGCTGTCTGTGCGCTCCTGCACCTAACACTCACTGTAACTGGGGCAGGGGGCCCCTGGGGGATGGGGGCCCTGGGCAACTGCCCTCTTTGCCCCCCCCCTAACGCCGGCCCTGGAAGGGACATTGGGTTGTCTTCAGCAGGAAAAGAAGCCATTTTTTATTTAAAGACTGCCTGCTGATTTGATTCTTGGTTTCCTTGGCTGGGGGGGGGGACTCATGTAGTTCTCATCTGAGTTCTGTGTTTCCCTTGATCTGTACTTTGAATAATGCTCCAGACTTGCTGGAGTTTACTACGGATTTCAGAGATGTCTTCCAGGAGGTGATCGCAGATTCTTTGCCACCCCATCGACCCTACGATTGTGCTATTGACTGGATATGGAGGGGGGTATACACTGACTGGATATGGAGGGGGGTATACACTGACTGGATATGGAGGGGGGGGGTATACACTGACTGGATATGGAGGGGGGGTATATACTGACTGGATATGGAGGGGGGTATACACTGACTGGATATGGAGGGGGGGTATACACTGACTGGATATGGAGGGGGGTATACACTGACTGGATATGGAGGAGGGGGGTATACACTGACTGGATATGGAGGGGGGTATACACTGACTGGATATGGAGGGGGGGTATACACTGACTGGATATGGAGGGGGGGGGTATACACTGACTGGATATGGAGGGGGGGTATATACTGACTGGATATGGAGGGGGGTATACACTGACTGGATATGGAGGGGGGGGGTATACACTGACTGGATATGGGGGGTATACACTGACTGGATATGGAGGGGGGTATACACTGACTGGATATGGAGGGGGGGTATACACTGACTGGATATGGAGGGGGGTATACACTGACTGGATATGGAGGGGGTATACACTGACTGGATATGGAGGAGGGGGGTATACACTGACTGGATATGGAGGGGGGTATACACTGACTGGATATGGGGGGGGTATACACTGACTGGATATGGAGGGGGTATACACTGACTGGATATGGGGGGTATACACTGACTGGATATGGAGGGGGGTATACACTGACTGGATATGGGGGGTATACACTGACTGGATATGGAGGAGGGGGTATACACTGACTGGATATGGAGGAGGGGGTATACACTGAATGGATATGGAGGGGGGTATACACTGACTGGATATGGAGGGGGGGGTATACACTGACTGGATATGGAGGGGGGTATACACTGACTGGATATGGAGGGGGGGGGTATACACTGACTGGATATGGGGGGGGGTATACACTGACTGGATATGGAGGGGGGGTATACACTGACTGGATATATAGGGGGGTATACACTGACTGGATATGGAGGGGGGGTATACACTGACTGGATATGGAGGGGGGGGTATACACTGACTGGATATGGAGGGGGGTATACACTGACTGGATATGGAGGGGGGGGTATACACTGACTGGATATGGAGGGGGTATACACTGACTGGATATGGAGGGGGTATACACTGACTGGATATGGAGGGGGTATACACTGACTGGATATGGAGGGGGTATACACTGACTGGATATGGAGGGGGGTATACACTGACTGGATATGGAGGGGGGTATACACTGACTGGATATGGAGGGGGGTATACACTGACTGGATATGGAGGGGGGTATACACTGACTGGATATGGAGGGGGTATACACTGACTGGATATGGAGGGGGGTATACACTGACTGGATATGGAGGGGGGTATACACTGACTGGATATGGAGGGGGGTATACACTGACTGGATATGGAGGGGGGGGGGGATATACACTGACTGGATATGGAGGGGGGTATACACTGACTGGATATGGAGGGGGGTATACACTGACTGGATATGGAGGGGGGTATACACTGACTGGATATGGAGGAGGGGGGTATACACTGACTGGTTATGGAGGGGGGTATACACTGACTGGATATGGAGGGGGGTATACACTGACTGGATATGGAGGGGGGGTATACACTGACTGGATATGGAGGGGGGTATACACTGACTGGATATGGAGGAGGGGGGTATACACTGACTGGATATGGAGGGGGGTATACACTGACTGGATATGGAGGGGGTATACACTGACTGGATATGGAGGGGGGTATACACTGACTGGATATGGAGGGGGGTATACACTGACTGGATATGGAGGGGGGGGGGATATACACTGACTGGATATGGAGGGGGGTATACACTGACTGGATATGGAGGGGGGTATACACTGACTGGATATGGAGGGGGGTATACACTGACTGGATATGGAGGAGGGGGGTATACACTGACTGGTTATGGAGGGGGGTATACACTGACTGGATATGGAGGGGGGTATAAACTGACTGGATATGGAGGGGGGGTATACACTGACTGGATATGGAGGGGGGTATACACTGACTGGATATGGAGGGGGGGGGTATACACTGACTGGATATGGAGGGGGGTATACACTGACTGGATATGGAGGGGGTATACACTGACTGGATATGGAGGGGGGTATACACTGACTGGATATGGAGGGGGGGTATACACTGACTGGATATGGGGGGGGTATACACTGACTGGATATGGAGGGGGGGTATACACTGACTGGATATATAGGGGGGTATACACTGACTGGATATGGGGGGTATACACTGACTGGATATGGAGGAGGGGGGTATACACTGACTGGATATGGAGGGGGGTATACACTGACTGGATATGGGGGGGGTATACACTGACTGGATATGGAGGGGGGGTATACACTGACTGGATATATAGGGGGGTATACACTGACTGGATATGGGGGGTATACACTGACTGGATATGGGGGGTATACACTGACTGGATATGGAGGGGGGGTATACACTGACTGGATATGGGGGGTATACACTGACTGGATATGGAGGGGGGTATACACTGACTGGATATGGAGGGGGGGTATACACTGACTGGATATGGAGGGGGGTATACACTGACTGGATATGGGGGGGTATACACTGACTGGATATGGAGGGGGAGCATACACTGACTGGATATGGAGGGGGGTATACACTGACTGGATATGGAGGGGGGTATACACTGACTGGATATGGAGGGGGGTATACACTGACTGGATATGGAGGGGGGTATACACTGACTGGATATATAGGGGGGTATACACTGACTGGATATGGGGGGGGGGTATACACTGACTGGATATGGAGGGGGGGGGGGTATACACTGACTGGATATGGAGGGGGGTATACACTGACTGGATATGGAGGGGGGGTATACACTGACTGGATATGGAGGGGGGTATACACTGACTGGATATATAGGGGGGTATACACTGACTGGATATGGAGGGGGGTATACACTGACTGGATATATAGGGGGGTATACACTGACTGGATATGGAGGGGGGGGTATACACTGACTGGATATGGAGGGGGGTATACACTGACTGGATATGGAGGGGGGGTATACACTGACTGGATATGGAGGGGGGTATACACTGACTGGATATATAGGGGGGTATACACTGACTGGATATGGAGGGGGGTATACACTGACTGGATATGGGGGGTATACACTGACTGGATATATAGGGGGGTATACACTGACTGGATATGGAGGGGGGTATACACTGACTGGATATGGAGGGGGGTATACACTGACTGGATATGGAGGGGGGGGGTATACACTGACTGGATATGGAGGGGGGTATACACTGACTGGATATGGAGGGGGGTATACACTGACTGGATATGGAGGGGGGGTATACACTGACTGGATATGGAGGGGGGTATACACTGACTGGATATGGAGGGGGGTATACACTGACTGGATATGGAGGGGGGTATACACTGACTGGATATGGGGGGTATACACTGACTGGATATGGAGGGGGGTATACACTGACTGGATATGGAGGGGGGTATACACTGACTGGATATGGAGGGGGGGGTATACACTGACTGGATATGGAGGGGGGGGGGGTATACACTGACTGCACATGCACTCTCCTCTATTTCCTCCTATAACCTGATCATTAGTAGCTGCCAGGAAAGGGTTACCAGTTCCTGTGAGGCTGTAGCTCCTCCCACACCCCTCTCAGACACAGCTCCTGGGTGTTCCCTATGAGCTCTGTGGCCAATAGGCCGGATTCCCTCCTTCTTCTAGCCCCTCCCTCTGCCTTTAG
Organism: Dendropsophus ebraccatus; assembly: GCF_027789765.1. Lineage (NCBI taxonomy): Eukaryota > Metazoa > Chordata > Amphibia > Anura > Hylidae > Dendropsophus > Dendropsophus ebraccatus. The sequence goes on along the minus strand of NC_091454.1, from coordinate 2,018,633 downwards.
TCTCCTGAGCTTCCTCTTCCTGTTCTCAGTCTCCACAGGACGGACCTGCAGCCAGTTTGCCCACCCGCCCTCCCTTTTGATCTTGGTTTGTCATGGTGTTTTGTGTGTTTTGTTCCTTTTGTGCTTTCTTTTTTTCTTTTATTATTATTTTTCAACATAAAATTTTTATATAACAACACATAGTTATAACGTGCAGCTACAGGCCGTCATGAAACAATACGGTATCACATGAGAATTGAGATACATTAATAGTTCCCAACAATATTGATGTCCATAAGCATCTCCATAGTTATACTGGAACATCATACCATATCACTCTCCTTCTGTTGTCATATCTTGCGCCATATCCTCACGTGTTCTCAACAACATATACCCTCCCAACCAAACCCCCCAAACTATCTCCCCCTCCCCGTGAGAGACCCTTTCCTGCCAAGCGACCACATCATTTACAGAGACGAAGATGCCCCCAGATATACCCCTCTGAGTTATACCCGCAGCCTGCCCAGAGAGCCAGCCAGCTCTCCCTTCAGATAACATTCTGGAAATGGACGAACCACTTGTTTGATTTCCTGTGATGTGAGAAATGTACAAATAAAAGTTGTCCATTTTTTTGTAAAAGGATTTTGTAATTTTCTCCTTTTGTAGTTCAGTTTCCAGTTGATCCATTTGCAGATAATATTTAACCTGAGCTAGTACCTCGGCCATTGTGGGCATATCAGACGTCAGCCATTTCGCCAACAAGCATCTCTTTGCCAGTAAAATAAAGACGTGTGGCTGATCCTCCGGGGAGACATGCAAGAGCAAGGGTCAAGGGTCAAGAGCCAGAGTTATGAGAAGGCTGGCTAAGGTACTCCAGTACTGGGACACCCTGGGACAGTCCAATAGACCAAGTTGTAGATCCGTACCTGGAGAGGAACAATTTGGGCAGGCCGTAATTCTGTCCGGGTGAGCGGCCGTTTTAGACAATGAAAAACCATATGTAGCATGATGTAGGATTTTAAATTGAGTTTCTCGCCATCTCTCATTTATCACTGACTTTCTCACCGCCTCCCACCCAGACAAAATCGGCTTCAACAAGTCAGATTTGCCCAGTTTCCTCTCCCAGTATTGGAATACTGACCGAGAAACCTGAGCCAAGTCATTATCCCTCAAATCTCGATAAAGAAGAGACAATGAGTGGCCCCCATTTTCACTTTCCACATAGCCATCCAAAACCCCCTTTCACATTCTCCCGACCAGTCTTGCAATCTTACAGGTAAGAAGGACACTACTTGATTGTATGCCAAAAAATGACCTGATGGGAGCCCCTTAGTAGCAAGTAACTCAGAACAGGTAAGCAGTCTTGGTTCGGAATCATGCAACACATCCGTGACCCTCGGGATCCCTCTGGACTGCCATACTCTAAACAGTTTGTTTTCCCTGCCTGCTGGGAATTCCATATGATTCCATAAGGTCCTAAATTAACTCACTTTGTGGGGTAGTGACAATTTGGTTCTTATGGTTTTCCAAGCGGCCACTGTATCGCTAAACAAAACACTCTTTTTATATGGCTGGGGAGAGCTGAGAAAGTAGTATGCAATAATGAACTCAGAGACCATGGGGAAGCTAATTTGCTCTCAATACCTACATTAGAGAACCCCTCCGACCCCCTAAGCCAATCAATCCCGTGGCGCATCAAGCACGCTAAGTTATACAGTCTTATATACGGCATATTGAGCCCCCATTGATCCTTAGCGAAGACTCATTTTTTGTATGCTACGCGTGGCCTTTTACCCGCCCATATCAAGTCTGAGAACGCTTTTTGGAGTTTTGTGACATCTAAGTGTTTTAGTAATAATGGGATTGTTTGCAGGGGGTATAGCATTTTGCTGAAGGGCATCATTTTAAGTAAGTGACAGCCAGTGGCGGATTAAATGTACTCTGGGCCCCGGGCTGTCCACCCAACCTGGGTCCCCCCCCCCCAGTCAATTCGCCCACATTATAATCTGTTACTGCGTCCCCCGCCCCCCCACTGTCCCCAATAAACACTGCCTGCCTCCCCTCCCTGCTGGCCCCAATAAACATAATGTTTGGTCCCTTGCTGCTACCCCCAGTAAGCATTGCCCACCCCACCTCCACTGCCCCCAATAAACATATCGCCACCTCACCTGGTCCCCTGATGTTGCCCCCCCCAAGGTCACAGCAGCACAGAGGATGTCAGGAGAGGAGGGTGCTGATCTTATAGGAGAGGACCGAGCAGCACAGAGGATGTCAGGAGAGGAGGGTGTTGATCTATAGGGGAGGTCCCAGCAGCACAGAGGATGTCAGGAGAGGAGGGTGCTAATCCTATAGGAGATAGTCCCCCTTTATGGATGGTCTCCCTCTTTCCCCCTCTATAGATGGTCCCCCTCATTCCCCCCTTATAGATGGTCCCCCTCTTTCCCCCCTTATAGATGGTCCCCCTCTTTCCCTCTTTATAGCTGGTCCCCCTCTTTCCCCCTCTATAGATGGTCCCCCTCTTCCCTCTTCCCCCTTATAGCTGGTCCCCCTCTTTCCCCCTCTATAGATGGTCCCCCTCTTCCCTCTTCCCCCTTATAGCTGGTCCTCCTTTCCCCCCTTATAGCTGGTCCCCCTCTTCCCTCTCCCCCCTTATAGCTGGTCCCCCTCTTCCCTCTTCCCCCCTTATAGCTGGTCCCCCTCTTTCCCCCTCTATAGATGGTCCCCCTCTTCCCTCTCCCCCCTTATAGCTGGTCCTCCTTTCCCCCCTTATAGCTGGTCCCCCTCTTCCCTCTCCCCCCTTATAGCTGGTCCCCTTCTTCCCTCTTCCCCCCTTATAGCTGGTCCTCCTTTCCCCCCTTATAGATGGTCCCCCTCTTTCCCCCCTTATAGATGGTCCCCCTCTTTCCCCCCTTATAGATGGTCCCCCTCTCCCCCCTCCCTTATAGATGGTCCCCCTCTCCCCCCTTATAGCTGGTCCTCCTTTCCCCCCTTATAGATGGTCCCCCTCTTTCCCCCCTTATAGATGGTCCCCCTCTTTCCCCCCTTATAGATGGTCCCCCTCTTCCCCCCTTATAGATGGTCCCCCTCTCCCCCCTTATGGATAGTCCCCTCTCCCCCCTCCCTTTATAGATGGTCCCCCTCTTTCCCCCCCTTTATAGCTGCCCCCCCCCTTTATAGATGCCCCCCAGTGAGTAAATAACACAAAAATAACAAAATATAACTCACCTACCCTGCGTTCCCCCGTCGATCCTCTCTCCGGCTGATGCGCGGCTGCCGGGGGTGTCCGGTCCTCTCCCCGGCAGCGCGCGCATCACACAGCTCCTAGTGCCGGAAGTCAGGGCCCAGGCGGCACTAGGAGCTGTGTGATGCGCGCGCTGCCGGGGAGAGGACCGGACACCCCCGGCAGCTGCGCATCAGACGGAGGCAGCCGGAGACTCTTGTGACCGCAAGCGAAACAATGCTTGCGGTCACAAGAGTGCAGTGGCGGGGGGCCTCCCGGGCGGCATTATAATGTGGGCGGCAAGGCATGGGCCCCCCCGGAGCCGCCCAGACCGCCTACATTATAATCCGCCATTGGTGACAGCGTGCCAAGAGAGGTAGAGGCAGATGAGACCAGTGATTACTTTTTGGATTATTGGTGGGAAGCTCAGGGAGTATATGGTTTGGGGCGACCTCCCTATATTAATCCCCAGGTATCTCATAGATGAGTGAGAGACCTGTACTGGTATCGATAGACCTGCCCTGGAGAGTGCCTTTTGGGGGGACAGATCCAAGAGAACACTTTTAGAGATGTTAACCTTATATCTGGAATATTTCCCAAAGGTTTCCAACACTCGGAACACCTCTGGTAAATCCTGCTCCGGATGTTCCAAAAATAACAAAAGGTCGTCGGCAAACAGGCCCACCTTGACCTCCCCTCCCCCCACTGTAACCCCCCGGATAGTTGCCGTGGATGTGACATATGTGGAGAGGGGTTCTATGGCCAAGTTAAATAATAACGGTGATAGTGGGCACCCTTGGCGGGTGCCCCTACCTAGTGCGAATGGGGCCGACAAAAATCCCGGCGTGTTCACCCGCGCCTCTGGGTGTGTATACATAGCTCTTATCAGGTTGCAAAAAGCTTCCGGGAACTGCACACTGTACACCCATCCCCAGCTCACGTTATCTAAAGCTTTTTCAGCATCTAGGGACAACATGGCTGGGGATGGGTGCATTTCAGGTCTCATCTGGATCTCATCTAGCACTGCCAGGACCTTCCTAATGTTAGCCAGTGCGGCTCTCCCTCTCACAAACCCCACCTGCACCGGTGAAATCAAACGGGGGAGACATACCGCTAACCTGTCCGCCATTAGTTTTGTTATAATTTTTAAATTTGCATTGATTAGTGAGATTGGGCGGTAAGAGCCAGGCAGCATTGGATCCTTCCCGGGTTTAGGAAATACAATGATGTGAGATGTATTGCTTTGGGGGGGTACTACTTCACCTGACAGGTAGGAGTTATACAGAGGGAGAAGCGCCGGGGCCAGATCATCCACCAGAAGTTTATAATATTCCCCTGGGAATCCATCTGGACCCGGGGCCTTTGATGATTTAAGGTGTGACATGACTCCTGTCAATTCTTCCAGGGAGACAGGTGCACCTAATGCAGATGCCTCCTCCTCCGTCAGGGTCTGCAAAAGTTTTAGCCATTCTAAAGGCCGTTGTGGGGGGAGGGGGGTGGCCGAATATAAGGTAGAGTAGTATTCGGCTAACACCTTATTGACTGCGGCTGGGTGCGTATGATGCACTCCACCACTGTCTCTAAGGCTAGAGATATAGACAGGAGGATGAGGGCCCTTGGCAAATCTTGCCAAGAGTCTCCCCGCCCTTGTTTCCGTGTCGAAACAGTCGAGCATCATAATAAGAGCGATGTACCTGTTCCTTCCTCTCCAGCCACGTGTCATATTCCCTTTTGGCCTCCACCCACCCCTGTTTATTAGAGGGAGAAGGGCAGGGCCGGACTGGGACTTAAAATCAGCCCTGGCAATCAAACCCCAGCAGCCCACATACCATATCATGGTATATCAATTCTGCTTCATTTAGCCATGTCCCCCACTACTCCCTTAAAGGGAACCAATCAGCCTGTTTGAGCTGATATGGTTCCCTTGAGCATTGTATAAAGCACCTGGAGCGGCCCCAGCACGTACCGTCTGCAGCAGGTGCTTTATAACGGAGAAAATGACTTTTATTCCCCGGCTTGTGACTAGATACGAGCGGGGAAGTAGTCATGGTGGTCGGCTCCCCGCTCGTATCTAGTCACTGCGCTCTGCCTGTCAGCGCGCTCGGCGGAATGATTGACAGGCAGAGAGGCCAGTAACGGACCTCTCTGCCTGTCAATCATCCCCTCTGAGCGCGCTGACAGGCAGAGCGCAGTGACTAGATACGAGCGGGGAGCCGACCACCATGACTACTTCCCCGCTCGTATCTAGTCACGAGCCGGGGAATAAAAGTCATTTTCTCCGTTATAAAGCACCTGCTGTGGCCGCGGCCGGTACATGCCAGGGCCCCTCCAGGTGCTTTATACAATGCTCAAGGGAACCATATCAGCCCAAACAGGCTGATTGGTTCCCTTTAAACATGTGAACTCCACCATCAGCACCTAAAAATAATGATATAACATAATCTGCTGTGGATTTGATGCGGCATATTTATGTGTTTATTTCAACTGATTAAATCAGAAGCATCAAATCTGCATTGGATTAGGTATGAACGTGCCCTTAAAGGGAACCTGGGAGGTCTATACCAGGTACAGAGCTGTAGATCCCAGCGTACAGATCAGGGACCTGACCTTTAGTCCAGTGTAAACCTCTATAATCATTCTTTTTATTACCAGCTGAAGTGTCACAGAGGTGGAGCCACAGCAGCAACTTCTGCCCCCGTCCCTTCCTGCTCTGACTGATGGACGTATAGGTTGGTGCTGCTGCTGCTGCTGTTGTGAAAATTTAGTTGGTAATGAAAAGGACAATTATAAAAGTTTACACTGGACTAAAGGTCCTGTCTGTGATATCTCGCTCACATCTGTCTGCTGAGATCTACAGCCCTAGACCTGGTACGGACCTCACAGATTCCCTTTAAAGGAGAAAAACATGGCCACTTTCTTCCAGAAACAGCGCCACACTCTTCTTCAGTTTGTGTGAGGTATTGCAGCTCAGTTCCATTGAAATGAATGGAGCCAAGTTGTAATACCTCACATAACCTGAAGACAGGGGTGGTCCTGTTTTTGGACAAAAGTTACTATATTTTTTTTAATCCCTTTTATCCTGACTATGTCTGCACTCCATATAATGGCGGTAAAAGTAGTAAGGTTTTAATTATTAAAATGTGTCTGGTTGTGATCTCATGTGTAATCAAAGCTACATAATAAGCTGGTAGATAGATATTTCCTACTGGATATCTATCTATCTATCTATCTATCTATCTATCTATCTATCTATCTATCTATCTATGTATCTATCTGTCTCCTATCTATCTATCTATCTATCTCCTATCTATCTCCTATCTATCTATCTCCTATCTATCTATCTATCTCCTATCTATCTATCTATCTATCTATCTATCTATCTATCTCCTATCTATCTATCTCCTATCTATCTATCTATCTATGTATCTATCTGTCTCCTATCTATCTATCTATCTATCTATCTATCTATCTCCTATCTATCTCCTATCTATCTATCTCCTATCTATCTATCTATCTATCTCCTATCTATCTATCTATCTATCTATCTATCTATCTATCTATCTATCTATCTATCTCCTATCTCCTATCTATCTATCTATCTATCTATCTATCTATCTATCTATCTATCTATCTCCTATCTATCTATCTCCCTATCTCCTATCTATCTATCTCCTATCTATCTATCTATCTATCTATCTCCTATCTATCTATCTATCTATCTATCTATCTATCTATCTATCTATCTATCTCCTATCTCCTATCTATCTATCTATCTATCTATCTATCTATCTATCTATCTCCTATCTATCTATCTATCTATCTATCTATCTATCTATCTCCTATCTATCTATCTATCTATCTATCTATCTATCTCCTATCTATCTATCTATCTATCTATCTATCTATCTATCTATCTATCTGTCTCCTATCTATCTATCTATCTATCTATCTCCTATCTATCTCCTATCTATCTATCTCCTATCTATCTATCTCCTATCTATCTCCTATCTATCTATCTCCTATCTATCTATCTCCTATCTATCTATCTATCTATCTATCTATCTATCTATCTATCTCCTATCTATCTCCTATCTATCTATCTATCTATCTATCTATCTATCTATCTATCTATCTATCTATCTCCTATCTCCTATCTATCTATCTATCTATCTATCTATCTATCTATCTATCTATCTATCTCCTATCTATCTATCTATCTATCTATCTATCTATCTATCTCCCTATCTCCTATCTATCTATCTCCTATCTATCTATCTATCTATCTATCTATCTATCTATCTATCTCCTATCTATCTATCTCCTATCTATCTATCTATCTCCTATCTATCTCCTATCTATCTCCTATCTATCTATCTATCTATCTATCTATCTATCTATCTATCTCCTATCTATCTATCTCCCTATCTCCTATCTATCTATCTCCTATCTATCTATCTATCTATCTATCTATCTATCTATCTATCTATCTCCTATCTATCTATCTCCTATCTATCTATCTATCTATCTCCTATCTATCTATCTATCTATCTATCTATCTATCTATCTATCTCCTATCTATCTATCTATCTATCTATCTATCTATCTATCTCCCTATCTCCTATCTATCTATCTCCTATCTATCTATCTATCTATCTATCTATCTCCTATCTATCTATCTATCTATCTATCTATCTATCTATCTATCTCCTATCTATCTATCTCCTATCTATCTATCTCCTATCTATCTATATATCTATCTATCTCCTATCTATCTATCTATCTATCTCCTATCTATCTATCTATCTATCTATCTATCTATCTATCTATCTATCTCCTATCTATCTATCTATCTATCTATCTATCTATCTATCTATCTATCTATCTATCTCCCTATCTCCTATCTATCTATCTCCTATCTATCTATCTATCTATCTATCTATCTATCTCCTATCTATCTATCTATCTATCTATCTATCTATCTATCTCCTATCTATCTATCTCCTATCTATCTATCTCCTATCTATCTATCTATCTATCTATCTATCTCCTATCTATCTATCTCCCTATCTCCTATCTATCTATCTATCTCCTATCTCCTATCTATCTATCTATCTATCTATCTATCTATCTATCTATCTATCTATCTATCTCCTATCTATCTCCTATCTCCTATCTATCTATCTATCTATCTATCTATCTATCTATCTATCTATCTATCTATCTATCTCCTATCTATCTATCTATCTATCTATCTCCTATCTATCTATCTATCTATCTATCTATCTATCTATCTCCTATCTATCTATCTCCTATCTATCTATCTCCTATCTGTCTCCTATCTATCTATCTCCTATCTATCTATCTAGAACTTTCTGTGCATGATAATAGTCATAGTTAATAACACCAGTAAGCAAATATTATTCCCATACTGTACACATTTCTGCCATACTGTTTCTAAGCAAACCCACTAATATTGCCAATACTACCAGTATATAAGTAACAAATAATATCACCACACCATGAGCACAGCCAATACCACCACATAATGACTAATACCGCTACACTGTGACTGAACACAATCCACTATATAAAACACTAATATTACCAATAATACGAGTAATACCATCACACCATGCCCACTACCCTCAGCATACGGTGACTGGATACCACTATACTGGCACCAAATAACAGCCACCATATAAAGACCAATATTCTCCCAAAGCAGTGACCATAGAACACAGGTGTCACACTCCGTCCCTCCAGCTGTTACAGAACTACAAATACCATCACGACTGGACAGCTAAAGCATGACGGGAATTGTAGTTTTGCAACACCTGGAGGGCCTGAGTGTGACACCCCTGATACCGAGGTAGATCCCAGCTGTGTAAAGGTTCTGCAGACCTTATAAGTGATTATAGTGCAATTACATCCTGTCACTCACAGTAGGCGTCTTCTCTGCATGAAGAGACGTCCACTTTTCCTTTTCTTCTCCATCTGGCTCCGGCCATCATGAAGGCTTCTCTGGCCATGACTCCTCTCCACGGGATCTGTCAGACAGACATTTTAGGCTTCTTGCTCCAGCAACATCTTCCTCTATACATCCTCATCTATACATCCCTCCATATATAATAGGCTCCCCTCCCCCACTGCACATCTCTCCATATAGAATAGCCCCCCTGCTGTACATCCCCCCCATATAGAATAGCCCCCCGTGCATCCCCCAATATAGAATAGCCCCTTCTGCATCCCCAATATAGAATAGCCCCCCCGTGCACCCCCCAATATAGAATAGCCCCCCTGCATCCCCCAATATAGATTAGCCCCCCCTGAACATCCCCCCATATAGAATAGCCCTCTAAGCATCCCCCCATATAGAATAGCCCCCCTGAACATCCCCCCATATAGAATAGCCCTCTGAGCATCCCCCCATATAGAATAGCCCTCTGAGCATCCCCCCATATAGAATATTGCCCGTTTGCAAACCGTTCCCATTGAATAAGACGTCGTTCGGTTGTTCGCAGTAGAATACCCCCGTGCATCCCCCCAATATAGAATAGCCTCCCCCTGTGCCTCCCCCCCAATATAGAATAGCCTCCCCCTGTGCCTCCCCCCCCCCAATATAGAATACCCTTCCCCTGTGCCTCCCCCCAATATAGAATACCCTTCCCCTGTGCCTCCCCCCAATATAGAATAGCCCCCCCTCTGTGCCTCTCCCCCCAATATAGAATAGCCCCCCCCCCCCCGTGCCTCCCCCCCACCATGGCTACATGTTAAGGGGTTAAAAAAAAAACACACATTCTCACCTGTCACCTCGCTCCCGGCAGCTTCATCCTTCCGGTCCCGGATCTTCAGTCTGCAGCCTCTTCTCCCTGCTGCAGCGCGGCGGCGGCGTCTCTTCTCACAGGTCCTCAGCGGCGCGTCAGGGAAGTGACGTCAGCCGCTGGGGTCCTGTCAGAGGTGCCTGCAGACGTGCCTGCGCGCGGCACGTCTGCAGCCCCGGGCCGGCCCTGACACCTTCCAGCTAGGAAGACTGGCCGGCCACAGGAGTGACTGGCAGGGCCGGGGGCCAATGGCTCCCTGGCTCTGTCAGTCAGAGGCAGAGTGCGGCCGCTGCAAACTGTGAGCGTTCATCTTGAACGCTCACAGTTAAAGGGCCAGGGCGCCGGCTCTCTGCAGAGGCTGAATGAATAGCGCAGCGGCCGGCTGCGCTATTCTTGCAGCCACTGCTGGGGGCCGGCGCACATGGGGGCCAGGAACGGCGGCCCCCGGATTGGTAATACTGGCAGCCCAGTGGGCATTTGCCCGCTTTGCCAGATTACCAATCCGGGCCTGGAGAAGGGTCAGAAATGAAGTTAGTATATGCGCTCCGCAAAGATTGACTAAATTGCAGTATTTTCCTAATGAATTAGTTTCTTTTGGGATGAGACATAGGCCATAATACGACCTCTGACCACCGCTTTCCCCGCATCCCAAAATAGTTGGGGACAACTAATATGTTCCGCATTTGTTGTTTTGTATTCCAGCCACCACCCACGTATTATATCCCTGAAGGATTCACTGTTTGCTAGATACATAGGGAATTTCCATTGGAAGTCTGTGCCCGTGATGATGGAATCTGATAATGTCACACACAAGGGTGAGTGGTCTGAAATGACCATGTCCCCAATCTCATCATGTAAAACTCTGGACAGCAAGGATCCCGAAGCCAGGACACCATCTATGCAGGACCACGAGTCATGAACGTGTGAATAGTGTGAGTATGCTCTGTCATCCGGGTGTAGATGTCTCCATGTATCTATCAACCGGGTATTTGCAAGAAAATGACCATAGATGATGTCATTGGCTGCAGGATGGTCACCCCTTTTCTCTGTCTGTCTTCCCCAGTCCCCAGTCCCCAGTCAGAAGAAAAGAAGAAAGGGTTTGAAAAAATTGCTTATTAGAATCATTTGGCCCATATATATTGTGAATTGCGATCTTATCAGACATGTGGGTAGATAGGATTGAGCAGCGTCTCCCCTCATTGTCATGTGAAAGTAGTTGTTCCTCACCTTCATAATGCTTATTAACCAAGACAATAACTCCTGCCTTCCGATTGACCGCTGGTGACCCAAATACCTTTCCCACCCACAGCTTTTTCATCCTGTCAAAGTCACACGTTTCTAGATGGGTCTCCTGTAACAGAGCCACGTCCGGGCGCATCTTCTTAAGGTGCTTCAGCACCATCATTCATTTATGGGGCGAACGTAACCCCTTTACATTCCACGATACTAATCGCATGATTTGACAGGATAAAAAAGAAATAATCTTACGGCTCTCAAGGGTCTCCCCCGCAGGAATACTTCCCTCCCTTCCCTCCCTGGATCCCCCCCCCCCAACCAAGACAGACAAGACAAACTGGTTATCACTGAACACAAACATAGAATGAATAAACAAGGCGCTCTCCCTGTATTCAGGTCCCTGTCGCCACCACAGGGGGGAGAGACTTCGCCTCAAGACTCCCTTATTCCCATGTCGTGAGGACCAACTGCAAGTGTAGACTTATGGCCCTATTCCACGGAACGATTATCGTTCATAAACTCGCTCAAACGACCGCTCGTTAACGATAATCGTTCCGTTGAATTGATGAAAACGATCGAACGACTCGAGCAAAATGGTCGTTGAATCGTTCTCAAAAGTTTTTCAACATGTCGAAAAAAAATCGTTTGTCTTCCAACGATAATTCGCTAATCGTTTTGTTGAATTAGAAATCGTTAAATTGTTCGTAAAATGTGTCTAAAAACTTCTATTCCCCGCCTACATTATCATCCCGGCGAACGTTTTAACGATCATGTAACGACCGCAAAATAATCGTTATCGTTCACATTCCCACTAGATTGAATGTGTAATCGTTCGCAAAAAATAGTCGTTTATTGATCGTTAACGAGCGGTTGTTTGAGCGAGTTTATGAACGATAATCGTTCCGTGGAATAGGGCCATAACAGGTAGACTAATACCGTCAGTCTTATCATCATGTACTCAAAGTCTCACGGCAGACCGTCTGCCCTCTGATGGTGAAGAAACAAAACAGATAAGGATAACCCAACTAAATCAGTCCCTACTCAAGGGCGGGAATAAAACCTTTTTTCTTTTTTGGGGAGCTGGCGGCCCATCAACGTCTGTCCTTGCATGGTGCTCCAACGGTACGTCACAGGAAAAGTTCAGCGACTGTCCTGGTTTTTAGGTCAGCGGTAGAGAGGACCTGCGGCGTCGCTGTTCTTTTGGAGGGCTCAGTCCCGGGAACGGCCTTTGAGATCCCTCTGGTTCCCACTCTGGGCCTTGTGAGCCTCTGGGGCTCGGAGTGGATGAGTGTCGTCTGGGTGGCGCCATGCGGTCCCGGTGCTGTAAAGGGCGCGCCTGTAACAGGGGGGTTAGACCTTCCATGGCCTCCTCCGGAGAGCGATATGTAGAAAACGACCCATCATCAATATGGCTGGGTATATGAGAGCAAATCTCATCTGGCGGTTATGTAGGTTGGAGCAAATATAAGAGAAAGATCTCCTTTTTCGGGTAGTCTCCGCAGAGAAATCATTAAAAATGAGCAGTTTATGTCCTTGCATACGGAGATCATCTTTGCGGCGCCAAAAAGCTTGTAGTACCGCCATTTTGTCTGTATAGTTTAGGTATCGCACTATGACCTGGCGGGGTCTGTCTCTGTGTGCCAGCCCTGGCGCAATCCCTGCGACTGGTGCCGGCCGCATATCAGGACCCAGGCGATGAGCTCTTTCAGCGCGACAATCATGAGGTAGGTGTAATAGCCGTAGAATATCTATCTCACAGAGGCGCAACAAGACCTTTGCAGCCACACTTTCTGGCACTCCTAGTATACGCAGGTTCTTCCTGCGGGAACAGTCTTCCAAATCTTGCAGCTTCTCCCATAACTTTATATTATCACTCACCAGAGTTGCTGAGAGTCAGTGCTTTCCATTGCATCCTCCACGATCTGCAGCCGGGACTCTGCTTCCTCCAGCCGCTCTCCCTGCTTAGTCACGTCAGCCTGTAGCTGTTGCAGGGTGTCAGCTACCGTCTTAGCCAGCGCCTCCTGAATATTGGGGGCAATCTGTCGGGCTTCCTCCCTGGCGATCTGTTTGTAATTCACCTGGGCGAGAGGTTGTTCCTCCTCCAGCTCCGACACTTCCTCCTCAGATAACCCCGCGTCCTGCGAGCCGCCTGCGCCCGCCATCTTGGATCTGTGTGATCCCGTCTTTGCTTGCTTTCCGGGCGTCTTCTTATTGGATTTGACCTCCATTTTTTGCACGAAGCGGTCCATGCACCGTCAGGGTTACCCCTGTGAAGTTTGGGCCACCGCCGAGAAGATATTGCGGGTGTTTAGGGCTGATTTGCTTCAGAAGGACACGGAGTTGCACGCCTGTGCTTCCTCACTCCATGGCGCCGGAACCGGAAGCCCTTGTGCTTTCTTTTTGTTATTCTACTAAAGTCACAGCTGGCGGAAATTAGCTGCTAAGCAGGCGTGTTGGGTTAGTAAGGCGGACTTGCACGGTAGGAGTCTGTCGTCCGGCATACCCCTTTACACCCCTCGGTCTAAGAGTTCGGCACTACGTGCCCGGTTATTGGTTTGGTTTGAGAAATAATTCAAAGCTGTGACCGATCACCACCCAGCAAAAGTTATATCGGTGTCTGTGTCTATTCCTGGCAGCTATGCTTATTAATTATGGTTGCTCTTTGCTTTGGGTCTATGTGCAGTCTGGGGCTAAGTTCCCTAAATGTTGTATATTCAATCTGTCTGCCCCAGAACAAGAATCAATGCTCCAATATATACAGGGAAGCCTCCAGAAAGGGCATCTCCGGCCTTCAGTTTCCCCCATGGGTGCAGGGTGGTTCTTCATTAAAAAAAAAAGATGTCGGATTACGACCCTGTATTGATTACAGGGAACTTAGAATAACTAATAATAACTATAAAAGACGGGTACCCACTTCCTCTGATCCTGGGCCTGTTTAATCAGGAGGTGGGCGCCTGGTGGTTGTCATAAATCGGCCTGTGGTGCATACAACCTGATACAGATTAGAGAAGGGCACTTCAAATACCTTGCGATGCCCTTTGGTTTAAGTAACGCACCCGTGTTGTGAATGATATATTTCGAGACCTGATGGCCGTTTTGTTGTTGTTTATCTGGACGACACACCTATATTTTCCCCGGACTGGGGGTCACTGGAGGTATTGTCCAGACTGCGTCAAAATCAATGATGCGCTAAATTATCGAAATGTCTATTTTGGTGTTCAGGAGTTTGAATTCTAGGTTATATACTTACTCCCGATACTGTTCACATGGACCCCGGTGAAGTTTCTGCAGTTGTTGACTGAGCTAGTTCTGTCTCCAGGCATGGAACCATTCACCAACCTCAGGCCGGTAGCCTTCTTCTCCAGAAAGTTCTCCACTGCCAATTGTAATTACGATATATGGAACAGAGAGTTACTGGCCATCAAGTGGGCCTTTGAGGAGCGGAGACACTTTCTGGGGGGAGGTCACAAATCGTCCTGGCTCAAAGAATATTAAAGCCAATACCCTGTCTAGGAGTTTTGGTGCTGTGATGCCCCAGATAGAAAGCCTGGATCTATCCTCTCTCCAGGGGTGGTAGTGGCTGCCTCGTCTACTGATTTAATTTCTTCTATTCTGCCTTTTGAACATTTTTTGCCTGCAGCATTACCCTCTGACTAAATCATTGTTCCAAGTTATCTTCATCTAAATGTCCCAGAGGAGACCAGTCCTCTGTTTTGTCTGGTCATCCAGGCATCGCGGGCACTGGGTATCTGTTGTCTTGTACTTATTGGTGGCCGTCAGGGCAACAAGACGCAAGGGTGTTCGTCATGGCATATGATATCTGTGCTAGGGCCAAAGTCCCTCAGTCACTAACCGAGAATCTGTTACATCCCCATCCCCTACCCAGTAGGCCCTGGTCTCACAAATTGATGGACTTTGTCACGGATCTTCCTACCTTGAAGGAGAAATCTGTCATTTGGATCGTGGTAGATCGGTTTTCGGAAAGGTGCCATCTTCTTGCTCTGAAAAAAAATACCTAGTGCCAAGACTCTTGAAGAATTGTGTGTCCACCACATTCTCAGGTTGCATCGTATTCCATCTAATATTGTCACAGACATCTGCATGAAGAAGAGAACCAGGAACTGCACCAACACCTGCATGAAGAAGAGAACCAGGAACTGCACCAACACCTGTATGAAGAAGAGAACCAGGAACTGCACCAACACCTGTATGAAGAAGAGAACCAGGGACTGCACCAACACCTGTATGAAGGACACAACCAGGAACTGCACCAACACCTGTATGAAGAAGAGAACAAGGTACTGCACCAACACCTGTATGAAGAAGAGAACCAGGGACTGCACCAACACCTGTATGAAGGACACAACCAGGAACTGCACCAACACCTGTATGAAGAAGAGAACAAGGTACTGCACCAACACCTGTATGAAGAAGAGAACCAGGAACTGCACCAACACCTGCATGAAGAAGAGAACCAGGAACTGCACCAACACCTGTATGAAGAAGAGAACAAGGTACTGCACCAACACCTGTATGAAGAAGAGAACCAGGGACTGCACCAACACCTGTATGAAGAAGAGAACCAGGAACTGCACCAACACCTGTATGAAGAAGAGAACCAGGAACTGCACCAACACCTGTATGAAGAAGAGAACCAGGGACTGCACCAACACCTGCATGAAGAAGAGAATCAGGAACTGCACCAACACCTGCATGAAGGACACAACCAGGAACTGCACCAACACCTGTATGAAGGACACAACCAGGAACTGCACCAACACCTGTATGAAGAAGAGAACAAGGTACTGCACCAACACCTGTATGAAGAAGAGAACCAGGGACTGCACCAACACCTGTATGAAGAAGAGAACCAGGAACTGCACCAACACCTGTATGAAGAAGAGAACCAGGAACTGCACCAACACCTGTATGAAGAAGAGAACCAGGGACTGCACCAACACCTGCATGAAGAAGAGAATCAGGAACTGCACCAACACCTGCATGAAGGACACAACCAGGAACTGCACCAACACCTGTATGAAGAAGAGAACAAGGTACTGCACCAACACCTGTATGAAGAAGAGAACCAGGGACTGCACCAACACCTGTATGAAGAAGAGAACCAGGAACTGCACCAACACCTGTATGAAGGACACAACCAGGAACTGCACCAACACCTGTATGAAGAAGAGAACCAGGGACTGCACCAACACCTGTATGAAGAAGAGAACCAGGAACTGCACCAACACCTGTATGAAGAAGAGAACCAGGAACTGCACCAACACCTGTATGAAGAAGAGAACAAGGAACTGCACCAACACCTGTATGAAGAAGAGAACCAGGAACTGCACCAACACCTGCATGAAGGACACAACCAGGAAATGCACCAACACCTGTATGAAGAAGAGAACCAGGAACTGCACCAACACCTGCATGAAGAAGAGAACCAGGAACTGCACCAACACCTGTATGAAGGACACAACCAGGAACTGCACCAACACCTGCATGAAGGACACAACCAGGAACTGCACCAACACCTGCATGAAGAAGAGAACCAGGGACTGCACCAACACCTGTATGAAGAAGAGAACAAGGTACTGCACCAACACCTGCATGAAGGACACAACCAGGAACTGCACCAACACCTGTATGAAGAAGAGAACCAGGAACTGCACCAACACCTGCATGAAGAAGAGAATCAGGAACTGCACCAACACCTGCATGAAGGACACAACCAGGAAATGCACCAACACCTGTATGAAGAAGAGAACCAGGAACTGCACCAACACCTGTATGAAGGACACAACCAGGAACTGCACCAACACCTGCATGAAGGACACAACCAGGAACTGCACCAACACCTGCATGAAGAAGAGAACCAGGTATTGCACCAACACCTGTATGAAGGACACAACCAGGAACTGCACCAACACCTGCATGAAGAAGAGAACCAGGGACTGCACCAACACCTGTATGAAGAAGAGAACCAGGAACTGCACCAACACCTGTATGAAGAAGAGAACCAGGTATTGCACCAACACCTGTATGAAGAAGAGAACCAGGAACTGCACCAACACCTGCATGAAGAAGAGAACCAGGAACTGCACCAACACCTGCATGAAGAAGAGAACCAGGTATTGCACCAACACCTGTATGAAGGACACAACCAGGAACTGCACCAACACCTGCATGAAGAAGAGAACCAGCAACTGCACCAACACCTGTATGAAGAAGAGAACCAGGAACTGCACCAACACCTGTATGAAGAAGAGAACCAGGAAATGCACCAATGCATGTATGAAGAAGAGAACCAGGGACTGCACCAACACCTGCATGAAGGACACAACCAGGAACTGCACCAACACCTGCATGAAGAAGAGAACCAGCAACTGCACCAACACCTGCATGAAGAAGAGAACCAGGAACTGCACCAACACCTGCATGAAGAAGAGAACCAGGAACTGCACCAACACCTGTATGAAGAAGAGAACCAGGGACTGCACCAACACCTGTATGAAGAAGAGAACCAGGAACTGCACCAACACCTGCATGAAGGACACAACCAGGAACTGCACCAACACCTGCATGAAGAATAGAACCAGCAACTGCACCAACACCTGTATGAAGAAGAGAACCAGGAACTGCACCAACACCTGCATGAAGAAGAGAACAAGGTACTGCACCAACACCTGTATGAAGAAGAGAACAAGGTACTGCACCAACACCTGCATGAAGAAGAGAACAAGGTACTGCACCAACACCTGCATGAAGAAGAGAATCAGGAACTGCACCAACACCTGCATGAAGAAGAGAACCAGGAAATGCACCAATGCATGTATGAAGAAGAGAACCAGGAACTGCACCAACACCTGTATGAAGAAGAGAACAAGGTACTGCACCAACACCTGCATGAAGAAGAGAACCAGGAACTGCACCAACACCTGCATGAAGAAGAGAACCAGGAACTGCACCAACACCTGCATGAAGAAGAGAATCAGGAACTGCACCAACACCTGCATGAAGAAGAGAACCAGGAAATGCACCAATGCATGTATGAAGAAGAGAACCAGGGGACAGGACTGTTGATGAGGACAGGACTGTAGATCAGTGGTGTCATCCTTACTTAATCATGACAGATTGAACACTTTAAAAGGAGGCTGGTGCTTGGCATCATTGTTTCTCTTCTGTTACCATGGTTATCTCTAAAGAAACACGTGCAGTCATCATTGCACTGCACAAAAATGGCCGAACAGGGAAGAGTATCGCAGCTAGAAAGATTGCACCTCAGTCACCAATCTATCGCATCATCAAAAACTTCAAGGAGAGAGGTTCCATTGTTGCCAAAAAGGCTCCAGGGCGCCCAAGAAAGACCAGCAAGCACCAGGACCGTCTCTTAAAAGTGTTTCAGCTGCGAGATGGGGCTACCAGCAGTGCAGAGCTTGCTCAGGAATGGCAGCAGGCAGGTGTGAGGGCATCTGCACTGTGCACTGTGAGACTGCGGAGACTCCTGGAGCAAGGCCTGGTCTCATGGAGGGCAGCAAAGAAGCCACTTCTCTCCAGAAAAACATCAGGGACAGACTGATATTCTGCAAAAGGTCCAGGGAGAGGACTGCTGAGGACTGGGGGAAAGGTCCAGGGAGAGGACTGCTGAGGACTTGGGGAAAGGTACAGGGAGTGGACTGCTGAGGACTGGGGGAAAGGTCCAGGGAGTGGACCGCTGAGGACTGGGGGAAAGGTCCAGGGAGCAGACTGCTGAGGACTGGGGGAAAGGTGCAGGGAGTGGACTGCTGAGGACTGGGGGAAAGGTCCAGGGAGCGGACTGCTGAGGACTGGGGGAAAGGTCCAGGGAGAGGACTGCTGAGGACTGGGGGAAAGTCATTGTCTCTGATGAATCCCCTTTCCGATTGTTTGGGACATCTGGGAAACAGCTTTTTGGGAGAAGACGAGGTGAGCGCTACCACCAGACTTGTCTCATGCCGACTGTAATCGCCATCCTGAAACCATTCATGTGTGGGGTCGCTTCTCAGCCAAGGGAATCGGCTCTCACAGTCTCATAGCCTAAAAACACGGCCATGAATAAAGAATGGGACCAGAACGTCCTCCAAGAGCAACTTCTCCCAACCGTCCAAGAGCAGTTTGGCCACCAGCAATGCCTTTCCAGCATGATGGAGCACCTTGCCATAAAGCAAAGGTGATAACTAAATGGCTCAGGGAACAAAACATAGAGATTTTGGGTCCATGGCCTGGAAACTCCCCAGATCTTAATCCCATTGAGAACTTGTGGTCAATCATCAAGAGACGGGTGGACAAACAAAAACCAACAAGTTCTGACAAAATGCGAGCATTGATTGTGCAAGAATGGACGGCTATCAGTCAGGATTTGGTCCAGAAGTTGTGTGAGAGCAGCCGGGGAGAATTGCAGAGGTCCTGAAGAAGAAGCCGCAACACTGCAAATATTATAGACTTGCTGCAGTCACTCATCTACCTGTCAGTATAAGATTCTGTCACTAATAATATGATTGTAATTATATTTCTGTATGTGATAAAAACATCTGACAAACACACAGAAACACCAGAGGGCAGAGGATCATGGGAAATAGAAGATTTGTGTCATTCTCAAAACTTTTGGCCATGACTGTATCAATGTAATAAGGAGGAGAAATAGAAACACTAGAATTATACAAAGTGCTGTGTTACAGTGTAATCTCTCCGTCCCTGTGCAGCTAAGTGTTGTAACCGCAGGGTTGGTAATGTCCTGTCGGGGTTAGCTTAGAGGTGTTGTGGCTGCTCGGTGGTTGTAGGGTCACTTGGGCACAGTAGCCTGGAGTGTGGTTGTCACCCTCCCCTGTTCAGACGGGCTTCGGTTCTGGATCAGATCTGGATAGCCCAAGTGTACGCTGGTGTGCTGGTGCAAAATGATAGACAGAATAACCAGAATAACGTCCATTTATTTAGTGCTTCAGTGCAATACACAAAAAATTATCGCTTCGATAACTGCAGGTGCAGTTGAGAGACAGAAGAAGTGGTGGTCTGTGGAAAAGAAGATAGTAGAGGAGTGTCTTGAGGGCCCTGTCCAATGTAGCACTGTACTCTGCCGGGATAACGTAGCTGAGAGTTGTTGAGAAGAGAAGATATTCGTACTCACATTTACTGACTGCCTAAGCCCTAGAGTGTCCAGGTACCCGTCCTGACAGGTTAGTATGAGGCCCCAGGTCCCTGCGCTGGCAGAAGTAGACTTCCAGAACATTTCCAGTATAGCTGTGCGTCACGCAGTGGAATACGTAGGCTAATTGTACTTAGGCACTGATCCCAGTGGAACAAACTGGACACAGGTCACTGCCCTGTACTGTGTAGAGAGTATCGCTGGCACAGGACTGCTTCTGCCATGAGGCAGAATGAGCTTATTCCCTCAGGCAGCAGATTCTTTGCTCCACTAGGGCGCGGCACAAGCCCTTACTTTCAGTCTGTAAGTCGCAAGATCTCTGGTTATCTTTCCACTTGCATCTGGTCTGCAGGCAGCGCACCAGGCACCCCTGCCTCTTCAGACCCCTCTGCCCCCTCCTCAGGCCCCCTCTCCCTAGCTCAGTGATGGACAGCCTGGTCACTGGGGGCGGCTATCTGACCTTACTACAGTGGTACCTTGGTTTAAGAGCTCACAGTTTTTTTAAATAGTAACTTTGTGTACGAACTTCCCATTTCATTTCTCGCCTAAGGCAGCAGAAAATCTAGAATTGGCCCTGCCCTGTCATTGGCAAGGTGATCCTCAGAGGACATCCTTTTTTCCTGAGGGGTCTAGCACTGCATGCCTGAGGAAGCTTGCTTCGCAAAGAAGACGACTAGCTCACTCAGTCTTCAACTCCTGACCAACCAGAAACTAACTAACCCCTCCCACAGGGAGAT
This sequence comes from Dendropsophus ebraccatus, assembly GCF_027789765.1. Taxonomy (NCBI): domain Eukaryota; kingdom Metazoa; phylum Chordata; class Amphibia; order Anura; family Hylidae; genus Dendropsophus; species Dendropsophus ebraccatus. The sequence continues at coordinate 1,997,477 of NC_091454.1, read as the reverse complement.
AACTAACTCCTCCTACCAGGAACTAACCCCTCCCACCAAGAACTAACCAACCCCTCCTAACAGTAACTAACCCCTCCTACCAGGAACTAACCCCTCCCACCAGGAACTAAGTAACCCCTCCCACCAAGAACTAACTAACCCCTCCCACCAGGAACTAACTCCTCATACCAGGAACTAACTAACCCCTTCCACAGGGAACTAACTACCCCCTCCTACCAGGAACTAACTAACCCCTCCCACCAGGAACTAACTCCTCATACCAGGAACTAACTAACCCCTTCCACAGGGAACTAACTACCCCCTCCTACCAGGAACTAACCCCTCCCAACAGGAACAAAAGAACTTAGGGGCACACCTGTGCTGGGACACTACAGAAGTGCTTGGTGTAACCCCTTCCTTGCTGTGCTGCAGTGTGATTTCTTCCCTTTGCACCTCAATGCTTGGTGTAACCCTATCTCTGCTGGGCTGCAGTTTAATCTCCCCTTACCTGTGCAGCTTAGTGCTTACTGTAATTCATTCCTTGATGTGCTGCTGTGTGCTCTCCCTGTCCCAGTGAAGCTCGGTGCATGGTGTAACCCCTTACTTGCTGTATTGCAGAGTGATCTCCTCTCTGCAGCTCAGTTCTTGGGGTAACCCATTCCTTGCTGTGCTGCAGTGTGATCTCCCCTTTCCTGTACAGGTGAGTGCTTGGTGTAACCCCTTCCTTGCTTTGTTACAAAGGGAAGAAGACATCCTACTGCAGCACAGTTCTTGCTGTAACCCTGTCCTTTATGTGCTGCCTTGTGCTCTCCTCTTCTCTGTGAAGACCACAACAGGAGGCATTATTACTATATGGAGGGTACAGCAGGGGGCATTATTACTATATGAAGGGCACAGCAGGGGACATTATTACTATATGAAGGGCACAGCAGGGGACATTAATACTGTATGGGGGCACAGCAGGAGACATTATTACTATATGAAGGGCACAGCAGGGGACATTAATACTATATGGGGGCACAGCAGGAGACATTATTACTATATGGAGGGTACAGCAGGGGACATTATTACTATATGGAGGGTACAGCAGGGGACATTATTACTATATGGAGGGTACAGCAGGGGACATTATTACTATATGGAGGGCACAGTAGGGGACATTATTACTATATGGGGGGCACAGCAGGGGACATTATTACTATATGGAGGGCACAGTAGGGGACATTATTACTATATGGAGGGTACAGCAGGGGACATTAATACTATATGGAGGGCACAGCAGGGGACATTAATACTATATGGGGGCACAGCAGGAGACATTATTACTATATGGAGGGTACAGCAGGGGACATTAATACTATATGGAGGGCACAGTAGGGGACATTATTGCTATATCGGGGCACAGCGTGGGATCTTACATACAGGGGACAACCCACTTACCAACTCATTTTCTTGCCCATGACCCCAAACAGCAGAATGACTTCAGTTTAGACCCTATAGGAAGGAGAAAGGGAGGGGAGTTGCTGGATATGTGCAGAGCCTGAGAGGTTTATCTGGCAGGTTCATCCTCGTGGTCCGGGCCAGATGGAAAGGAAAAGGTGGCACCTTAGATCAAAGACTCACACCTGTAAGTCACCAAACCTCAGCAGTTATCAATAGCACATCAGGTATCATACTCCAGAGCTGCACTCACTATTCTGCTGTTACATTATGTCTTATTCTCCAGAGCTGCACTCACTATTCTGTTTTCCATTTGAAGGCCATTATCCTCAGTGCGAGGTGGTCGGGTGATAAAAGTGCCACCTCAGGGTCAGGGCCAGGATAGTCATAGATTCTCATATTTTGCAGATCTTCTTATTTTTGTGATGTTGCTGCAAGAAATCCTCGATGACAGATGGAAGGTTCGATGTCTTTCTTTAACCCCTTCAGGACAGAGCCTAAAATGGCCTTAAGGACCGAGCCAATTGTCACTTTTGCGTTTTCGTGGGTTCACACTATAGAATTCTCGCGGATAAACGCCGCGGAATTCCGTCGGCTGTCCGCGCGCACGGCCGTGCGCCTTTCCGTATTCCGCTATCTGCCGAAAGAAGTGATGATTACGCACGCTACGGTATATAATATGTTAATTAACTTTATTACTTTTTATGTGTTTTATGTATGAAATGGGAAGGGGGGGTGATTTACACTTATTATAGGAGGGGCTATGGGGCACTTTGTAATACACTTTTATAGTTCCCTTAGGGAACTATCACATTCATACATTAGATTATATACACTGATCCCTGATCCCGGATCAGTGTTATCTGTGATCTTCTGATTCAGAACACCGAACAGAAGACTGCGCGGAGGTAAGGAGAAGACCTCCGGCAGTCAGGAAATAAGTCCCAGGCAGTAAGGGTGTAAATGTATGCTCGTGGTCGCTAAGGGGTTAAATAGTATCTGGTGCACTGCTCTGTCCAATCACATTAGAGGGGACAGTGGTACAGTACATTAGGACAGTGGTACAGTACATTAGAGGGGACAGTGGTAGAGTACATTAGAGAGGGCAGTGGTACAGTACATTAGAGAGGACAGTGGTACAGTACATTAGAGAGGACAGTGGTACAGTACATTAGAGAGGACAGTGGTACAGTACATTAGAGGAGGGGGCAGTGGTACAGTACATTAGAGGACAGTGGTACAGTACATTAGGACAGTGGTACAGTACATTAGGACAGTGGTACAGTACATTAGAGGGGACAGTGGTACAGTACATTAGGACAGTGGTACAGTACATTAGAGAGGACAGTGGTACAGTACATTAGAGAGGACGGTGGTACAGTACATTAGAGGGGACAGTGGTACAGTACATTAGAGGGGACAGTGGTACAGTACATTAGAGAGGGCAGTGGTACAGTACATTAGAGAGGACAGTGGTACAGTACATTAGAGAGGACAGTGGTACAGTACATTAGAGGAGGGGGCAGTGGTACAGTACATTAGAGGACAGTGGTACATTACATTAGGACAGTGGTACAGTACATTAGAGAGGACAGTGGTACAGTACATTAGAGGACAGTGGTACTGTACCACTGTCCTCTAATGTACTGTACCACTGTCCTCTAATGTACTGTACCACTGTCCTCTCTAATGTACTGTACCACTGTCCCCTCTAATGTACTGTACCACTGTCCTCTCTAATGTACTGTACCACTGTCCTCTAATGTACTGTACCACTCTCCTCTCTAATGTACTGTACCACTGTCCTCTAATGTACTGTACCACTGCCCCCTCTAATGTACTGTACCACTGTCCTCTAATGTACTGTACCACTGTCCCCTCTAATGTACTGTACCACTGTCCTCTAATGTACTGTACCACTGTCCTCTCTAATGTACTGTACCACTGTCCCCTCTAATGTACTGTACCACTGTCCTCTAATGTACTGTACCACTGCCCCCTCTAATGTACTGTACCACTGCCCTCTCTAATGTACTGTATCACTGTCCCCTCTAATGTACTGTACCACTGCCCCCTCTAATGTACTGTACAACTGTCCCCTCTAATGTACTGTACCAATGTCCCCTCTAATGTACTGTACCACTGCCCCCCCTCTAATGTACTGTACCGCTGTCCTCTCTAATGTACTGTACCGCTGTCCTCTCTAATGTACTGTACCACTGTCCCCTCTAATGTACTGTACCACTGCCCTCTCTAATGTACTGTACCACTGGCTCTCCTATAATGTACTGTACCACTGTCCTCTCTAATGTACTGTACCACTGTCCTCTAATGTACTGTACCACTGTCCTCTAATGTAATATACCACTGTCCCCTCTAATGTACTGTACCACTGTCCTCTCTAATGTACTGTACCACTGTCCTCTAATGTACTGTACCACTGTCCTCTAATGTAATATACCACTGTCCCCTCTAATGTACTGTACCACTGTCCTCTCTAATGTACTGTACCACTGTCCTCTAATGTACTGTACCACTCTCCTCTCTAATGTACTGTACCACTGTCCTCTAATGTACTGTACCACTGCCCCCTCTAATGTACTGTACCACTGCCCTCTCTAATGTACTGTACCACTGTCCCCTCTAATGTACTGTACCACTGTCCCCTCTAATGTACTGTACCACTGTCCTCTAATGTACTGTACCACTGTCCTCTAATGTACTGTACCACTGTCCTCTAATGTAATATACCACTGTCCCCTCTAATGTACTGTACCACTGTCGTCTCTAATGTACTGTACCGCTGTCCTCTCTAATGTATTGTACCACTGTCCCCTCTAATGTACTGTACCACTGTCCCCTCTAATGTAATATACCACTGTCCCCTCTAATGTACTGTACCACTGTCCTCTCTAATATACTGTACCACTGTCCCCTCTAATGTACTGTACCACTGTCCTCTAATGTACTGTACCACTGTCCCCTCTAATGTACTGTACCACTGTCCCCTCTAATGTACTGTACCACTGTCCTCTCTAATGTACTGTACCACTGTCCTCTCTAATGTACTGTACCACTGTCCCCTCTAATGTACTGTACTACTGTCCTCTAATGTACTGTACCACTGTCCTCTAATGTACTGTACCACTATCCCCTCTAATGTACTGTACCACTGTCCTCTCTAATGTACTGTACCACTGTCCTCTCTAATGTACTGTACCACTGACCCCCCTAATGTACTGTACCGCTCTCCTCTCTAATGTACTGTACCACTGTCCCCTCTAATGTACTGTACCACTGCCCCCCCTAATGTACTGTACCACTGGCCTCTAATGTACTGTACCACTGTCCTCTCTAATGTACTGTACCACTGTCCTCTCTAATGTACTGTACCACTGTCCTCTAATGTACTGTACCACTGTCCTCTCTAATGTACTGTACCACTGTCCTCTAATGTACTGTACCACTGTCCCCTCTAATGTACTGTACCACTGTCCCCTCTAATGTACTGTACCACTGGCCTCTAATGTACTGTACCACTGTCCTCTCTAATGTACTGTACCACTGTCCTCTCTAATGTACTGTACCACTGTCCTCTAATGTACTGTACCACTGTCCCCTCTAATGTATTGTACCACTGTCCCCTCTAATGTACTGTACCACTGTCCTCTCTAATGTACTGTACCACTGCCCCCTCTAATGTACTGTACCACTGTCCTCTAATGTACTGTACCACTGTCCTCTCTAATGTACTGTACCACAGTACATTAGAGGAGGGGGCAGTGGTACAGTACATTAGAGGACAGTGGTACAGTACATTAGGACAGTGGTACAGTACATTAGGACAGTGGTACAGTACATTAGAGGGGACAGTGGTACAGTACATTAGGACAGTGGTACAGTACATTAGAGAGGACAGTGGTACAGTACATTAGAGAGGACGGTGGTACAGTACATTAGAGGGGACAGTGGTACAGTACATTAGAGGGGACAGTGGTACAGTACATTAGAGAGGGCAGTGGTACAGTACATTAGAGAGGACAGTGGTACAGTACATTAGAGAGGACAGTGGTACAGTACATTAGAGGAGGGGGCAGTGGTACAGTACATTAGAGGACAGTGGTACAGTACATTAGGACAGTGGTACAGTACATTAGGACAGTGGTACAGTACATTAGAGGACAGTAATGTACTGTACCACTGTCCTCTAATGTACTGTACCACTGCCCCCTCTAATGTACTGTACCACTGCCCTCTCTAATGTACTGTACCACTGTCCCCTCTAATGTACTGTACCACTGTCCTCTCTAATGTACTGTACCACTGTCCTCTAATGTACTGTACCACTCTCCTCTCTAATGTACTGTACCACTGTCCTCTAATGTACTGTACCACTGCCCCCTCTAATGTACTGTACCACTGTCCTCTAATGTACTGTACCACTGTCCCCTCTAATGTACTGTACCACTGTCCTCTAATGTACTGTACCACCGTCCTCTCTAATGTACTGTACCACTGTCCCCTCTAATGTACTGTACCACTGTCCTCTAATGTACTGTACCACTGCCCCCTCTAATGTACTGTACCACTGCCCTCTCTAATGTACTGTATCACTGTCCCCTCTAATGTACTGTACCACTGCCCCCTCTAATGTACTGTACAACTGTCCCCTCTAATGTACTGTACCAATGTCCCCTCTAATGTACTGTACCACTGCCCCCCCTCTAATGTACTGTACCGCTGTCCTCTCTAATGTACTGTACCACTGTCCCCTCTAATGTACTGTACCACTGCCCTCTCTAATGTACTGTACCACTGGCTCTCCTATAATGTACTGTACCACTGTCCTCTCTAATGTACTGTACCACTGTCCTCTAATGTACTGTACCACTGTCCTCTAATGTAATATACCACTGTCCCCTCTAATGTACTGTACCACTGTCCTCTCTAATGTACTGTACCACTGTCCTCTAATGTACTGTACCACTGTCCTCTAATGTAATATACCACTGTCCCCTCTAATGTACTGTACCACTGTCCTCTCTAATGTACTGTACCACTGTCCTCTAATGTACTGTACCACTCTCCTCTCTAATGTACTGTACCACTGTCCTCTAATGTACTGTACCACTGCCCCCTCTAATGTACTGTACCACTGCCCTCTCTAATGTACTGTACCACTGTCCCCTCTAATGTACTGTACCGCTGCCCCCTCTAATGTACTGTACCACTGTCCTCTCTAATGTACTGTTCCACTGTCCTCTAATGTACTGTACCACTGTCCCCTCTAATGTACTGTACCACTGTCCCCTCTAATGTACTGTACCACTGTCCTCTAATGTACTGTACCACTGTCCTCTAATGTACTGTACCACTGTCCTCTCTAATGTACTGTACCACCGTCCTCTAATGTACTGTACCACTGTCCTCTAATGTACTGTACCACTGTCCCCTCTAATGTACTGTACCACTGTCCTCTAATGTACTGTACCACTGTCCTCTAATGTACAGTACATTAGAGAGGACAGTGGTACAGTACATTAGAGGACAGTGGTACAGTACATTAGAGGGGACAGTGGTACTGTACCACTGTCCTCTAATGTACTGTACCACTGTCCTCTAATGTACTGTACCACTGTCCTCTAATGTAATATACCACTGTCCCCTCTAATGTACTGTACCACTGTCCCCTCTAATGTACTGTACCACTGTCCTCTAATGTACTGTACCACTGTCCTCTCTAGAGGGGACAGTGGTACAGTACATTAGAGAGGACAGTGGTACAGTACATTAGAGGACAGTGGTACAGTACATTAGAGGGGACAGTGGTACAGTACATTAATGTACTGTACCACTGTCCTCTAATGTACTGTACCACTGTCCTCTAATGTACTGTACCACTGTCCTCTAATGTAATATACCACTGTCCCCTCTAATGTACTGTACCACTGTCGTCTCTAATGTACTGTACCGCTGTCCTCTCTAATGTATTGTACCACTGTCCCCTCTAATGTACTGTACCACTGTCCCCTCTAATGTAATATACCACTGTCCCCTCTAATGTACTGTACCACTGTCCTCTCTAATATACTGTACCACTGTCCCCTCTAATGTACTGTACCACTGTCCTCTAATGTACTGTACCACTGTCCCCTCTAATGTACTGTACCACTGTCCCCTCTAATGTACTGTACCACTGTCCTCTCTAATGTACTGTACCACTGTCCTCTCTAATGTACTGTACCACTGTCCCTTCTAATGTACTGTACCACTGTCCTCTAATGTACTGTACCATTGTCCTCTAATGTACTGTACCACTATCCCCTCTAATGTACTGTACCACTGTCCTCTCTAATGTACTGTACCACTGTCCTCTCTAATGTACTGTACCACTGACCCCCCTAATGTACTGTACCGCTCTCCTCTCTAATGTACTGTACCACTGTCCCCTCTAATGTACTGTACCACTGCCCCCCCTAATGTACTGTACCACTGGCCTCTAATGTACTGTACCACTGTCCTCTCTAATGTACTGTACCACTGTCCTCTCTAATGTACTGTACCACTGTCCTCTAATGTACTGTACCACTGTCCCCTCTAATGTACTGTACCACTGTCCCCTCTAATGTACTGTACCACTGGCCTCTAATGTACTGTACCACTGTCCTCTCTAATGTACTGTACCACTGTCCTCTCTAATGTACTGTACCACTGTCCTCTAATGTACTGTACCACTGTCCCCTCTAATGTATTGTACCATTGTCTTCTCTAATGTACTGTACCACTGTCCTCTCTAATGTACTGTACCACTGCCCCCTCTAATGTACTGTACCACTGTCCTCTAATGTACTGTACCACTGTCCCCTCTAATGTACTGTACCACTGTCCCCTCTAATGTACTGTACCACTGTCCCCTCTAATGTACTGTACCACTGTCCTCTAATGTACTGTACCACTGTCCTCTAATGTACTGTACCACTGTCCTCTAATGTAATATACCACTGTCCCCTCTAATGTACTGTACCACTGTCGTCTCTAATGTACTGTACCGCTGTCCTCTCTAATGTATTGTACCACTGTCCCCTCTAATGTACTGTACCACTGTCCCCTCTAATGTAATATACCACTGTCCCCTCTAATGTACTGTACCACTGTCCTCTCTAATATACTGTACCACTGTCCCCTCTAATGTACTGTACCACTGTCCTCTAATGTACTGTACCACTGTCCCCTCTAATGTACTGTACCACTGTCCCCTCTAATGTACTGTACCACTGTCCTCTCTAATGTACTGTACCACTGTCCTCTCTAATGTACTGTACCACTGCCCCCTCTAATGTACTGTACCACTGTCCTCTAATGTACTGTACCACTGTCCCCTCTAATGTACTGTACCACTGTCCCCTCTAATGTACTGTACCACTGCCCCCTCTAATGTACTGTACCACTGTCCTCTAATGTACTGTACCACTGTCCTCTAATGTACTGTACCACCGTCCTCTCTAATGTACTGTACCACTGTCCTCTAATATACTGTACCACTGTCCCCTCTAATGTACTGTACCACTGTCCCCTCTAATGTACTGTACCACTGTCCTCTCTAATGTACTGTACCACTGTCCTCTCTAATGTACTGTACCACTGTCCTCTAATGTACTGTACCACTGTCCTCTCTAATGTACTGTACCACTGTCCCCTCTAATGTACTGTACCACTGTCCTCTCTAATGTACTGTACCACTGTCCTCTCTAATGTACTGTACCACTGTCCTCTAATGTACTGTACCACTGCCCCCCCTAATGTACCGTACCACTGTCCTCTCTAATGTACTGTACCACTGTCCCCTCTAATGTACTGTACCACTGTCCTCTAATGTACTCTACCACTGTCCCCTCTAATGTACTGTACCACTGTCCCCTCTAATGTACTGTACCACTGTCCTCTAATGTACTGTACCACTGTCCTCTAATGTACTGTACCACTGCCCTCTCTAATGTACTGTACCACTGTCCTCTCTAATGTACTGTACCACTGTCCTCTCTAATGTACTGTACCGCTGTACTGGGCTGGATGGGAGATGTGCTTGTGCAGTAGTTCTTCAGGTTCTCCCCAGCTTGGAGAATACTATAGTATATACTGCAGTGTGATATCGACCTCTAGTGGTGATCTGTAGGAATGACGCCCTCATAGTTTCAGCGGAGGTGAACAGAGAAGATGAGGAGGAGAAGGACCAATATTATTATTTATTTGTAGGGAAGTCACATACATAGGCTGAGATCACTTATAGATCTATAAGTGATCTCAGCCTTATTCCCCCGACCCTCCACAGCCCGCGGTCGTCCATTCCTTCCCGTCTTCTGACAGCAGATCCGCCATCTTGTACAAGTTTCTGATATAATGACCATGTGATGAGGAAGAGGAGAAGTGCGCAGCAGCTTCATCTGTGTACAGTGTATGGCTGCGTCCTGTGCTGGGGGTCACTACCTCCCACCCTGAGCCCGGGCCGCCGACCGTCTGAGGATGAGGAGGATGAAGATACAAGGGATGTACGAGACAAAGCGCAAGACTGTGGGAATCCCAATATACAGCACCCTGAAAGATAGAGAGCATGCATGTGAGGCAGGATGCAACAGCAGAATAGTGAGTGCAGCTCTGGAGGATGAGACATGATGTAACAGCAGAATAGTGAGCGCAGCTCTGGGGGATGAGACATGATGTAACAGCAGAATAGTGAGTGCAGCTCTGGGGGATGAGACATGATGTAACAGCAGAATAGTGAGTGCAGCTCTGGGGGATGAGACATGATGTAACAGCAGAATAGTGAGTGCAGCTCTGGAGGATGAGACATGATGTAACAGCAGAATAGTGAGTGCAGCTCTGGGGGATGAGACATGATGTAACAGCAGAATAGTGAGTGCAGCTCTGGAGGATGAGACATGATGTAACAGCAGAATAGTGAGTGCAGCTCTGGAGGATGTAACTGAGGATAGGTAATGCTGGAGATGTGCATGGCTGTATACAGATGGAGTCTGCAGGATTATATTAGGGTGGTTACCTATATGAGTCGGTGTCGTACATGCGGCAGGCCCCCGGCCCCCCACAGCTGTTGGTCCCCCACTTTATACAGGTTGTGTCTATTGCGGCTCCGTAATATATGGGGGATGGGATTCCTCCTGAAATGTAAAAGATTCCGGCCAAGAGGGTAAGAACATGTGATGAGACGCAGCAAAGCCACAAAGTGAGAACCACTGGCTGACACTCTGAGCGGAGGATTCTGGGAATGTTGGTGAGCACTTACCCAGAGCTCGAGCAGCCAAAAGATGGAGGCCGAGACCAAAAGACTTCTCCTCCGGGGTCAGAGTCCTAGAAGAGGAAAACTGTGAACACAGACACCTCAGGAGCTGGTTCCTTACTGTAAGAGCTGTGTATCTGTATAATAGACTCCCCAGGAGCTGGTTCCTTACTGTAAGAGCTGTGTATCTGTATATCAGACACCTCAGGAGCTGGATCCTTACTGTAAGAGCTGTGTATCTGTATATCAGACACCTCAGGAGCTGGTTCCTTACTGTAAGAGCTGTGTATCTGTATATCAGACACCTCAGGAGCTGGATCCTTACTGTAAGAGCTGTGTATCTGTATAATAGACTCCTCAGGAGCTGGATCCTTACTGTAAGAGCTGTGTATCTGTATAATAGACACCTCAGGAGCTGGTTCCTTACTGTAAGAGCTGTGTATCTGTATAATAGACACCTCAGGAGCTGGTTCCTTACTGTAAGAGCTGTGTATCTGTATAATAGACTCCTCAGGAGCTGGTTCCTTACTGTAAGAGCTGTGTATCTGTATAATAGACTCCCCAGGAGCTGGATCCTTACTGTAAGAGCTGTGTATCTGTATAATAGACTCCTCAGGAGCTGGTTCCTTACTGTAAGAGCTGTGTATCTGTATAATAGACTCCTCAGGAGCTGGTTCCTTACTGTAAGAGCTGTGTATCTGTATATCAGACACCTCAGGAGCTGGATCCTTACTGTAAGAGCTGTGTATCTGTATAATAGACTCCTCAGGAGCTGGATCCTTACTGTAAGAGCTGTGTATCTGTATAATAGACACCTCAGGAGCTGGTTCCTTACTGTAAGAGCTGTGTATCTGTATAATAGACACCTCAGGAGCTGGTTCCTTACTGTAAGAGCTGTGTATCTGTATATCAGACACCCCAGGAGCTGGTTCCTTACTGTAAGAGCTGTGTATCTGTATAATAGACTCCTCAGGAGCTGGTTCCTTACTGTAAGAGCTGTGTATCTGTATATCAGACACCCCAGGAGCTGGTTCCTTACTGTAAGAGCTGTGTATCTGTATAATAGACTCCTCAGGAGCTGGTTCCTTACTGTAAGAGCTGTGTATCTGTATATCAGACAGCTCAGGAGCTGGTTCCTTACTGTAAGAGCTGTGTATCTGTATAATAGACTCCTCAGGAGCTGGTTCCTTACTGTAAGAGCTGTGTATCTGTATAATAGACTCCTCAGGAGCTGGTTCCTTACTGTAAGAGCTGTGTATCTGTATAATAGACACCTCAGGAGCTGGTTCCTTACTGTAAGAGCTGTGTATCTGTATATCAGACACCTCAGGAGCTGGTTCCTTACTGTAAGAGCTGTGTATCTGTATATCAGACACCTCAGGAGCTGGTTCCTTACTGTAAGAGCTGTGTATCTGTATAATAGACTCCTCAGGAGCTGGTTCCTTACTGTAAGAGCTGTGTATCTGTATATCAGACACCTCAGGAGCTGGTTCCTTACTGTAAGAGCTGTGTATCTGTATAATAGACACCCCAGGAGCTGGTTCCTTACTGTAAGAGCTGTGTATCTGTATATCAGACACCCCAGGAGCTGGATCCTTACTGTAAGAGCTGTGTATCTGTATATCAGACACCCCAGGAGCTGGATCCTTACTGTAAGAGCTGTGTATCTGTATAATAGACTCCTCAGGAGCTGGTTCCTTACTGTAAGAGCTGTGTATCTGTATATCAGACACCCCAGGAGCTGGATCCTTACTGTAAGAGCTGTGTATCTGTATATCAGACACCCCAGGAGCTGGTTCCTTACTGTAAGAGCTGTGTATCTGTATATCAGACACCTCAGGAGCTGGTTCCTTACTGTAAGAGCTGTGTATCTGTATATCAGACACCTCAGGAGCTGGATCCTTACTGTAAGAGCTGTGTATCTGTATATCAGACACCTCAGGAGCTGGTTCCTTACTGTAAGAGCTGTGTATCTGTATAATAGATTCCTCAGGAGCTGGTTCCTTACTGTAAGAGCTGTGTATCTGTATAATAGACTCCTCAGGAGCTGGTTCCTTACTGTAAGAGCTGTGTATCTGTATATCAGACACCTCAGGAGCTGGTTCCTTACTGTAAGAGCTGTGTATCTGTATAATAGATTCCTCAGGAGCTGGTTCCTTACTGTAAGAGCTGTGTATCTGTATAATAGACTCCTCAGGAGCTGGTTCCTTACTGTAAGAGCTGTGTATCTGTATATCAGACACCTCAGGAGCTGGATCCTTACTGTAAGAGCTGTGTATCTGTATAATAGACACCTCAGGAGCTGGATCCTTACTGTAAGAGCTGTGTATCTGTATATCAGACACCCCAGGAGCTGGTTCCTTACTGTAAGAGCTGTGTATCTGTATATCAGACACCTCAGGAGCTGGTTCCTTACTGTAAGAGCTGTGTATCTGTATATCAGACACCTCAGGAGCTGGTTCCTTACTGTAAGAGCTGTGTATCTGTATATCAGACACCTCAGGAGCTGGTTCCTTACTGTAAGAGCTGTGTATCTGTATAATAGACTCCTCAGGAGCTGGTTCCTTACTGTAAGAGCTGTGTATCTGTATAATAGACTCCTCAGGAGCTGGTTCCTTACTGTAAGAGCTGTGTATCTGTATAATAGACTCCCCAGGAGCTGGTTCCTTACTGTAAGAGCTGTGTATCTGTATATCAGACACCTCAGGAGCTGGTTCCTTACTGTAAGAGCTGTGTATCTGTATAATAGACTCCTCAGGAGCTGGTTCCTTACTGTAAGAGCTGTGTATCTGTATAATAGACACCCCAGGAGCTGGTTCCTTACTGTAAGAGCTGTGTATCTGTATATCAGACACCTCAGGAGCTGGTTCCTTACTGTAAGAGCTGTGTATCTGTATAATACACACCTCAGGAGCTGGTTCCTTACTGTAAGAGCTGTGTATCTGTATAATAGACTCCTCAGGAGCTGGTTCCTTACTGTAAGAGCTGTGTATCTGTATATCAGACACCTCAGGAGCTGGTTCCTTACTGTAAGAGCTGTGTATCTGTATATCAGACACCTCAGGAGCTGGATCCTTACTGTAAGAGCTGTGTATCTGTATAATAGACTCCCCAGGAGCTGGTTCCTTACTGTAAGAGCTGTGTATCTGTATAATAGACTCCCCAGGAGCTGGATCCTTACTGTAAGAGCTGTGTATCTGTATAATAGACACCTCAGGAGCTGGATCCTTACTGTAAGAGCTGTGTATCTGTATATCAGACACTTCAGGAGCTGGTTCCTTACTGTAAGAGCTGTGTATCTGTATATCAGACACCTCAGGAGCTGGTTCCTTACTGTAAGAGCTGTGTATCTGTATAATACACACCTCAGGAGCTGGTTCCTTACTGTAAGAGCTGTGTATCTGTATAATAGACTCCTCAGGAGCTGGTTCCTTACTGTAAGAGCTGTGTATCTGTATAATAGACACCTCAGGAGCTGGTTCCTTACTGTAAGAGCTGTGTATCTGTATATCAGACACCTCAGGAGCTGGTTCCTTACTGTAAGAGCTGTGTATCTGTATATCAGACACCTCAGGAGCTGGTTCCTTACTGTAAGAGCTGTGTATCTGTATATCAGACACCTCAGGAGCTGGTTCCTTACTGTAAGAGCTGTGTATCTGTATATCAGACACCTCAGGAGCTGGTTCCTTACTGTAAGAGCTGTGTATCTGTATATCAGACACCTCAGGAGCTGGTTCCTTACTGTAAGAGCTGTGTATCTGTATAATAGACACCCCAGGAGCTGGTTCCTTACTGTAAGAGCTGTGTATCTCCCTCGGGGCCCATTCAGTGGCCCCACCTCCCCTTGATCCCGGTCCATTATTTAGTCATCTGCCACCGGTGCCCACTAGGGGCTGTATCCTGCAGTTGCCCCCGGGAGAGGTCATGTGACCGCACCTGATCAGCACCATGTGACCGGGCAGCAGAGGTCATGTGACCGCACCTGATCAGCACCATGTGACTAGGTAGCAGAGGTCATGTGACCGCACCTGATCAGCACCATGTGACCGGGCAGCAGAGGTCATGTGACCGCACCTGATCAGCACCATGTGACTAGGTAGCAGAGGTCATGTGACCGCACCTGATCAGCACCATGTAGCCCGGCAGCAGAGGTCATGTGACCGCACCTGATCAGCACCATGTAGCCCGGCAGCAGAGGTCATGTGACCGCACCTGATCAGCACCATGTAGCCCGGCATGGCCCCCAGGGAGTAGATGAAGCAGCAGACCAGGTTGAGGATCATGAAGTAGAGCAGCATGGAGTCACAGGCCGGCCCCCGCGGACACTGACCAGGCCTGGCCGAGCCGTTCACCGTCCGCACGCAGCTGCAGTTGTGGAAAATCTGATCAGAAAGAGGAGAAGAAGCGGTCAGGGGGGGGGGGGTTATAAGGGGGGACCCCTCCCCCGCCCGGGACTCACCACGTCCTGGCCGCTTCCTGAGGAGGAGGAGCAGCCGGCCAGGCAGGCGGACAGGTAGCCCACCCCATCCTCCCCACACACGGGGTCCCACACATCACCGCTGCAGCCGCACTCCACATTACACCCCCAGCTCAGGTTCTCCAGGCGCGAAACTCCCTCCAACCTGAAAAACACATGGTAGAGTCCACTGGAAGGAACCAACAACCAAAGGGGGGCACTAACACTTGGGGTACAGGACAGTGACACTCGGGGTACAGGATGGTGACACTTGGGGTACAGGACAGTGACACTCGGGGTACAGGATGGTGACACTTGGGGTACAGGATAGTGACACTTGGGGTACAGGATGGTGACACTTGGGGAACAGGATAGTGACACTCGGGGTACAGGATAGTGACACTTGGGGTACAGGACAGTAACACTCGGGGTACAGGATGGTGACATTTGGGGTACAGGGCAGTGACACGCTGAGACTCGGGGTACAGGGCAGTGACACTTGGGGTACAGGATAGTGACACTTGGGGTACAGGGCAGTGACACGCTGAGACTCAGGGTACAGGGCAGTGACACGCTGACACTTGGGGTACAGGGCAGTGACACTTGGGGTACAGGGCAGTGACACGCTGAGACTCGGGGTACAGGGCAGTGACACGCTGACACTCGGGGTACAGGGCAGTGACACGCTGACACTTGGGGTACAGGGCAGTGACACTTGGGGTACAGGGCAGTGACACGCTGAGACTCGGGGTACAGGGCAGTGACACGCTGAGACTCGGGGTACAGGGCAGTGACACGCTGACACTCGGGGTACAGGGCAGTGACACTTGGGGTACAGGATAGTGACACTTGGGGTACAGGGCAGTGACACGCTGAGACTCGGGGTACAGGGCAGTGACACGCTGACACTCGGGGTACAGGGCAGTGACACGCTGACACTTGGGGTACAGGGCAGTGACACTTGGGGTACAGGGCAGTGACACTTGGGGTACAGGGCAGTGACACGCTGAGACTCGGGGTACAGGGCAGTGACACGCTGAGACTCGGGGTACAGGGCAGTGACACGCTGAGACTCGGGGTACAGGGCAGTGACACGCTGAGACTCGGGGTACAGGGCAGTGACACGCTGAGACTCGGGGTACAGGGCAGTGAGACGCTGAGACTCGAGGTGCTGCTCTGGGTCACCCCTCATGGCCGGTCACTCACCCGTCGTAGGTCACGGTCAGGCCGGCCATGGCGGCGTTCTCGCACACCAGGATGAAGGCCAGCAGGTAGAGCAGGTACTCCATGATGGAGGAGGTGAACCCCAGCTTTGCTGCCATGAAGGTTGAGGTTTTGAATTTCTTCATGAGGAAGCCCCCCAGGAAGTAGCCAACTCCGATGACGGGGAGACTGTAGACGCCTGCAGAAGATGAGATGGGACGTTCACTGTCCGTCACATTACCGCCATACCGTGCTCTACCACCTACCTATGAGAAAGATGGCCTCCGATGCCGACTTCCCGTACTGCTGCTCAAGGTATTTGGGCATGAAGGACATGAACCCCGTAAAGGCGCTGAACTGGATGACTGTCACCAGCAGGAAGAGCATGTACACCGGGCTCCTCAGGAGGGTCTTCAGGAGCACCAAAAACCCTGGGGGAGAGAAAGATCAAAACATAACTTCCATGAGGAAGAGGAGGAGCAGCTGAAGCACAACTTCCTCCACAAGGAAGAAGAAGACCAGCTGAAGCACAACCTCCTCCATGAGGAAGAGGAAAACCAGCTGAAGCACAACCTCCTCCATGAGGAAGAGGAAAACCAGCTGAAGCACAACCTCCTCCATGAGGAAGAGGAAAACCAGCTGAAGCACAACCTCCTCCATGAGGAAGAGGAAAACCAGCTGAAGCACAACCTCCTCCATGAGGAAGAGGAAAACCAGCTGAAGCAGTCATGTGAGCACACTGCAGAACATCTCACCTGGTGCCGCTGTCTCCTTGTTCTTGTCGTCCTCTGCGCTGCTGACCGTCTCTTGGGGGCGCAACGTCTCCCTCAGCTCAGTCTGATCCTCCTCCCCCTCCTTGGGGAGAGACTTCGGGATGAAGCAGAAGGGGATGGCGGCAAGAAGGTTCAGGACCCCACTGACCAGGAAGCCCACCCACCAGGCCCCCACCCAGCGGGTGTCCGTCACACTGAGGAAGACCTCGTCTGTGGGGAGAGAGCCCATATGTGAGGGGCTGAGATACCGTGATACACTCGTACATATATATAGATGGCAGTACTGAGATACCGTGATACACTCAAATCTTGAAAAAAAAAAAAAACATTTTCACTACAGTTCCCCTTTAATATATATGTCTAAGTCACTCGCTGTCAGAAAGTTATATAGATTTGTAATTTACTTCTATATAAAAATCTCGTCTTCCAGAACTTATCAGCTGCTGTATGTCCTGAAATACCCATGGAGCCTATAGTGAGGTGGGTACATGTGAGTGTAGCGGCTCCCTCCAAGTCGCTTATGCAGGTAGAATGGTACGTTCCATCCGCTCTTGAGGGCGGTGTGTGTTGGCTTCACCTTTCCAGATGTTTTCTTAGGTGCAGGTGTATTTGAGTTTTTGATTGGCCGCCAGCAGTAGGGACGTCGTCAGGCCCCAAGTTTAAGAGGAATTCCGTCGGGAAGAGCAGTTAAAACAGACGACGGGATTGAGCTGTGCAGATTGACAGCTGCAGCTGTGGTGTCCCGTCGCAAAAGCCTGTACTTTTTGTGTGTCAGTGGTGATAAAGTAGCGATTAAGTTTCGCCACAAGATGTCGCTATTGTTAGTGTATATACTTAGCTGATGCACAGCTGCAGGACTGTAAGGGTTATTGTTTATTAATATGTCACATGGATCTGTAGACCAATGAGCGTGTTCTCTTCTTCTGTCCTATCACTTCTCTCTTTACTTCTTCTCTATGCACTCTTCACCCACTCACAGCGCACCTTACAGGGGCTGTAGATAGGAAGTCACATGGGTAGAGGAAGTGTAGTGTCTTTTGTCACTGGGCTTTGTAGAGGGAGGACACAAGCCAGAACGTTCTCTCTAGCCCTCTGCCAGGTCCCCAGTCTCAGTGTGCAGGTCAGAAGCAGACGCAGGCAGATGGAGTTACCTTTTTCTCCTCAAGTAACTCCACTTGACACTTTGCAGTGTTAAACCGTTCCTTAAAGAGGACAAGTCAGAGATCATCTCAACCCACGCCGTGGATAAGGAGGGTCACAGTGCGGGACAAGGCTAGGAACTGATCCGGATAGAGCAAAGTTGCTAGAAGCCTATAAACTCTATCTCGCAGTGCGAGTGTCAGCAGGGAACCGTCAGCATTCCGCTCATCCCATGTAACAAGGTCGGGGGCTTGTGTCATCCTCTAGGACGGGTCCCCCAACACTGGTAGGGCAATAGGTGGTGCGAAGACCAAAAGGTCAAAACACAGGCAAAAGTATTTTCTCTCTCTTCTCAAGTATTCTTCTACCTCATCCTCCAACATCCTGGCAGAGCACAGTACTACTTGGGTTGGGACTCTCACGACATCCTCCTCTCTGCTACTCTGACTCTATTCTCTCAGCACACAACTCAGCCAGCACGACTGTACTACTCCCTATCCGCTCACTACAGAGCTGGATCCTAACTTATCAAGTGTCCTATCAAGTATAAAGTGTTATCTCAAGGCAAAGCTGTATCACCTGCTGCACACACCGTCTCCAAGTAACGTAGACATTATTTATGATCAAGAGACTCAGTGCGGGGCAAAGAATCACAAACACAGCAGACACACTGCTTGGGTCAACTCCCCTCTCTGTGGGTGGCAGTGCCAATAGTGCCAATAGTGCCAATTACTCCACTCCGGCCCACCGTGACATTAGCTGAATGGACCGTAGCAGCCGACAGGTCACTGACCACACGGTAACAAGGTATAACTGGAACCTTTAAATTAAAAGCAGTTGTGCCCCCATACCTGTGTGTCCAACCAGAACTGGCGTCACGACATCACCGGGCCCAGCTGTATCTTGGCCAACCACCACAGGAGTGGCGGCACATCTAACCATCCAGCAAGTGACCGGCCGCTCCTCCTCTATACCATCTCAGGAGGTCACCACACAGCCTGTTGTCTTTTCCTGAGGGGAATTGTCGACTGGCCATGAAGGATTTCCTACAAAGTCCTGGAGCATCGGGAGTCGGTGGAGAGGACTGGCTGAAGAAGGGTTTGATGGTTACCGCGCATGAGGAGGAGGCTATGGCTGTGGGATAGAGCAGGGTTCTGCTGGGACACTGTTGGCTGCACCGTCGTCCAGTGATGACGAGGACCAGAAGATCAGTGACATCCTCGGGAAGTGACGAGGAGAAGCTGGGGGCAAAAGCTTGTTCACCATCCGTCGCCACCCTAGAGGACGCCTGTGGTGTCAGAAGAAGATGTCCTCGCCAGCTCTGGTGCTGGGCAGAGGAGGAAGGAGCCGGCTGCCAAGAAGTCCGGGCTGGTGGACGGAGCGGTGTGCAGGGCATGGGCGAGTGTAGCATCCATGGCGTCCCCACCTCTTACTCCTGTCAGCGTTCCTTCCACTCAGCAGCCGCGTTCCTCTGGATGTCGGGCAAATCTGCTGCGGCTACAAAGGCTGTACATGCTGCTCGTAGTGTGAATGTGCTGCCCCTTACTAACCAGGGGGTTGGCTCCTTTGGTTAGGCAGGGGTTAACGCTCCTGTAGATAGGGATATGCCCGCATTGGGGCGTTGTAGTAATGTGGGCAACAAAAGTGATGTCCTGTTCCCAAGCCTGGTGTCCCTGACGTGTAGCCTGGTGTCCCTGATGTCTGCTTGTAGAGCCCATTCCCAGCCTGGTGTGCCTCACCACAACCTCTGGAACAGTCACTGGTGTGCCTCACCGCGGCATCTATAACAATGACTGGTGTGCCTCACCGCTGCATCTATAACAATGACTGGTGTGCCTCACTGCGACATCTGGAACAGTCACTGGTGTGCCTCACCGCGGCATCTGGAACAGCCACTGGTGTGCCTCACCGCGGCATCTGGAACAGTCACTGGTGTGCCTCACCGCGGCATCTATAACAATGACTGGTGTGCCTCACCGCTGCATCTATAACAATGACTGGTGTGCCTCACTGCGACATCTGGAACAGTCACTGGTGTGCCTCACCGCGGCATCTGGAACAGCCACTGGTGTGCCTCACCGCGGCATCTGGAACAGTCACTGGTGTGCCTCACCGCGGCATCTATAACAATGACTGGTGTGCCTCACCGCGGCATCTGGAACAGTCACTGGTGTGCCTCACCGCTGCATCTATAACAATGACTGGTGTGCCTCACCGCTGCATCTATAACAATGACTGGTGTGCCTCACCGCGGCATCTGGAACAGTCACTGGTGTGCCTCACCGCAACCTCTGGAACAGTCACTGGTGTGCCTCACCGCTGCATCTATAACAATGACTGGTGTGCCTCACTGCGACATCTGGAACAGTCACTGGTGTGCCTCACCGCGGCATCTGGAACAGTCACTGGTGTGCCTCACCGCGGCATCTGGAACAGTCACTGGTGTGCCTCACCGCGGCATCTGGAACAGTCACTGGTGTGCCTCACCGCTGCATCTATAACAATGACTGGTGTGCCTCACCGCGGCATCAGGAACAGTCACTGGTGTGCCTCACCGCGGCATCTGGAACAGTCACTGGTGTGCCTCACCGCGGCATCTGGAACAGTCACTGGTGTGCCTCACTGCGGCATCTGGAACAGTCACTGGTGTGCCTCACCGCAACCTCTGGAACAGTCACTGGTGTGCCTCACCGCTGCATCTATAACAATGACTGGTGTGCCTCACTGCGACATCTGGAACAGTCACTGGTGTGCCTCACCGCGGCATCTGGAACAGTCACTGGTGTGCCTCACCGCGGCATCTGGAACAGCCACTGGTGTGCCTCACCGCGGCATCTGGAACAGTCACTGGTGTGCCTCACCGCGGCATCTGGAACAGTCACTGGTGTGCCTCACCGCGGCATCTGGAACAGTCACTGGTGTGCCTCACCGCGGCATCTGGAACAGTCACTGGTGTGCCTCACCGTGGCATCTGGAACAATCACTGGTGTGCCTCACTGCGGCATCTATAACAATGACTGGTGTGCCTCACCGCTGCATCTATAACAATGACTGGTGTGCCTCACCGCGGCATCTGGAACAGTCACTGGTGTGCCCCACCGTGGCATCTGGAACAGTCACTGGTGTGCCTCACCGCGGCATCTGGAACAGTCACTGGTGTGCCTCACTGCGACATCTGGAACAGTCACTGGTGTGCCTCACCGCGGCATCTGGAACAGTCACTGGTGTGCCTCACCGCGGCATCTATAACAATGACTGGTGTGCCTCACCGCGGCATCTATAACAATGACTGGTGTGCCTCACCGTGGCATCTGGAACAGTCACTGGTGTGCCTCACCGCGGCATCAGGAACAGTCACTGGTGTGCCTCACCGCGGCATCTGGAACAGTCACTGGTGTGCCTCACCGCGGCATCTGGAACAGTCACTGGTGTGCCTCACCGCGGCATCTGGAACAGTCACTGGTGTGCCTCACCGCGGCATCTGGAACAGCCACTGGTGTGCCTCACCGCGGCATCTGGAACAGCCACTGGTGTGATTCACCGCGGCATCTGAAACAGCCACTGGTGTGCCTCACCGCGGCATCTGGAACAGTCACTGGTGTGCCTCACCGCGGCATCTGGAACAGTCACTGGTGTGCCTCACCGCGGCATCTGGAACAGTCACTGGTGTGCCTCACCGCGGCATCTGGAACAGTCACTGGTGTGCCTCACCGTGGCATCTGGAACAGTCACTGGTGTGCCTCACCGTAACATCTGGAACAGTCACTGGTGTGCCTCACCGCTGCATCTATAACAATGACTGGTGTGCCTCACTGCGACATCTGGAACAGTCACTGGTGTGCCTCACCGCGGCATCTGGAACAGTCACTGGTGTGCCTCACCGCGGCATCTGGAACAGCCACTGGTGTGCCTCACCGCGACATCTGGAACAGTCACTGGTGTGCCTCACCGCGGCATCTGGAACAGTCACTGGTGTGCCTCACCGCGGCATCTGGAACAGTCACTGGTGTGCCTCACCGCGGCATCTGGAACAGTCACTGGTGTGCCTCACCGTGGCATCTGGAACAATCACTGGTGTGCCTCACTGCGGCATCTATAACAATGACTGGTGTGCCTCACCGCGGCATCTGGAACAGTCACTGGTGTGCCCCACCGTGGCATCTGGAACAGTCACTGGTGTGCCTCACCGCGTCATCTGGAACAGTCACTGGTGTGCCTCACCGCGGCATCTGGAACAGTCACTGGTGTGCCTCACCGCGGCATCTATAACACTGACTGGTGTGCCTCACCGCGGCATCTATAACAATGACTGGTGTGCCTCACCGTGGCATCTGGAACAGTCACTGGTGTGCCTCACCGCGGCATCAGGAACAGTCACTGGTGTGCCTCACCGCGGCATCTGGAACAGCCACTGGTGTGCCTCACCGCGGCATCTGGAACAGTCACTGGTGTGCCTCACCGCGGCATCTGGAACAGTCACTGGTGTGCCTCACCGCAGCATCTATAACAATGACTGGTGTGCCTCACCGTAACATCTGGAACAGTCACTGGTGTGCCTCACCGCGGCATCTGGAACAGTCACTGGTGTGCCTCACCGCGGCATCTGGAACAGTCACTGGTGTGCCTCACCGCGGCATCTGGAACAGTCACTGGTGTGCCTCACCGCGGCATCAGGAACAGTCACTGGTGTGCCTCACCGCGGCATCTATAACAATGACTGGTGTGCCTCACCGCTGCATCTATAACAATGACTGGTGTGCCTCACCGTGGCATCTGGAACAGTCACTGGTGTGCCTCACCGTGGCATCTGGAACAGTCACTGGTGTGCCTCACCGCGGCATCAGGAACAGTCACTGGTGTGCCTCACCGCGGCATCTGGAACAGTCACTGGTGTGCCTCACCGCGGCATCTGGAACAGTCACTGGTGTGCCTCACCGCGGCATCAGGAACAGTCACTGGTGTGCCTCACCGCGGCATCTGGAACAGTCACTGGTGTGCCTCACCCGCGGCATCTGGAACAGTCACTGTGTGCCTCACCGCGGCATCTGGAACAGCCACTGGTGTGCCTCACCGCGGCATCTGGAACAGCCACTGGTGTGATTCACCGCGGCATCTGAAACAGCCACTGGTGTGCCTCACCGCGGCATCTGGAACAGTCACTGGTGTGCCTCACCGCGGCATCTGGAACAGTCACTGGTGTGCCTCACCGCGGCATCTGGAACAGTCACTGGTGTGCCTCACCGCGGCATCTGGAACAGTCACTGGTGTGCCTCACCGTGGCATCTGGAACAGTCACTGGTGTGCCTCACCGTAACATCTGGAACAGCCACTGGTGTGCCTCACCGCGGCATCTGGAACAGCCACTGGTGTGCCTCACCGCGGCATACGTCTTGGGTGGAGTCGGGAGTAGATAAGATTATTGTATTATCAGAGATATTCCCGCCCGTGGTCGTTGCCTTCCCTCTTTGAAGTGGCGGCTTTCGGCAGAGGCGCATCGTGGTGAATACCGACAATCGTGGTGCGCTCTTTTTGGTGAATGGTCTTTCGACTAAATCGGATCCGGTTGTCGGTTTTGAGGCAATTAGTTTGATTGTGTTTACACTTGAATGTTTGGTGTAAAGTGAGTTACGTACCGGCTGTATATAATAACGTTGCGGATTCCTTATCTCGCCTGAAGTGTCACTGATTCCGGGCGTTGGTTCCAGACGCGGATCCGGAGGGGCGGCACTCACCAGCGCACTCATGGACGTTAATATGGAGCCGATCTGTACGTTTCTCAGGAATCCCATGGGGTGGTATATACAGCGGTGTGGGTGTGATGTCACTATGTGGGCGGTATATACAGCGGTGTGGGTGTGATGTCACTATGTGGGCGGTATATACAGCGGTGTGGGTGTGATGTCACTATGTGGGCGGTATATACAGCGGTGTGGGTGTGATGTCACTATGTGGGCGGTATATACAGCAGTGTGGGTGTGATGTCACTATGTGGGCGGTATATACAGGGGTATGGGTGTGATGTCACTACTGGGGCGGTATATACAGCGGTGTGGGTGTTATGTCACTATGTGGGCGGTATATACAGCAGTGTGGGTGTAATGTCACTTTGTGGGCGGTATATACAGCAGTGTGGGTGTGATGTCACTTTGTGGGCGGCATATACAGCAGTGTGGGTGTGATGTCACTATGTGGGCGGCATATACAGCAGTGTGGGTGTGATGTCACTATGTGGGCGGTATATACAGCAGTGTGGGTGTGATGTCACTTTGTGGGCGGCATATACAGGGGCAGGGCTGAGATACCGTTGATACAGTCATCCATACACAGATAGACACAGATGTATCTCAGCACTGCCTCTGTACATATCTGTGTATGGATGACTGTATCAACGGTATCTCAGCCGTGTCGCTATATATATCTGTGTATGGATGACTGTATCACCGGTATCTCAGCCCTGTCGCTATATATATCTGTGTATGGATGACTGTATCACCGGTATCTCAGCCCTGTCGCTATATATATCTGTGTATGGATGACTGTATCACCGGTATCTCAGCCCTGTCGCTATATATATCTGTGTATGGATGACTGTATCACCGTATCTCAGCCCTGTCGCTATATATATCTGTGTATGGATGACTGTATCACCGGTATCTCAGCCCTGTCGCTATATATATCTGTGTATGGATGACTGTATCACCGGTATCTCAGCCCTGTCGCTATATATATCTGTGTATGGATGACTGTATCACCGGTATCTCAGCCCTGTCGCTATATATATTTCGGCAGCGATAACAAAATAAAAAAAAGTAAACATGGAATAAGAAATAAATTACCAAGATTTATAAATCCGACATCCACGAAGAGCTGGGCACAGAAGGCGGCCATGAGGGATCCTAGCAGGGGCCCCAGGATAGCCAATGTCTGTATGATACCTGCGGGAGACAAGGGGCTCAGGGCCTGGATCTACAACACAATCACCACCATCATCCTCATCATCATCACTACTATCCCCATCATTATCATACCTACTACCATCACTACTATCCCCATCATTATCATACCTACAACCATCACTACTATCCCCATCATTATCATACCTACAACCATCACTACTATCCCCATCATTATCATACCTACACACCATCACTACTATCCCCATCATTATCATACCTAGTACCATCACTACTATCCCCATCATTATCATACCTACAACCATCACTACTATCCCCATCATTATCATACCTACAACCATCACTACTATCCCCATCATTATCATACCTAGTACCATCACTACTACTACCCCCATTATTATCATACCTACTACCATCACTACTACTATCCCCATCATTATCATACCTACTACCATCACTACTATCCCCATCATTATCATACCTACAACCATCACTACTATCCCCATCATTATCATACCTACTACCATCACTACTACCCCCATTATTATCATACCTACTACCATCACTACTACTATCCCCATCATTATCATACCTACTACCATCACTACTATCCCCATCATTATCATACCTACAACCATCACTACTATCCTCATCATTATCATACCTACAACCATCACTACTATCCCCATCATTATCATACCTACAACCATCACTACTATCCCCATCATTATCATACCTACAACCATCACTACTATCCCCATCATTATCATACCTACTACCATCACTACTACCCCCATTATTATCATACCTACTACCATCACTACTATCCCCATCATTATCATACCTAGTACCATCACTACTATCCCCATCATTATCATACCTACAACCATCACTACTATCCCCATCATTATCATACCTACAACCATCACTACTATCCCCATCATTATCATACCTACACACCATCACTACTATCCCCATCATTATCATACCTACAACCATCACTACTATCCCCATCATTATCATACCTACAACCATCACTACTATCCCCATCATTATCATACCTACAACCATCACTACTATCCCCATCATTATCATACCTACAACCATCACTACTATCCCCATCATTATCATACCTAGTACCATCACTACTACTATCCCCATCATTATCATACCTACTACCATCACTACTACTATCACCATCATTATCATACCTACTACCATCACTACTACCCCCATTATTATCATACCTACTACCATCACTACTACTATCCCCATCATTATCATACCTACTACCATCACTACTATCCCCATCATTATCATACCTACAACCATCACTACTATCCCCATCATTATCATACCTACTACCATCACTACTATCCCCATCATTATCATACCTACAACCATCACTACTATCCCCATCATTATCATACCTAGTACCATCACTACTACTATCCCCATCATTATCATACCTACAACCATCACTACTATCCCCATCATTATCATACCTACTACCATCACTACTACCCCCATTATTATCATACCTACTACCATCACTACTACTATCCCCATCATTATCATACCTACTACCATCACTACTATCCCCATCATTATCATACCTATAACCATCACTACTATCCCCATCATTATCATACCTACTACCATCACTACTACCCCCATTATTATCATACCTACAACCATCACTACTATCCCCATCATTATCATACCTACTACCATCACTACTATCCCCATCATTATCATACCTACTACCATCACTACTACCCCCATTATTATCATACCTACTACCATCACTACTATCCCCATCATTATCATACCTACAACCATCACTACTATCCCCATCATTATCATACCTACTACCATCACTACTACAATCACCATTATTACTACTACTATCCCCATCCTCCCCTTTAGCAGAGGCGCAGGCCACGTGTTTCGCATGTTGTCACTTTGTATCATCTTCTCTTGGACATTCGTGACTGTCGCAGCTTTCCGGGATTTTCACCCTTACAGTGGAGAATCTTGGAGGAGACGACCCCAGAGCGGAGAGTGACAGTAACCGACCTCATCTTCATGTTAGAAGAGATCACGTGGACTCGGACGGTCCTGAAGTGTCGGCTCCCTGTCCTCCATGTCCCCCCCATATAACATCCTCCAGGTCCCCCCCCATATAATATCCTCCAGCCCCCCCCCCCATATAACATCCTCCAGGTCCCCCCATATAACATCCTCCAGGCCCCCCCCATATAACATCCTCCAGGTCCCCCCCATATAACATCCTCCAGGTCCCCCCATATAACATCCTCCATGTCCCCCCCCATATAACATCCTCCAGGTCCCCCCCATATAACATCCTCCAGGTCCCCCCCATATAACATCCTCCAGGTCCCCCATATAACATCCTCCAGGTCCCCCCCCCATATAACATCCTCCAGGTCCCCCCCATATAACATCCTCCAGGTCCCCCATATAACATCCTCCAGGTCCCCCCATATAACATCCTCCAGGTCCCCCATATAACATCCTCCAGGTCCCCCCCCATATAACATCCTCCAGGCCCCCCCCCCCATATAACATCCTCCAGGCCCCCCCATATAACATCCTCCAGGTCCCCCATATAACATCCTCCAGGTCCCCCCATATAACATCCTCCAGGTCCCCCCATATAACATCCTCCAGGTCCCCCCCATATAACATCCTCCAGGTCCCCCCCATATAACATCCTCCAGGTCCCCCCCATATAACATCCTCCAGGTCCCCCCCATATAACATCCTCCAGGTCCCCCCATATAACATCCTCCAGGTCCCCCCATATAACATCCTCCAGGTCCCCCCCATATAACATCCTCCAGGTCCCCCCCATATAACATCCTCCAGGTCCCCCCATATAACATCCCCCCCGGCCCCCCCCATATAACATCCTCCAGGTCCCCCCCATATAACATCCTCCAGGTCCCCCCCCCCCCATATAACATCCTCCAGGTCCCCCCCATATAACATCCTCCATGTCCCCCCCATATAACATCCTCCAGCCCCCCCATATAACATCCTCCAGGTCCCCCCCCCCATATAACATCCTCTAGGTCCCCCCCCCCCCATATAACATCCTCCAGGCCCCCCATATAACAGCCTCCAGGCCCCCCATATAACATCCTCCAGGTCCCCCCATATAACATCCTCAGGGCCCCCCCCCATATAACATCCTCCAGGTCCCCCCATATAACAGCCTCCAGG
Organism: Dendropsophus ebraccatus; assembly: GCF_027789765.1. Lineage (NCBI taxonomy): Eukaryota > Metazoa > Chordata > Amphibia > Anura > Hylidae > Dendropsophus > Dendropsophus ebraccatus. Next base: position 1,969,031 of record NC_091454.1, on the reverse strand, counting down.
TCCCCCCCATATAAACATCCTCCAGGTCCCCCCATATAATATCCTCCAGGTCCCCCCCATATAACATCCTCCATGTGCCCCCCCATATAACATCCTCCAGGTCCCCCCCATATAACATCCTCCAGGTCCCCCCCATAGGAACATCCTCCAGGTCCCCCCATCTACATCCTCCAGGCCCCCCCCCCCCATATACATCCTCCAGGTCCCCCCATATAACATCCTCCAGGTCCCCCCATATAACATCCTCCAGGTCCCCCCATATAACATCCTCCAGGTCCCCCCCATATAACATCCTCCAGGTCCCCCCATATAACATCCTCCAGGTCCCCCCCCATATACATCCTCCAGGTCCCCCCATATAACATCCTCTAGGTCCCCCCCCATATAACATCCTCCAGGTCCCCCCATATAACATCCTCCAGGCCCCCCCATATAACATCCTCCAGGCCCCCCCCCATATAACATCCTCCAGGTCCCCCCATATAACATCCTCCAGGTCCCCCCATATAACATTCTCCAGGTCCCCCCCCATATAATATCCTCCAGGCCCCCCCCCCCATATAACATCCTCCAGGTCCCCCCATATAACATCCTCCAGGTCCCCCCCCCCATATAATATCCTCCAGGTCCCCCCCATATAACATCCTCCAGGTCCCCCCATATAATATCCTCCAGGTCCCCCCATATAATATCCTCCAGCCCCCCCCCCCCCATATAACATCCTCCAGGTCCCCCCATATAACATCCTCCAGGTCCCCCCATATAACATCCTCCAGGTCCCCCCATATAATATCCTCCAGCCCCCCCCCCCCATATAACATCCTCCAGGTCCCCCCATATAACATCCTCCAGGTCCCCCCCCCCATATAATATCCTCCAGGTCCCCCCATATAACATCCTCCAGGTCCCCCCATATAATATCCTCCAGGTCCCCCCATATAATATCCTCCCCCCCCCCCCCCCATATAACATCCTCCAGGTCCCCCCCCCATATAATATCCTCCAGGTCCCCCCCATATAACATCCTCCAGGTCCCCCCCATATAACATCCTCCAGGTCCCCCCATATAATATCCTCCAGGTCCCCCCCATATAACATCCTCCAGGTCCCCCCCATATAACATCCTCCAGGTCCCCCATATAACATCCTCCAGGTCCCCCCATATAACATCCTCCAGGTCCCCCCCATATAACATCCTCCAGGTCCCCCCATATAACATCCTCCAGGTCCCCCCCATATAACATCCTCCAGGTCCCCCCATATAATATCCTCCAGGTCCCCCCCATATAACATCCTCCAGGTCCCCCCATATAATATCCTCCAGGTCCCCCCCATATAATATCCTCCAGCCCCCCTCCCATATAACATCCTCCAGGTCCCCCCCATATAACATCCTCCAGGTCCCCCCCCATATAATATCCTCCAGGTCCCCCCCATATAACATCCTCCAGGTCCCCCATATAACATCCTCCAGGTCCCCCCCCATATAATATCCTCCAGGTCCCCCCCCATATAACATCCTCCAGGTCCCCCCCATATAATATCCTCCAGGTCCCCCCCATATAATATCCTCCAGGTCCCCCCATATAACATCCTCCAGGTCCCCCCCATATAACATCCTCCAGGTCCCCCATATAACATCCTCCAGGTCCCCCCATATAACATCCTCCAGGTCCCCCCATATAACATCCTCCAGGTCCCCCCCCATATAACATCCTCCAGGGCCCCCCCCCATATAACATCCTCCAGGTCCCCCCATATAACATCCTCCAGGTCCCCCCATATAACATCCTCCATGTCCCCCCCCATATAACATCCTCCATGTCCCCCCCATATAACATCCTCCAGGTCCCCCATATAACATCCTCCATGTCCCCCCCATATAACATCCTCCAGGTCCCCCCCCCATATAACATCCTCCAGGTCCCCCCATATAACATCCTCCAGGTCCCCCCCCCCCAAAACATCCTCCAGGTCCCCCCATATAACATCCTCCAGGTCCCCCCATATAACATCCTCCAGGCCCCCCCATATAACATCCTCCAGGTCCCCCCATATAACATCCTCCAGGTCCCCCATATAACATCCTCCATGTCCCCCCCATATAACATCCTCCAGGTCCCCCCCCCATATAACATCCTCCAGGCCCCCCCCCCCCCAAAACATCCTCCAGGTCCCCCCATATAACATCCTCCAGGTCCCCCCATATAACATCCTCCAGGTCCCCCCATATAATATCCTCCAGGTCCCCCCCCATATAACATCCTCCCGGTCCCCCCATATAACATCCTCCAGGTCCCCCCCCCCCATATAACATCCTCCAGGTCCCCCCCCCCATATAACATCCTCCAGGTCCCCCCCATATAACATCCTCCAGGTCCCCCCCATATAACATCCTCCATGTCCCCCCCCATATAACATCCTCCAGGTCCCCCCATATAACATCCTCCATGTCCCCCCCATATAACATCCTCCAGGTCCCCCAATATAACATCCTCCAGGTCCCCCCCATATAATATCCTCCAGGTCCCCCCCATATAATATCCTCCAGGTCCCCCCATATAACATCCTCCAGGTCCCCCCCATATAACATCCTCCAGGTCCCCCCCATATAACATCCTCCAGGTCCCCCCCATATAACATCCTCCATGTCCCCCCATATAACATCCTCCAGGTCCCCCCATATAACATCCTCCAGGTCCCCCCCATATAACATCCTCCAGTCCCCCCATATAATATCCTCCAGGTCCCCCCCCCCATATAATATCCTCCAGGTCCCCCCCCATATAAACATCCTCCAGGTACCCCCACTATAACATCCTCCAGGTCCCCCCTATAACATCCTCCAGGTCCCCCCCCCCATAGAACAATCCTCCAGGTCCCCCCATATAACATCCTTCAGTCCCCCCCCCATAGAATATCCTCCAGGTCCCCCCATATATAACAGCCTCCGGTCCCCCCATATAACATCCTCCAGGTCCCCCCCATATAACATCCTCCAGGCCCCCCCATATAACATCCTCCAGGTCCCCCCATATAACATCCTCCAGGCCCCCCCCATATAACATCCCCCGGTCCCCCCCCATATAACATCCTCCAGTTCCCCCATATATACATCTACAGGGTCCCCCCCCCCCCCATATAACATCCCCCCGGTCCACCCCCCCCCCCATATAACATCCTCCAGGTCCCCCCCCCCCATATAACATCCTCCAGGTCCCCCCCATATAACATCCTCCAGGTCCCCCCATATAACATCCTCCAGGTCCCCCCATATAACATCTTCCAGGCCCCCCCCCATATAACATCCTCCAGGTCCCCCCCCATATAACATCCTCCAGGCCCCCCCATATAACATCCTCCAGGCCCCCCCATATAACATCCTCCAGGTCCCCCCCCATATAACATCCTCCAGGCCCCCCCATATAATATCCTCCAGGTCCCCCCCCATATAATATCCTCCAGGTCCCCCCATATAACATCCTCCAGGTCCCCCCCATATAATATCCTCCAGGCCCCCCATATAACATCCTCCAGGTCCCCCCATATAACATCCTCCAGGTCCCCCCCATATAACATCCTCCAGGTCCCCCCATATAACATCCTCCAGGTCCCCCCATATAACATCCTCCAGGTCCCCCCCATATAACATCCTCCAGGTCCCCCCATATAATATCCTCCAGGTCCCCCCCCCCATATAATATCCTCCAGGTCCCCCCCCCATATAACATCCTCCAGGTCCCCCCATATAACATCCTCCAGGTCCCCCCATATAACATCCTCCAGGTCCCCCCCCCCATATAACATCCTCCAGGTCCCCCCATATAACATCCTTCAGGTCCCCCCCCCCATATAATATCCTCCAGGTCCCCCCCATATAACATCCTCCAGGTCCCCCCCATATAACATCCTCCAGGTCCCCCCCCATATAACATCCTCCAGGCCCCCCATATAACATCCTCCAGGTCCCCCCCATATAACATCCTCCAGGCCCCCCCCATATAACATCCTCCCGGTCCCCCCCCATATAACATCCTCCAGGTCCCCCCATATAACATCCTCCAGGTCCCCCCCCCCCATATAACATCCTCCAGGTCCCCCCCCCCCCATATAACATCCTCCAGGTCCCCCCCCCCATATAACATCCTCCAGGTCCCCCCCATATAACATCCTCCAGGTCCCCCCATATAACATCCTCCAGTTCCCCCCCCCCATATAACATCTTCCAGGCCCCCCCCCATATAACATCCTCCAGGCCCCCCCATATAACATCCTCCAGGCCCCCCCATATAACATCCTCCAGGTCCCCCCCCATATAACATCCTCCAGGCCCCCCCCATATAATATCCTCCAGGTCCCCCCCCATATAATATCCTCCAGGTCCCCCCATATAACATCCTCCAGGTCCCCCCCATATAATATCCTCCAGGTCCCCCCATATAACATCCTCCAGGTCCCCCCATATAACATCCTCCAGGTCCCCCCCCATATAATATCCTCCAGGTCCCCCCATATAACATCCTCCAGGTCCCCCCCATATAACATCCTCCAGGTCCCCCCCCCATATAACATCCTCCAGGCCCCCCCATATAACATCCTCCAGGTCCCCCCCATATAACATCCTCCAGGCCCCCCCATATAATATCCTCCAGGTCCCCCCCCATATAACATACATTATTACTCCCTGCTGGTTCAGTGTCTGCCCAGCTCTGCTAAGCACCACATATACCTACACAGGTATAGTAAAGGGCCTGAGCCAAGGAACATGTAACAGCAGAATAGTGAGTGCAGCTCTGGAGGATGAGATATAAGCTGTCTGATCAGACTTTACATCAATCCTCCAGTATTATTGTGGTGTACCCCTAGGGGTGTTACTGTTACATACACCCATTGCCAAAGTCTGTACTTTTTATGGTGAAAGTAGTATTAAGAGTTGACCACTAGATGTCACTGTGATCCTTCAGCTGTGCAGCTTCCATATACACATACATAATACTAAGGGTTATTGTGTTTGTGTCACCAGATTCTCTGTTCTTCTATTGCACTCTGTTCATCCAATCACGGCGCACCTTACACGCTGTAGAGGAAGTCAGTCCCATGAGTGGGGGAGAAGCAAGAGTCTTCTGTTTGGGACAGTTTGGAGAGAGGACGCAGCTCAGATAGCTCTCCACAGCGCTCCTATCTGGGCCCGGGCCCTCTGCCAGGTCTCCAAGTAGTCAGTCTTAGCCAGTACACCGCATGGGAAGGATGTAGGACAGTGCACTGTTACCAACCTTCTCACAAGTACCTACACCAAGCACTATGCAGTGTTAAACCTCCCAGGAGAGGACTGGCCCAACGATAACCTCAACCCACGCTGTGGACAAGGAGAAGTTACAGTGCAGGACAGTATCCACTATAGAGCCACAGAGCTAGGAACTGGTCCGGATAGAGCAAAGTTGCAGTAAGCCTATGAACTCCATCTCGCAGTGCGGGTGTCAGCAGGGAACCCTCAGCACCCTGCTTATCCCAGGTAACAAGGTCTGGGGCCTGTGTCACCCATTAGTACGGTTCAGCCAACGTTAGTGGGCATCAGGTGGTGTGAAGACTATAGGAAAGGTCAATAGGTCTTCTTCATATTCTTCTCCTACAAGTATTCTTCTCTACACTCCATCATCCCGGCAGAGCCCATTACTAGTGAGACCCTCACAGCCCCCTCCTCTCTACTACCTCAGTACAACCTTATCACCTCCACTACATCCCACTCAGCACTTATCCCACAGATCTGGTGGTTCTATGGCCGTGTAATTATTGGCCCTGTATCAGTACCTGAAGGTCCGTTGTGTTACCTGCTGCACATTAATGAGTAGTAACCAAGTCACCGTTATCCCCCGAGTCTGTGATTATTCACCTCCACCTGCACAGTATATACACCGCACCCTTGGGACCTCTCCCCTATCTGTGGGTGGGGGGTCCTACTATCCGGGAGGGTCACTACACCGCTCTGACCACCTGCACAGTATATACACCACAACCTTGGGACCTCTCCCCTATCTGTGGGTGGGGGGTCCTACTATCCGGGAGGGTCACTACACCGCTCTGACCACCTGCACAGTATATACACCACAACCTTGGGACCTCTCCCCTATCTGTGGGTGGGGGGTCCTACTATCCGGGAGGGACACTACACCGCTCTGACCACCTGCACAGTATATACACCACAACCTTGGGACCTCTCCCCTATCTGTGGGTGGGGGGTCCTACTATCCGGGAGGGACACTACACCGCTCTGACCACCTGCACAGTATATACACCACAACCTTGGGACCTCTCCCCTATCTGTGGGTGGGGGGTCCTACTATCCGGGAGGGACACTACACCGCTCTGACCACCTGCACAGTATATACACCGCAACCTTGGGACCTCTCTCCTATCTGTGGGTGGGGGGTCCTACTATCCGGGAGGGACACTACACCACTCTGACCACCTGCACAGTATATACACCACAACCTTGGGACCTCTCCCCTATCTGTGGGTGGGGGGTCCTACTACTATCCGGGAGGGTCACTACACCGCTCTGACCACCTGCACAGTATATACACCACAACCTTGGGACCTCTCCCCTATCTGTGGGTGGGGGGTCCTACTATCCGGGAGGGACACTACACCGCTCTGACCACCTGCACAGTATATACACCACAACCTTGGGACCTCTCCCCTATCTGTGGGTGGGGGGGTCCTACTATCCGGGAGGGTCACTACACCGCTCTGACCACCTGCACAGTATATACACCACAACCTTGGGACCTCTCCCCTATCTGTGGGTGGGGGGTCCTACTATCCGGGAGGGACACTACACCGCTCTGACCACCTGCACAGTATATACACCACAACCTTGGGACCTCTCCCCTATTTGTGGGTGGGGGGTCCTACTATCCGGGAGGGACACTACACCGCTCTGACCACCTGCACAGTATATACACCGCAACCTTGGGACCTCTCCCCTATCTGTGGGTGGGGGGTCCTACTATCCGGGAGGGACACTACACCGCTCTGACCACCTGCACAGTATATACACCACAACCTTGGGACCTCTCCCCTATCTGTGGGTGGGAGGTCCTACTATCCGGGAGGGACACTACACCGCTCTGACCACCTGCACAGTATATACACCGCACCCTTGGGACCTCTCTCCTATCTGTGGGTGGGGGGGGGTCCTACTATCCGGGAGGGACACTACCCCGCTCTGACCACCTGCACAGTATATACACCACAACCTTGGGACATCTCCCCTATCTGTGGGTGGGGGGTCCTACTATCCGGGAGGGACACTACACCGCTCTGACCACCTGCACAGTATATACACCACAACCTTGGGACCTCTCCCCTATCTGTGGGTGGGGGGTCCTACTATCCGGGAGGGACACTACACCGCTCTGACCACCTGCACAGTATATACACCACAACCTTGGGACCTCTCTCCTATCTGTGGGTGGGGGGTCCTACTATCCGGGAGGGACACTACACCACTCTGACCACCTGCACAGTATATACACCACAACCTTGGGACCTCTCTCCTATCTGTGGGTGGGGGGTCCTACTATCCGGGAGGGTCACTACACCGCTCTGACCACCTGCACAGTATATACACCGCAACCTTGGGACCTCTCCCCTATCTGTGGGTGGGGGGTCCTACTATCCGGGAGGGACACTACATCGCTCTGACCACCTGCACAGTATATACACCACAACCTTGGGACCTCTCCCCTATCTGTGGGTGGGGGGTCCTACTATCCGGGAGGGACACTACACCGCTCTGACCACCTGCACAGTATATACACCACAACCTTGGGACCTCTCCCCTATCTGTGGGTGGGGGGTCCTACTATCCGGGAGGGACACTACACCGCTCTGGCCACCTGCACAGTATATACACCACAACCTTGGGACCTCTCTCCTATCTGTGGGTGGGGGGGTCCTACTATCCGGGAGGGACACTACACCGCTCTGACCACCTGCACAGTATATACACCACAACCTTGGGACATCTCCCCTATCTGAGGGTGGGGGGTCCTACTATCCGGGAGGGTCACTACACCGCTCTGACCACCTGCACAGTATATACACCGCACCCTTGGGACCTCTCTCCTATCTGTGGGTGGGGGGGTCCTACTATCCGGGAGGGTCACTACACCGCTCTGACCACCTGCACAGTATATACACCGCAACCTTGGGACCTCTCCCCTATCTGTGGGTGGGGGGTCCTACTATCCGGGAGGGACACTACACCGCTCTGACCACCTGCACAGTATATACACCGCACCCTTGGGACCTCTCTCCTATCTGTGGGTGGGGGGGTCCTACTATCCGGGAGGGACACTACACCGCTCTGACCACCTGCACAGTATATACACCACAACCTTGGGACCTCTCCTATCTGTGGGTGGGGGGTCCTACTATCCGGGAGGGACACTACACCGCTCTGACCACCTGCACAGCACACACCACAACCTTGGGACCTCTCCCCTATCTGTGGGTGGGGGGGTCCTACTATCCGGGAGGGTCACTACACCGCTCTGACCACCTGCACAGTATATACACCGCAACCTTGGGACATCTCCCCTATCTGTGGGTGGGGGGGTCCTACTATCCGGGAGGGACACTACACCGCTCTGACCACCTGCACAGTATATACACCACAACCTTGGGACCTCTCCCCTATCTGTGGGTGGGGGGTCCTACTATCCGGGAGGGACACTACACCGCTCTGACCACCTGCACAGTATATACACCACAACCTTGGGACCTCTCCCCTATCTGTGGGTGGGGGTCCTACTATCCGGGAGGGACACTACACCGCTCTGACCACCTGCACAGTATATACACCACAACCTTGGGACCTCTCCCCTATCTGTGGGTGGGGGGTCCTACTATCCGGGAGGGCCACTACACCGCTCTGACCACCTGCACAGTATATACACCACAACCTTGGGACCTCTCCCCTATCTGTGGGTGGGGGGTCCTACTATCCGGGAGGGACACTACACCGCTCTGTCCACCTGCACAGTATATACACCGCACCCTTGGGACCTCTCCCCTATCTGTGGGTGGGGGGTCCTACTATCCGGGAGGGACACTACACTACTCACCTCCACCTGCTCAGTATATACACCACAACCTTGGGACCTCTCCCCTATCTGTGGGTGGGGGGTCCTACTATCCGGGAGGGACACTACATCGCTCTGACCACCTGCACAGTATATACACCACAACCTTGGGACCTCTCCCCTATCTGTGGGTGGGGGGTCCTACTATCCGGGAGGGACACTACACCGCTCTGACCACCTGCACAGTATATACACCACAACCTTGGGGCCTCTCCCCTATCTGTGGGTGGGGGGTCCTACTATCCGGGAGGGACACTACACCGCTCTGACCACCTGCACAGTATATACACCACAACCTTGGGACATCTCCCCTATCTGTGGGTGGGGGGTCCTACTATCCGGGAGGGACACTACACCGCTCTGACCACCTGCACAGTATATACACCACAACCTTGGGACCTCTCCCCTATCTGTGGGTGGGGGGTCCTACTATCCGGGAGGGTCACTACACCGCTCTGACCACCTGCACAGTATATACACCACAACCTTGGGACCTCTCCTATCTGTGGGTGGGGGGTCCTACTATCCGGGAGGGACACTACACCGCTCTGACCACCTGCACAGTATATACACCACAACCTTGGGACCTCTCCCCTATCTGTGGGTGGGGGGTCCTACTATCCGGGAGGGACACTACACCGCTCTGACCACCTGCACAGTATATACACCACAACCTTGGGACCTCTCTCCTATCTGTGGGTGGGGGGTCCTACTATCCGGGAGGGACACTACACCGCTCTGACCACCTGCACAGTATATACACCACAACCTTGGGACCTCTCCCCTATCTGTGGGTGGGGGGTCCTACTATCCGGGAGGGTCACTACACCGCTCTGACCACCTGCACAGTATATACACCACAACCTTGGGACCTCTCCTATCTGTGGGTGGGTGGTCCTACTATCCGGGAGGGACACTACACCGCTCTGACCACCTGCACAGTATATACACCACAACCTTGGGACCTCTCCCCTATCTGTGGGTGGGGGGTCCTACTATCCGGGAGGGACACTACACCGCTCTGACCACCTGCACAGTATATACACCACAACCTTGGGACCTCTCCCCTATCTGTGGGTGGGGGGTCCTACTATCCGGGAGGGACACTACACCGCTCTGACCACCTGTGACTACACTATCCCAAGGGACCCTACAGGACACCGACCACAGGGGAGAAGGGTACAACCGGCCTTACACTATAACAGCAGGCGTGCCATCCCACCTGTGTGCCCACCAGGCCCTGGTGTCACATGACAAACCCCTAAGGTCCGGCTGTATCTCGGCCATCCCACCTGTGTGCCCACCAGGCCCTGGTGTCACATGACAAACCCCTAAGGTCCGGCTGTATCTCGGCCATCCCACCTGTGTGCCCACCAGGCCCTGGTGTCACATGACAAACCCCTAAGGTCCGGCTGTATCTCGGCCATCCCACCTGTGTGCCCACCAGGCCCTGGTGTCACATGACAAACCCCTAAGGTCCGGCTGTATCTCGGCCATCCCACCTGTGTGCCCGCACTACAACACCTAGCAAGTGACCGGCCGTCCCCCCGATATAACACCTCCGGGGGTCACCACACTATTACTTACCAATATAAAATGGAGAATTTTCCGGTTTGGCGAAGTCGTCCACGTAGGACAATCCGAGGGGCTCGATGGGAGTCTCTCCGATCCCTTGTAGAATATTCCCGATGAGAACGAAAATCCACATCAGAGACTCAGAGGATCCTGCTTGGCAAACTGATAACAGATAGGGGGCGCTCACTGGTTACCATATCACATACTAGAACCCAGTGACCTCACAGGTAGCCCCCAAACTATCATCTTATCAGAGCTATCAATGATGTAACAGCAGAATAGTGAGTGCAGCTCTGGTAGATGAGACATGATGTAACAGCAGTATAGTGAGTGCAGCTCTGGAGGATGAGACATGATGTAACAGCAGTATAGTGAGTGCAGCTCTGGGGGATGAGACATGATGTAACAGCAGAATAGTGACTGCAGCTCTGGAGGATGAGACAGGATGTAACAGCAGAATAGTGAGTGCAGCTCTGGAGGATGAGACATGATGTAACAGCAGAATAGTGAGTGCAGCTCTGGAGGATGAGACATGATGTAACAGCAGAATAGTGAGTGCAGCTCTGGAGGATGAGACATGATGTAACAGCAGAATAGTGAGTGCAGCTCTGGAGGATGAGACATGATGTAACAGCAGAATAGTGAGTGCAGCTCTGGAGGATGAGACATGATGTAACAGCAGAATAGTAAGTGCAGCTCTGGAGGATGAGACAGGATGTAACAGCAGAATAGTGAGTGCAGTTCTGGAGGATGAGACATGATGTAACAGCAGAATAGTGAGTGCAGCTCTGGAGGATGAGACAGGATGTAAGAGCAGAATAGTGAGTGCAGCTCTGGAGGATGAGACATGATGTAACAGCAGAATAGTGAGTGCAGCTCTGGAGGATGAGACATGATGTAACAGCAGAATAGTGAGTGCAGCTCTGGAGGATGAGACATGATGTAACAGCAGAATAGTGAGTGCAGCTCTGGAGGATGAGACATGATGTAACAGCAGAATAGTGAGTGCAGTTCTGGAGGATGAGACATAATGTAACAGCAGAATAGTGAGTGCAGCTCTGGAGGATGAGACAGGATGTAAGAGCAGAATAGTGAGTGCAGCTCTGGAGGAGGAGACAGGATGTAACAGCAGAATAGTGAGTGCAGCTCTGGAGGATGAGACATGGTGTAACAGCAGAATAGTGAGTGCAGCTCTGGAGGATGAGACATAATGTAACAGCAGAATAGTGAGTGCAGCTCTGGAGGATGAGACATGATGTAACAGCAGAATAGTGAGTGCAGCTCTGGAGGAGGAGATATGATGTAACAGCAGTATAGTGTCTCCTCCTCCAGAGCTGCACTCACTATTCTGCTGTTACCTCATGTCTCATCCTCCAGAGCTTCACTCATGATGTAACAGCAGAATAGTGAGTGAAGCTCTGGAGGATGAGACATGAGGTAACAGCAGAATAGTGAGTGCAGCTCTGGAGGAGGAGACACGATGTAACAGCAGAATAGTGAGTGCAGCTCTGGAGGATGAGACATGATGTAACAGCAGAATAGTGAGTGCAGCTGTGGAGGTGACTGTATATTTAAAGGAGACCTGTCACCCCCCGTGCCAGGGTGACAGGCTCCCGACCCCCCGTTACAGCCCCCTATACTCACCTGATCCCGCTTCCTGATCCGGTCGGGTCACGGAGATATGAGCGCCTGAAGCCCGGCGCGCGCGCTCACAAGAGAGTCCGATGCCCATAGAGAATGACGGAGCATCGGACTCCCCATTCATTCTCTGTCATTCTCTATGGGCATCGGACTCTCCTGTGAGCGCCCGCGCCGGGCTTCAGGCGCTCATATCTCCGTGACCCGGCGGGATCAGGTGAGTATAGGGGGCTGTAACGGGGGGTCGGGAGCCTGTCACCCCGGCACAATCCTCTTTAAGTGGAATGTACAGGTAGGAAACCAAAAAGAAATGACAGAACCTTCAGGAACCTCGGGGGCCGTCGCTCGGCTCTGATTGGCCAGACACAGGTGTTGATGTGAGGTGAAGTTGTCTGATGAGTAGGCGGCCGCTCCCTCATACTGATACCTGCAGATAATAACCAATCATCAGCGGCCTCCTCGCTCACAGGGACCTGCTCACATTCAGTTTCTTAGAGCCACCACTAGGGGGAGCTGAGGAGCTGACTGCATACAGCCTATTCCTCAGTGATAACCCAGTGTGCACTGAGCTCCCCCTAGTGGTGGCTGCCGGCAGTGCAGGTATCGTGTATCCAGCTATTCGCAGAGGGTTTGCTGCTTTGTATCACTAGTTATAAGGGTACGTGCAATCTGTGGAATCCTGGCGGAAAACCTGTTGCGGATTCTGCCGTCCGTCCAAAGAATGAACCTGTGGAGCGTGTAACACGGACGGAAATATGTGCGGCCAGAGTCTGTCAGGGCAGAGGAACGTGAGCCCGCAGCCTACCCCAACCTCTGTCCCTGCCGATTGCCCCAGCTAGGCCCGACAGCAGGGTGACAACCACGATGACAGCCTTTGTCTGTCTCCCGTCCCCTGCACCCTAGTCAGTGTATATGGCTATGTTCACACAGCATCAAAAATAGAGAAAAGGCGGACGATATTGATATTTAAAATAACGTCCTTTATTCTCGCGATTTAACTGGCTGCAATGTCAATGCATTAAAGTCAATGGGAAGACGGACGTTCAATGCGCACACTGTATTGAATAACGGACATTTTTACCGCGGGCGTAAAAATAATGAACATGATCATTATTTTCGGATGTCTTTTGCCAACAGCGGACGTTTTTTATTAGTTGTTCACACAGTTTTCCTTTTGTCACTGTTCCGAACAAAGCACAGGACTAGCCGGAGCAGAGAACAAAGCACAGGACTATCCGGAGCAGAACAAAGCACAGGACTAGCCCGAGCCGAGAACAAAGCACAGGACTATCCGGAGCAGAGAACAAAGCACAGGACTAGCCGGAGCAGAGAACAAAGCACAGGACTATCCGGAGCAGAACAAAGCACAGGACTAGCCCGAGCCGAGAACAAAGCACAGGACTATCCGGAGCAGAGAACAAAGCACAGGACTAGCCGGAGCAGAGAACAAAGCACAGGACTATCCGGAGCAGAACAAAGCACAGGACTAGCCCGAGCCGAGAACAAAGCACAGGACTATCCGGAGCAGAGAACAAAGCACAGGACTAGCCGGAGCAGAGAACAAAGCACAGGACTATCCGGAGCAGAGAACAAAGCACAGGACTATCCGGAGCAGAGAACAAAGCACAGGACTAGCCGGAGCAGAGAACAAAGCACAGGACTATCCGGAGCAGAACAAAGCACAGGACTAGCCCGAGCCGAGAACAAAGCACAGGACTATCCGGAGCAGAGAACAAAGCACAGGACTAGCCGGAGCAGAGAACAAAGCACAGGACTAGCCGGAGCAGAGAACAAAGCACAGGACTAGCCGGAGCAGAGAACAAAGCACAGGACTAGCCGGAGCAGAGAACAAAGCACAGGACTAGCCGGAGCAGAGAACAAAGCACAGGACTAGCCGGAGCAGAGAACAAAGCACAGGACTAGCCGGAGCAGAGAACAAAGCACAGGACTAGCCGGAGCAGAGAACAAAGCACATGACTATCCGGAGCAGAGAACAAAGCACAGGACTATCCGGAGCAGAACAAAGCACAGGACTATCCGGAGCAGAGAACAAAGCACAGGACTAGCCGGAGCAGAGAACAAAGCACAGGACTATCCAGAGCAAAGAACAAAGCACAGGACTATCCGGAGCAGAGAACAAAGCACAGGACTAGCTGGAGCAGATAACAAAGCACAGGACTAGCCCGAGCCGAGAACAAAGCACATGACTATCCGGAGCAGAGAACAAAGCACAGGACTATCCGGAGCAGAGAACAAAGCACAGGACTAGCCCGAGCCGAGAACAAAGCACAGGACTACCCGGAGCAGAGAACAAAGCACAGGACTAGCCGGAGCAGAGAACAAAGCACAGGACTAGCCGGAGCAGAGAACAAAGCACAGGACTAGCCCGAGCCGAGAACAAAGCACATGACTATCCGGAGCAGAGAACAAAGCACAGGACTATCCGGAGCAGAACAAAGCACAGGACTAGCCCGAGCCGAGAACAAAGCACAGGACTATCCGGAGCAGAGAACAAAGCACAGGACTAGCTGGAGCAGAGAACAAAGCACAGGACTATCCAGAGCAGAGAACAAAGCACAGGACTAGCCCGAGCCGAGAACAAAGCACAGGACTACCCGGAGCAGAGAACAAAGCACAGGACTAGCCCGAGCCGAGAACAAAGCACAGGACTATCTGGAGCAGAGAACAAAGCACAGGACTATCCGGAGCAGAGAACAAAGCACAGGACTAGCCCGAGCCGAGAACAAAGCACAGGACTATCCGGAGCAGAGAAAAAAGCACAGGACTATCCGGAGCAGAGAACAAAGCACAGGACTATCCGGAGCAGAACAAAGCACAGGACTATCCGGAACAGAGAACAAAGCACAGGACTATCCGGAGCAGAGAAGAAAGCACAGGACTATCCGGAGCAGAGAACAAAGCACAGGACTAACCAGAGCAGAGGACAAAGCACAGGACTATCCGGAGCAGAACAAAGCACAGGACTATCCGGAGCAGAGAACAAAGCACAGGACTATCCGGAGCAGAGAACAAAGCACAGGACTAGCCGGAGCAGAACAAAGCACAGGACTATCCGGAGCAGAGAAGAAAGCACAGGACTATCCGGAGCAGAGAACAAAGCACAGGACTAACCAGAGCAGAGGACAAAGCACAGGACTATCCGGAGCAGAACAAAGCACAGGAATATCCGGAGCAGAGAACAAAGCACAGGACTATCCGGAGCAGAGAACAAAGCACAGGACTAGCCGGAGCAGAACAAAGCACAGGACTATCCGGAGCAGAGAACAAAGCACAGGACTATCCGGAGCAGAACAAAGCACAGGACTATCCGGAGCAGAGAACAAAGCACAGGACTATCCGGAGCAGAGAACAAAGCACAGGACTATCCGGAGCAGAGAACAAAGCACAGGACTATCCGGAGCAGAGAACAAAGCACAGGACTATCCGGAGCAGAGAACAAAGCACAGGACTATCCGGAGCAGAGAACAAAGCACAGGACTATCCGGAGCAGAGAACAAAGCACAGGACTAGCCGGAGCAGAGAACAAAGCACAGGACTAGCCGGAGCAGAGAACAAAGCACAGGACTAGCCGGAGCAGAGAACAAAGCACAGGACTATCCGGAGCAGAGAACAAAGCACAGGACTAGCCGGAGCAGAGAACAAAGCACAGGACTATTCGGAGCAGAGAACAAAGCACAGGACTATCCGGAGCAGAGAACAAAGCACAGGACTAGCCGGAGCAGAGAACAAAGCACAGGACTATCCGGAGCAGAGATACTAGCAGACTGTTTGCAGCCTGGAACCCCCACAGGTGAGAGGAGGAGAAGCTCCAGAGAACCGTTAACCCTTCAGGTGCCCAGGTCAGTACACATGGCAATGGATTACATCCACATCACCTGCAGAGTCGGTGTCCGTGCCGCCAGTCCTGCCTCTATGAGCGCCAGTCCTGACAGTCCGGGAGCGGGTGCGAGCTGCGGGATACAGGACGGTTTTCCATCGGGATTCCGCAGTGTGCACGTACCCTAACTCTGGAAAGATCTAGTGCCGGCGATGTGATTGGCCGCTGTCCCAGCCGCCATCTTTTTACCGTGTCATGATGAAATGCGGCGTGGCGGTCAGGCAGCTGCCCAGGAACATGATCAGACAACCGATGGCGATCATCCGGGGCCGATGAAACCGCGTCCCGTAATAACTCACAAGGGTGATGACCAACAGGTTCCCTGTAATAAGAGACTAAAGGGTTAATAGCCCCGCCCATCCATGACAGGCTCCTCCCACCACATCATCCAGCAGTGAGGATCCATCATAGGGGGCAATTACACCAGGGCAGGAGTGGGAGAGGGCAATTACACCAGGGAAGGAGGGGGCAATCATAATGGGGTAGGAGGGAGAGGGGGCAATTACACCAGGGCAGGAGTGGGAGAGGGCAATTACACCGGGGAAGGAGGGGGCAATCATAATGGGGTAGGAGGGGGAGGAGGCAATTACACCAGGGCAGGAGGGGGAGGGGGCAATTACATCGGGGAAGGAGGGGGCAATCATAATGGGGTAGGAGGGGGAGGGGGCAATTACACTGGGGCAGGAGGGGAAGGGGGCAATTACACCGGGGCAGGAGGGGGAGGGGGCAATTACACAGGGGAAGGAGGGGGAGGGGGCAATCACACAGGGGGAGGGGGGGAGGGGGCAATCATACAGGGGAAGGAGGGGGAGGGGGCAATCATACAGGTGTGGTGTCCCACCACGGGTGTTGCACCCTTCGTAAAAGCCTGTACTTTTTGTATGTAAGTGGTGAGGTCGTGTTGAAATTTCGCCACAAGATGTCGCTATTTCGCTGTAGTATAGGGAGGACGAAAGCGGCCATAGCATAGCAGCATACCTCCCAACTGTCCCGGATTTCGCGGGACAGTCCCGTTTTCGGGGTGCTGTCCCGCGGTCCCGGAACGGCACCCAGTGTCCCGCATTATATGTGGCCACAGCGAAAAAAACAATAAACCAGTAACTCACCTGTCCTCCGGTCCCAGCAGCTCCTCTCCCGGCAGAGCGCGCACTCCCGTCATCCTCCGGGTCGGGCAGCGGGGTACAGAGACACTGACTGTGCCGGAAGTAATTCATAATGGAGGCTGCAGGTCACTTCCGGCACAGTCAGTGTCTGTATACTCCGCTGCCCGCCCCGGAGGATGATGGGAGTGCGCGCTCTGCCGGGAGAGGAGCTGCTGGGACCAGAGGACAGGTGAGTTACTGGTTTATTGTTTTTTCCGCTGGGGCCACACTAATGGGAGGCTACTAATTGGCTACTATTTGGGGCGCTATATGGGGGATTGGCTACTATGTGGGGCACTATATGGGGCATTGGCTACTATGGGGGGCACTATATGGGGCATTGGCTACTATGTGGGGCATATATGGGGGATTGGCTACTCTGTGGGGCACTATATGGGGGATTGGCTACTCTGTGGGGCACTATATGAGGGCATTGGCTACTATGTGGGGCACTATATGGGGGCATTGGCTACTATTTGGGGCGCTATATGGGGGATTGGCTACTCTGTGGGGCACTATATGGGGGATTGGCTACTCTGTGGGGCACTATATGAGGGCATTGGCTACTATGTGGGGCACTATATGGGGGCATTGGCTACTATTTGGGGCGCTATATGGGGGATTGGCTACTATGTGGGGCACTATATGGGGGCATTGGCTACTATGGGGGGCACTATATGGGGCATTGGCTACTATGTGGGGCACTATATGGGGGGATTGGCTACTATGTGGGGCACTATATGGGGGGATTGGCTACTATGGGGGGCACTATATGGGGGCATTGGATACTATGTGGGCACTATATGGGGGCATTGGCTACTATGGGGGGCACTATATGGGGGATTGGCTACTATGTGGGGCACTATATGGGGGCATTGGCTACTATGTGGGGCATATATGGGGGATTGGCTACTCTGTGGGGCACTATATGGGGGCATAGGCTACTATGTGGGGCACTATATGGGGGCATTGGATACTATGTGGGGCACTATAATGGGGGACTGGATACTATATAGGACATTTTTGGGGGGTTGGATACTGTATAGGGCACTATTCAGTCAGCAGCATGTGGTGACTATATGGGAGTGGCTATGGAGGGTTGCTATGGGGTGTGGCTATGGAGTGTTGCTTTGGGGGCGTGGCTATGGGGGCGTGGCGCACATGTCCCTCTTTGCTCTTTGCAAAAGTTGTGAGGTATGTAGCAGCAGCCCGTACATGAAGGGGTGGGCAGCAGGGGGTTAAGAGGTGTAGGGCTGAGGAGAGCACGGGGTAGGGAGCAGATGGCTAGGGACGCTACACTGGACCAATCAGGGGGCAGGGGGCATAGTTAGGCGTGTTTTGGGGGGCCAGATATATAGGAAAGGGGGGAGGGGCTTACTCACTTGCTCCTCCTGTCCGGACCTGGAAGCGGCTGTGGACATGGAGGAAGAAGACTTCACGGCTTCTCTGAGGGAGGCTGCGGCGCGTCATGGGGCTGCCAGATCCTTGTGGTCCTTGGGGAAGTGAGGGGCAAGGTAGGTGCCCGTCCCCCCGTACGCCGCCAGCGCCCACCGGAGCGGCTCGGCCCTGACTTGCCCCGCCGCGTAGGGAGCCCTGTCCAGGACCCTCCAGCCCCTGCTGTCCGGTCTCCTCCACCCCAGTCTGGCAGGGCTGCTGGGAGGAATCCCGGAGCGCGGCGGGGTTCCAGTGCGGGGAGCCAGGCAGGTGCGGCAGCCTCTGTCTCCCCTGCACCGGCTTCTGCCTCCGGAGCTGCGGCGGCGGCTGACCACCAGTCACAGGGGGCAGCCAGAAAGTCTGTGAGTGCCGGGACTAGGCCTCATAGGAAGAGCGTCGGGAGGAGTTGCAAGTCCTGGAGGAGGCCCGACGTTTGATGTCAGAGGGAGTGCGAGTGGAGGCTAGGCGCCTCAGGGACCCGCGGAGCCAGCCCCCTGGCACTTCGGCCGGCAAACAGGTCCTGGGGCCGCTTCTTCAGAGGATGATCGTGGGGACTTGGAAGATGGTCAGTTTGCTGGGGTCAGTGAGGCGGTTGTAGTTTCTAGCTGGTATGTGTGAGCTAACGTCGCAGAGTGTTGCTTCTCGGGCAGGTCAAATGTCGCTGGTGTCAGCATGGTTGGGTGGCAGCTCTGCGCCTGTCCCAGCTTCGGCACCCGTGGGGGGGGGGGGGCGTGTCGACGGGAACTTCGGGAGCGTCATCCGGGTCGGATGTCTTAGTTCTTCACATGGGGGGCAATGACCTATGCGTGCGCTCATCCAGGGACTTGATTCGGGATGTCAAGTTCCATCTCCTTCGTCTTTGGTCGTTGTTCCGGATTGGGGGTTTACGGATGGGGATGGTGTTCATCTCAACTATGTTGGAATGGATCTGTGGTCCTCGGACTTGCAGGATGGAATAGAAAAGGCCATTAAGGTGTGGCGGGATGCTCAAGCTCAAGGGGTCGAGCTTGCTCGTGGTGGCGGAGGGGTGGTCGTGGATGGCCCTGTGTGAGGAGGTGTTAGAAGTTTTGGTTAAAGGTGGCAACCCCCTCTCCTCGCAAGGAGGTCGGGGACCTGGCTGCTGTGAGATTTCTTAAGAATCGGTGGAAGCAGTGTGGGCAGATTTGCCAGCTCCGAGTCGGTGCGACTGGGAGTCTAAGGTTTTAGACTGCTGATGGGCCGTCCATGACCTCCCTGATTTTATGCTGGTTATATTTATGGGGGGGGGGGGGGGGTTGTTTACATATAAGGAATGTTATTGATTTATATGTAATTTTATTTTCAATAAAAGGCTGCTGTGGCCGTTAATTTCTAATGTCAACCAGGTGTCGTGTCATTATATTAGGTAAGTGGGGAAGGGGGGAAGTGTTAAAGGTTACATACACCCCCGTAGTATGCCATACCCCTAATCATGAAAGTGTTATCGTTTGTTGTCACATGGATCTGTGAACCAATGAGAGTACACTCTTCTTCTATCCTATCACTTCTCTCTTTACGTCTTCTCTATGCACTCTTCGCCCACTCACAGCACACCTTACAGGGGCTGTAGATAGGAAGTCACATGGGTAGAGGAAGTGGAGTGTCTTTTGCTGTTAGACTCTGTAGAGACAAGACGCAACCTACAGATTCTCCTCCAGTAACTCCACTCTGCACTATGCAGTGTTAAACCCTTGACAGGAGAGGACAAGTCAGAGGTCATCTCAACCCTCGCCGTGGACAAGGTCACAGTGCAGGACGTTATCCACAAAGCAAGGCTAGGAACTTGTCTGGATAGAGCAAAGTTGCTGGAAGCCTAGGAACTCTGCCTCGCAGAGCGGATGTAAGCAGCGAACCCTCAGCATTCGGCTCATGTCACCCTCTAGGGCTTGTGTCACCCTCTAGGACGGGTCTCCTGACACTGGTAGGGCAATGGGTGGTTCATTCCGATAGAGAGAACACTTGTGCCCGTGCATCAACTCTTATCTTCTCAAGTATTCTTCCATTTCTACCTCTCACATACCTGTGTGCCCAACCGACACGGGCGTCACCACATAACATCATTGGGCAATCCTGTATCTCACCAACCACCACAGGATTGGCGTCACACCTCACCACCCAGCAAGTGACCGGCCACTCCTCCGACACGGGTAGGAGGGGGAAGGGGTAATCACACAGGAGTAGGAGAGACCAATCACACAGGGGTAAGAGGGAGGAGGAGGGGCAATCACATAGGAGGGGGAGGGGGCAATCACACAGGAGTAGGAGGGGGCAACCACACGGGGTAGTAGAGGACAATCACCCGGGAGGGGGAGGGACCTCATTGCTTTTTGTGGGATGGATGTAATATATTACTCTCCCCCTCCCCCCCCCCCCCGTACATTATATATATCTGTTACCTATATCGAAGCTTCCATCGATCACCCCAACCAGGGAAGACGGGATGTTAAACCTTCTCTCTATCTGTGTGATCATACTGCGAGAATAGACGAACGCCAGAGACTTAGTGATGAAAGCGAAGGAGAGCGCAAAGAGGAAGACCTGGAAAGGAGAGAGCGAGGAGAATGTCACCCAGGGGGCGGGGCTGTGACTACCTCTCTATATACAGGGGGCAGGGCTGTGACAACCTCTCTATACACAGGATATATAGGGGGAGGGGCTGTGATCTGTATACACAGGGTAAACAGGGGGAGGGACTGTGACTACCTCTTTATACACAGGATATACAGGGGGCGGGGCTGTGACTACCTCTCTATACACAGGATATACAGGGGGCGGGGCTGTGACTACCTCTCTATACACAGGATATACAGGGGGCGGGGCTGTGACTACCTCTCTATACACAGGATATACAGGGGCGGGGCTGTGACTACCTCTCTATACACAGGATATACAGGCGGCGGGGCTGTTACTACCTCTCTATACACAGGATATACAGGGGGCGGGGCTGTGACTACCTCTCTATACACAGGATATACAGGGGGCGGGGCTGTGACTACCTCTCTATACACAGGATATACAGGGGGCGGGGCTGTGACTACCTCTCTATACACAGGGTATAAAGGGGGCGGGGCTGTGACTACCTCTCTATATACAGGGGCGGGGCTGTGACTACCTCTCTATACACAGGATATACAGGGGGAGGGGCTGTGACTACCTCTCTATACACAGGATATACAGGGGCCGGGCTGTGACTACCTCTCTATACACAGGATATACAGGGGGCGGGGCTGTGACTACCTCTCTATACACAGGATATACAGGGGGCGGGGCTGTGACTACCTCTCTATACACAGGATATACAGGGGGCGGGGCTGTGACTACCTCTATACACAGGGTATAAAGGGGGCGGGGCTGTGACTACCTCTCTATACACAGGATATACAGGGGGCGGGGCTGTGACTACCTCTATATACACAGGATATATTGGGGGCGGGGCTGTGACTACCTCTCTATATACACAGGATATATTGGGGGCGGGGCTGTGACTACCTCTCTATACACAGGATATACAGGAGGCGGGGCTGTGACTACCTGTCTATACACAGGATATACAGGGGGCGGGGCTGTGACTACCTCTCTATACACAGGATATACAGGGGGCGGGGCTGTGACTACCTCTCTATACACAGGATATACAGGGGGCGGGGCTGTGACTACCTCTCTATACACAGGATATACAGGGGGCGGGGCTGTGACTACCTCTGTATACAGGATATACAGGGGGCGGTGCTGTTATGGTTATTATTGCCATGCGGTTCTCACCTTCAGTCTGGACATGTGACACTTCTTCTGCGCAGTCGCAGCTGTATTTGGCGCCATGGTAACCGCTGGGGGTGGACGAGCGACTTCTCATTGGTCTAATGATAGAAACATGAAACATTGTTTATACGAAAACTAGTTACATTTACCATAGTGTCCTGTAGGTGCGGAGGAGCAGTCGGTGCCCATGGTCGGGGTAGCTGTGGCGGCTGTGTGGCAGATTGGTGGGTGTGGGGCACTGGTCCTGGAGATGCGTTGGTTCCCACCCCAGGTCAGACAGGCAATGCTCCTGCAGGTTGGGATAACCCAAGTGTACGCTGGTGTGTAGGTGCAGAATGACGGACAGAGTCCAGCAGCTTATCCAGAACAACGTCCGGTTACTAAGATACCTTCCCAGTGTAAAACAGAATAAGGCTCCAGTAACTGCAGGTGGTCGGGGAGAGAGCCCTGTCCAATGTAGCCGTGTACTCTGCCGGGATAGTGTATACGTGAACAGGGGCGGTCTTGGCATTTCTGGGGCCCCAAGCGAAGTTATGTCTGGGCCCCCCCCTCGACACGCATTCCAAAACAATAGACCGCTGTGTGTTGCCCCCAGTAGTATATACCCCTTGTGCACTACCGCCAGTAATATAGACTCCTTGTGTGCTGCCCCCAATAGTATATACCCCTTATGTCCTGCCCCAAGTAGTATATACCCCTTGTTTGCTTCCCCCAGTAGTATATAGACCCCTGTGTGTTCCCCCAGTTATATATAGCCCCCCCCGTGTGCTCCCCCAGAAGTATATAGACCTCCTGTGTGCTGCCCCAGTTGTATATAGACCCCCTGTGTGCGGCCCCCCAGTTGTATATACCACCTGTGTGCTCTCGCACTAGTATATAGGCCCCCTGTGTGCTCCCTCAGGGGTATTTAGCCCCCCCCTGTGTGCTCCCCCACTTGGATATAGACCTTCTGTGTGCTCCGCCACTTGGATATAGACCCCTGTGTTCTCCTCCAGTAGTATATAAACCCCCTGTGTGGTTCCCCCAGTAGTATATAGACCCCTGTGTGCTCACCCAGTAGTATATAGCCCCCCTGTGTGCTCCCCCACTTGGATATAGACCTCCTGTGTGCTCTCCAAGTTGTATTTAGACCCCATTCTGCTGCCGTAAGTAGTATATAGACCCCCTGTGTGCTGCCCCCAGTAGTATATAGACCCCTCTGTGAAGCCCCAGTAGTCTATAGCCCGCACTCCCCTTGCCCTGGCGCCAATGCTCCAGTGATGTCACTGCAGCGCCGGCACCACAAGGATAAAGCTGCCACTTGTGACCGCAGGGAAAACCCTTTCTGCAGCCACAAGAGTGACTGACAGGAAGGGAGCCAATGTCTCCCGCCCTGTCAGTGCTGCTGCATGTAACTATGAGCGCTCATTACGAGCGCTAATAGTTACAGTTCAGATTACAGCAGCGAGCGGGGCAGGGGCCTTGTCCAGCGGTCTTGAGCACAAGAGAAGGGCGTGGGGGCCCCCCTGGATGTTAGGGGCCCCAAGCGATCGCTTGGTGCCAAAGACCGCCACTGTACGTGTACTCTGCCTGTATAGTGTATACGTGTACTCTGCCTGTATAGTGTATACGTGTACTCTGCCTGTATAGCGTATACGTGTACTCTGCCTGTATAGTGTATACATGTACTCTGCCTGTATAGTGTATACATGTACTCTGCCTGTATAGTGTATACATGTACTCTGCCTGGATAGCGTATACGTGTACTCTGCCTGTATAGTGTATACATGTACTCTGCCTGTATAGTGTATACATGTACTATGCCTGTATAGTGTATACATGTACTCTGCCTGTATAGTGTATACGTGTACTCTGCCGGGATAGTGTATACATGTACTCTGCCTGTATAGTGTATACATGTACTCTGCCTGTATAGTGTATACGTGTACTCTGCCTGTATAGTGTATACATGTACTCTGCCTGTATAGTGTATACGTGTACTCTGCCTGTATAGTGTATACGTGTACTCTGCCTGTATAGTGTATACGTGTACTCTGCCTGTATAGTGTATACATGTACTCTGCCTGTATAGTGTATACGTGTACTCTGCCTGTATAGTGTATACATGTACTCTGCCTGTATAGTGTATACGTGTACTCTGCCTGTATAGTGTATACGTGTACTCTGCCTGTATAGTGTATACATGTACTCTGCCTGTATAGTATATACATGTACTCTGCCTGTATAGTGTATACGTGTACTCTGCCTGTATAGTGTATACATGTACTCTGCCTGTATAGTGTATACGTGTACTCTGCCTGTATAGTGTATACGTGTACTCTGCCTGTATAGTGTATACATGTACTCTGCCTGTATAGTGTATACATATACTCTGCCTGTATAGTGTATACGTGTACTCTGCCTGTATAGTGTATACGTGTACTCTGCCTGTATAGTGTATACGTGTACTCTGCCTGTATAGTGTATACATGTACTCTGCCTGTATAGCGTATACGTGTACTCTGCCTGTATAGCGTATACGTGTACTCTGCCTGTATAGTGTATACGTGTACTCTGCCTGTATAGTGTATACGTGTACTCTGCCTGTATAGTGTATACATGTACTCTGCCGGGATAGTGTATACATGTACTCTGCAGGGATAGTGTATACATGTACTCTGCCTGTATAGTGTATACGTGTACTCTGCCTGTATAGTGTATACATGTACTCTGCCTGTATAGTGTATACGTGTACTCTGCCTGTATAGTGTATACGTGTACTCTGCCTGTATAGTGTATACGTGTACTCTGCCTGTATAGTGTATACATATACTCTGCCTGTATAGTGTATACATGTACTCTGCCTGTATAGTGTATACATGTACTCTGCCTGTATAGTGTATACGTGTACTCTGCCTGTATAGTGTATACATATACTCTGCCTGTATAGTGTATACGTGTACTCTGCCTGTATAGTGTATACGTGTACTCTGCCTGTATAGTGTATACATATACTCTGCCTGTATAGTGTATACGTGTACTCTGCCTGTATAGTGTATACGTGTACTCTGCCTGTATAGTGTATACATATACTCTGCCTGTATAGTGTATACGTGTACTCTGCCTGTATAGTGTATACGTGTACTCTGCCTGTATAGTGTATACATATACTCTGCCTGTATAGTGTATACGTGTACTCTGCCTGTATAGTGTATACATGTACTCTGCCTGTATAGTGTATACATGTACTCTGCCTGTATAGTGTATACATGTACTCTGCCTGTATAGTGTATACGTGTACTCTGCCTGTATAGTGTATACATGTACTCTGCCTGTATAGTGTATACGTGTACTCTGCCTGTATAGTGTATACATGTACTCTGCCTGTATAGTGTATACATGTACTCTGCCTGTATAGTGTATACATGTACTCTGCCTGGATAGTGTATACATGTACTCTGCCTGGATAGTGTATACATGTACTCTGCCTGTATAGTGTATACATGTACTTTGCCTGTATAGTGTATACGTGTACTCTGCCTGTATAGTGTATACATGTACTCTGCCTGTATAGTGTATACGTGTACTCTGCCTGTATAGTGTATACGTGTACTCTGCCTGTATAGTGTATACGTGTACTCTGCCGGGATAGTGTATACATGTACTCTGCCTGTATAGTGTATACATGTACTCTGCCTGTATAGTGTATACGTGTACTCTGCCTGTATAGTGTATACATGTACTATGCCTGTATAGTGTATACGTGTACTCTGCCTGTATAGTGTATACATGTACTCTGCCTGTATAGTGTATACATGTACTCTGCCTGTATAGTGTATACATGTACTCTGCCTGTATAGTGTATACGTGTACTCTGCCTGTATAGTGTATACATGTACTATGCCTGTATAGTGTATACATGTACTCTGCCTGTATAGTGTATACATGTACTATGCCTGTATAGTGTATACATGTACTCTGCCTGTATAGTGTATACATGTACTCTGCCTGTATAGTGTATACGTGTACTCTGCCTGGATAGTGTATACATGTACTCTGCCTGTATAGTGTATACATGTACTCTGCCTGGATAGTGTATACGTGTACTCTGCCTGTATAGTGTATACATGTACTCTGATGATGGGAGTGATGATACACTGTGTGTGATAGGAGATTAGAGTGTCAGCTCCGGGGGTCAGGGATGATGGGAGTGATGAAACACTGTGTGTGATAGGAGATTAGAGTGTCAGCTCCTGGGGTCAGGGAGGAGGATGATGGGAGTGATGATACACTGTGTGTGATAGGGGATTAGAGTGTCAGCTCCTGGGGTCAGGGAGGATGATGGGAGTGATGATACACTGTGTGATAGGAGATTAGAGTGTCAGCTCCTGGGGTCAGGGAGGATGATGGGAGTGATGATACACTGTGTGTGATAGGAGATTAGAGTGTCAGCTCCTGGGGTCAGGGAGGAGGATGATGGGAGTGATGATACACTGTGTGTGATAGGAGATTAGAGTGTCAGCTCCTGGGATCAGGGAGGATGATGGGAGTGATGATACACTGTGTGTGATAGGAGATTAGAGTGTCAGCTCCTGGGGTCAGGGGGGATGATGGGAGTGATGATACACTGTGTGTGATAGGAGATTAGAGTGTCAGCTCCTGGGGTCAGGGAGGATGATGGGAGTGATGATACACTGTGTGTGATAGGAGATTAGAGTGTCAGCTCCTGGGGTCAGGGAGGATGGGAGTGATGATACACTGTGTGTGATAGGAGATTAGAGTGTCAGCTCCTGGGGTCAGGGAGGATGATGGGAGTGATGATACACTGTGTGTGATAGGAGATTAGAGTGTCAGCTCCTGGGGTCAGGGAGGATGATGGGAGTGATGATACACTGTGTGTGATAGGAGATTAGAGTGTCAGCTCCTGGGGTCAGGGAGGATGATGGGAGTGATGATACACTGTGTGTGATAGGAGATTAGAGTGTCAGCTCCTGGGGTCAGGGAGGAGGATGGGAGTGATGATACACTGTGTGTGATAGGAGATTAGAGTGTCAGCTCCTGGGGTCAGGGAGGATGATGGGAGTGATGATACACTGTGTGTGATAGGAGATTAGAGTGTCAGCTCCTTGGGTCAGGGAGGATGGGAGTGATGATACACTGTGTGTGATAGGAGATTAGAGTGTCAGCTCCTGGGGTCAGGGAGGAGGATGGGAGTGATGATACACTGTGTGTGATAGGAGATTAGAGTGTCAGCTCCTGGGGTCAGGGAGGAGGATGGGAGTGATGATACACTGTGTGTGATAGGAGATTAGAGTGTCAGCTCCTGGGGTCAGGGAGGATGATGGGAGTGATGATACACTGTGTGTGATAGGAGATTAGAGTGTCAGCTCCTGGGGTCAGGGAGGATGATGGGAGTGATGATACACTGTGTGTGATAGGAGATTAGAGTGTCAGCTCCTGGGGTCAGGGAGGAGGATGGGAGTGATGATACACTGTGTGTGATAGGAGATTAGAGTGTCAGCTCCTGGGGTCAGGGAGGATGATGGGAGTGATGATACACTGTGTGTGATAGGAGATTAGAGTGTCAGCTCCTGGGGTCAGGGAGGATGGGAGTGATGATACACTGTGTGTGATAGGAGATTAGAGTGTCAGCTCCTGGGGTCAGGGATGATGGGAGTGATGATACACTGTGTGTGATAGGAGATTAGAGTGTCAGCTCCTGGGGTCAGGGAGGAGGATGGGAGTGATGATACACTGTGTGTGATAGGAGATTAGAGTGTCAGCTCCTGGGGTCAGGGAGGAGGATGATGGGAGTGATGATACACTGTGTGTGATAGGAGATTAGAGTGTCAGCTCCTGGGGTCAGGGAGGAGGATGGGAGTGATGATACACTGTGTGTGATAGGAGATTAGAGTGTCAGCTCCTGGGGTCAGGGAGGAGGATGGGAGTGATGATACTGTGTGATAGGAGATTAGAGTGTCAGCTCCTGGGGTCAGGGAGGAGGATGGGAGTGATGATACACTGTGTGTGATAGGAGATTAGAGTGTCAGCTCCTGGGGTCAGGGAGGAGGATGATGGGAGTGATGATACACTGTGTGTGATAGGAGATTAGAGTGTCAGCTCCTGGGGTCAGGGAGGAGGATGGGAGTGATGATACACTGTGTGATAGGAGATTAGAGTGTCAGCTCCTGGGGTCAGGGAGGAGGATGGGAGTGATGATACACTGTGTGTGATAGGAGATTAGAGTGTCAGCTCCTGGGGTCAGGGAGGAGGATGATGGGAGTGCTTGCACGATAATACTACACATAACGAGTCACCGCCATCCTCCGGGTCATGTGACTGTTATTACACATCCGCCCCCCCTCAGCTCCCTGCAGTTTCCCCCCAGGACCCCGGTGTATTTGTACTCACAGGTGTCGGTGCGGGATCCTGGGTGACCTGGAAGCTGCCGGATATTATCTACATGGACTTTACACCTGATGTCATAATTAACCAGTAGATGTTGTAAGAATTTCCCAAACATGGAGGAGCGGGGAGCAGAGGTCATCCTATTATACCAGTGATGTCACACAGGGGGCGGGGAGCAGAGGTCATCCTATTATACCAGTGATGTCACACAGGGGGCGGGGCTGGGGGCAGAGGTCATCCTATTATACCAGTGATGTCACACAGGGGGCGGGGAGCAGAGGTAATCCTATTATACCAGTGATGTCACACAGGGGCGGGGAGCACAGGTAATCCTATTATACCAGTGATGTCACACAGGGGGCGGGGAGCAGAGGTAATCCTATTATACCAGTGATGTCACACAGGGGGCGGGGAGCAGAGGTCATCCTATTATACCAGTGATGTCACACAGGGGCGGGGAGCAGAGGTAATCCTATTATACCAGTGATGTCACACAGGGGCGGGGAGCAGAGGTCATCCTATTATACCAGTGATGTCACACAGGGGGCGGGGCTGGGGGCAGAGGTCATCCTATTATACCAGTGATGTCACACAGGGGGCAGGGGTTGGGGGGCAGAGGTCATCCTATTATACCAGTGATGTCACACAGGGGGCAGGGAGCAGAGGTCATCCTATTATACCAGTGATGTCACACAGGGGGCGGGGAGCAGAGGTAATCCTATTATATCAGTGATGTCACACAGGGGGTGGGGAGCAGAGGTCATCCTATTATACCAGTGATGTCACACAGGGGGCGGGGAGCAGAGGTAATCCTATTATACCAGTGATGTCACACAGGGGGCGGGGAGCAGAGGTAATCCTATTATACCAGTGATGTCACACAGGGGGCAGGGAGCAGAGGTCATCCTATTATACCAGTGATGTCACACAGGGGGCGGGGAGCAGAGGTCATCCTATTATACCAGTGATGTCACACAGGGGGCGGGGAGCAGAGGTAATCCTATTATACCAGTGATGTCACACAGGGGCGGGGAGCAGAGGTCATCCTATTATACCAGTGATGTCACACAGGGGGCGGGGAGCAGAGGTAATCCTATTATACCAGTGATGTCACACAGGGGCGGGGAGCAGAGGTCATCCTATTATACCAGTGATGTCACACAGGGGCGGGGAGCAGAGGTCATCCTATTATACCAGTGATGTCACACAGGGGGCGGGGAGCAGAGGTAATCCTATTATACCAGTGATGTCACACAGGGGCGGGGAGCAGAGGTAATCCTATTATACCAGTGATGTCACACAGGGGCGGGGAGCAGAGGTCATCCTATTATACCAGTGATGTCACACAGGGGGCGGGGAGCAGAGGTCATCCTATTATACCAGTGATGTCACACAGGGGGCGGGGAGCAGAGGTAATCCTATTATACCAGTGATGTCACACAGGGGCGGGAGCAGAGGTAATCCTATTATACCAGTGATGTCACACAGGGGGCGGGGCTGGGGGCAGAGGTCATCCTATTATACCAGTGATGTCACACAGGGGGAAGGGGTTGGGGGGCAGAGGTCATCCTATTATACCAGTGATGTCACACAGGGGGCGGGGAGCAGAGGTAATCCTATTATACCAGTGATGTCACACAGGGGCGGGGAGCAGAGGTAATCCTATTATACCAGTGATGTCACACAGGGGGCGGGGAGCAGAGGTCATCCTATTATACCAGTGATGTCACACAGGGGGCGGGGAGCAGAGGTAATCCTATTATACCAGTGATGTCACACAGGGGGCGGGGAGCAGAGGTCATCCTATTATACCAGTGATGTCACACAGGGGGCGGGGAGCAGAGGTAATCCTATTATACCAGTGATGTTACACAGGGGGCGGGGAGCAGAGGTAATCCTATTATACCAGTGATGTCACACAGGGGGCGGGGCTGGGGGCAGAGGTCATCCTATTATACCAGTGATGTCACACAGGGGGCGGGGAGCAGAGGTCATCCTATTATACCAGTGATGTCACACAGGGGGCGGGGAGCAGAGGTCATCCTATTATACCAGTGATGTCACACAGGGGGCAGGGAGCAGAGGTAATCCTATTATACCAGTGATGTCACACAGGCGCGGGGAGCAGAGGTAATCCTATTATACCAGTGATGTCACACAGGGGGCGGGGAGCAGAGGTCATCCTATTATACCAGTGATGTCACACAGGGGGCGGGGAGCAGAGGTAATCCTATTATATCAGTGATGTCACACAGGGGGCGGGGAGCAGAGGTCATCCTATTATACCAGTGATGTCACACAGGGGGCGGGGCTGGGGGCAGAGGTCATCCTATTATACCAGTGATGTCACACAGGGGCGGGGCTGGGGGCAGAGGTCATCCTATTATATCAGTGATGTCACACAGGGGGCGGGGAGCAGAGGTCATCCTATTATACCAGTGATGTCACACAGGGGGCGGGGCTGGGGGCAGAGGTCATCCTATTATACCAGTGATGTCACACAGGGGCGGGGCTGGGGGCAGAGGTCATCCTATTATATCAGTGATGTCACACAGGGGGCGGGGAGCAGAGGTAATCCTATTATACCAGTGATGTCACACAGGAGCGGGGAGCAGAGGTAATCCTATTATACCAGTGATGTCACACAGGGGGCGGGGAGCAGAGGTCATCCTATTATACCAGTGATGTCACACAGGGGGCGGGGAGCAGAGGTCATCCTATTATACCAGTGATGTCACACAGGGGCGGGGAGCACAGGTAATCCTATTATACCAGTGATGTCACACAGGGGGCGGGGCTGGGGGGCAGAGGTCATCCTATTATACCAGTGATGTCACACAGGGGGCGGGGAGCAGAGGTCATCCTATTATACCAGTGATGTCACACAGGGGGCGGGGAGCAGAGGTCATCCTATTATACCAGTGATGTCACACAGGGGGCGGGGAGCAGAGGTCATCCTATTATACCAGTGATGTCACACAGGGGGCGGGGAGCAGAGGTCATCCTATTATACCAGTGATGTCACACAGGGGCGGGGAGCAGAGGTAATCCTATTATACCAGTGATGTCACACAGGGGGTGGGGCTGGGGGGCAGAGGTAATCCTATTATACCAGTGATGTCACACAGGGGCGGGGAGCAGAGGTCATCCTATTATACCAGTGATGTCACACAGGGGCGGGGAGCAGAGGTAATCCTATTATTACCAGTGATGTCACACAGGGGGCGGGGCTGGGGGGCAGAGGTAATCCTATTATACCAGTGATGTCACACAGGGGGCGGGGAGCAGAGGTAATCCTATTATACCAGTGATGTCACACAGGGGGCGGGGCTGGGTGCAGAGGTAATCCTATTATACCAGTTTTGTTACACAGGGGGTGTGGCTGAGATTACATGTCATTATACTACTATTATATTAAACCAATGATGTCATCACCAGGGGGCGGGTCTGGGATCACATGTCATTGTATAATATACCAGTGATGTTTTGGTGTCCTACCACTGGTGTTGCTATTGTTTACACTCTTCGCAAAAGCCAGTACTTGTGAGTGAGTGGTGATGTAGTAGTGATAAAGTTTCGCCACTAGATGTCGCTATTGTAGGTATATGATATTGTAGTTGCTGCACAGCTGAAGTATGGAAAGAGTTATTGTTTGCTTATATGTCACATGGATCTGTGAACCTATGGGAGTCTCTTCTTCTTCTGTCCTATCACTTCTTCTTTACGCACTCTTCCCCCAGTCACAGCGCACCTTACAGGGGCTGTAGATAGGAAGTCACGTGGGTAGAGGAAGTGTGGGTTCTTTTGTACTGGACGTTGTAGGGGAAGGACGCAAGCTAGAACGCTCCCTACAGTGGTCCCTTTGGGCCCTGGTCCTCTGCCTGGTCCCCAGTCACAGTCTTAGTCAGGTCCCCGTATGATGAGGAAGCGAGACAAGAGGCAGCTAACAGTTTCTCTTTAAGTAACGCTACACAACACTATGCAGTGTTAAACCCCTCACAGGAGAGGACAAGTCAGAGATCATCTCAACCCACCGCCAGGACTAGGAGAGTCACAGTGCAGGACAGTATCCACAGACAGCAGAAAGCTGGGCACTGATCCGGATAAAGCAAAGTTGCTAGAAGCCTATGAACTCTATCTCGCAGCATGGTTTTCAGCAGGAAATCCTCAGCATTCCGCTCATCCCAGGTAACAGGGTCTGGGGCTTGTGTCACACTCTAGGACAGGTCCCCGACACTGGTAGGGAAACACGTGGTTCATTCCCACAAAGGTCGATGCACGGGCACAAGTGTTCTCTCTCAGGTATATTTCTACCTCATCCTCCAACATCCCGGCAGAGCACAGTACTACTTGGGGTGGGACTCTCACGACATCCTCCTCTCTGCTCCTCTGATTCTTCAATGTATCTCTCAGCACGCAACTCAGCCAGCACGACTGTACTCCGCACTTTACGCCTGTCACAGATCTGGATCCTGTATTATTCAGCGTGATTTATACTCTGTAAAGCTGTATGTTGTGCTGCACAGCAGTACCTTCAGGGTAAACAAGAGATTATTTATGGTAAAGAGACTCTGTGATTCCTCCTCCTGCACCAACACAGCACACACACTCCTGGGGACATCTCCCCTCTCTGTAGGTGGCAGTGCTGAGGGTCACTACACCACTCCGGACCACCCTGATAACAGCCCAAGGGACCCCGTAGCAGCCCGGCAGGTCACTGACCACTGGGGAACAAGGAGTATCCGGCCCTTTACAATAAAAGCAGGTGTGCCCCCATACCTGTGTGCCCAACCGGCACTGGCGTCACCACATAACACACTAGGGTCCGGTTACATCTCGGCCAACCACCACAGGACTGGTGTCACACCTCACCACCCAGCAAGTGACCCGCCGCTCCTCCGCCATAGCACCGCGGGGTGCGTCACCACAATTTCATACAGGGGGTGGGGCTGTATCACATGTCATATTACTATGATAGTATATCAGTGATGTCATACAGGGGGCGGGGCTGTGACTACTTCATGTAACATTTCTGGATTAGAAGTACAGAAAGTCAAAAAAGTCTTCATCCCATGGGGGGGGAGGGTACTGGGAAAAGAAAGAGAGAGCAAGCAAATGAACTCATATTCAATACTACAAACAGGGCACTATTACCTAATGGGGGACCAGAAGGGGCACTATTACCTAATGGGGGACCAGAAGGGGCACTATTACCTAATGGGAGAACAGAAGGGGCACTATTACCTAATGGGGGACCAGAAAGAGGCACTATTACCTAATGGGGGACCAGAACGGGCCCTATTACCTAATGGGGGACCAGAAGGGGCACTATTACCTAATGGGGGACCAGAATGGGCACTCTTACCTAATGGGAGAACAGAAGGGGCACTATTACCTAATGGGAGAACAGAAGGGGCACTTTTACCTAATGGGAGAACAGAGGGGGCACTATTACCTAATGGGGGACCAGAACGGGCACTATTACCTAATGGGAGAACAGAAGGGGCACTCTTACCTAATGGGGGACCAGAAGGGGCACTCTTACCTAATGGGGGACCAGAAGGGGCAGTATTACCTAATGGGAGAACAGAAGGGGCACTCTTACCTAATGGGGGACCAGAAGGGGCACTATTACCTAATGGGGGACCAGAAGGAGCTCTATTACCTAATGGGGGACCAGAAGGGGCAGTATTACCTAATGGGGGACCAGAAGTGGCACTACTACCTAATGGGGGACCAGAAGGAGCTCTATTACCTAATGTGGGGCCAGAAGGGGCACTATTACCTAATGGGGGACCAGAAGTGGCACTATTACCTAATGGGGGACCAGAAGGGGCACTATTACCTAATGGGGGACCAGAAGGAGCTCTATTACCTAATGGGGGGCCAGAAGGGGCACTATTACCTAATGGGGGGCCAGAAGGGGCACTATTACCTAATGGGAGAACTGAAGGGGCACTATTACTTAATGGGGGGCCAGAAGGGGCATTATTACCTAATGGGGGGCCAGAAAGGCCCACTATTACCTAATGGGGGGCCAGAAGGGGCACTATTACCTAATGGGGGGCCAGAAGGGGCATTATTACCTAATGGGGGACCAGAAGGGGCTCTATTACCTAATGGGAGAACAGAAGGGGCAGTATTACCTAATGGGAGAACAGAAGGGGCACTATTACCTAATGGGGGACCAGAAGGGGCACTATTACCTAATAGGGGAACAGAAGGGGCAGTATTACCTAATGGGAGAACAGAAGGGGCACTCTTACCTAATGGGAGAACAGAAGGGGCACTCTTACCTAATGGGGGACCAGAAGGGGCACTCTTACCTAATGGGGGACCAGAAGGGGCACTATTACCTAATGGGGGAACAGAGGGGGCACTATTACCTAATGGGGGACCAGAAGGGGCACTATTACCTAATGGGGGAACAGAAGGGGCACTATTACCTAATGGGAGAACAGAAGGGGCACTATTACCTAATGGGGGGCCAGAAGGGGCACTATTACCTAATGGGGGACCAGAAGGGGCACTATTACCTAATGGGGGACCAGAAGGGCCACTCTTACCTAATGGGGGACCAGAAGGGGCAGTATTACCTAATGGGGGAACAGAGGGGGCACTATTACCTAATGGGGGACCAGAAGGGGCACTATTACCTAATGGGGGAACAGAAGGGGCACTATTACCTAATGGGAGAACAGAAGGGGCACTATTACCTAATGGGGGGCCAGAAGGGGCACTATTACCTAATGGGGGACCAGAAGGGGCAGTATTACCTAATGGGGGACCAGAAGGGCCACTCTTACCTAATGGGGGACCAGAAGGGGCAGTATTACCTAATGGGGGAACAGAGGGGGCACTATTACCTAATGGGGGACCAGAAGGGGCACTATTACCTAATAGGGGAACAGAAGGGGCAGTATTACCTAATGGGAGAACAGAAGGGGCACTCTTACCTAATGGGAGAACAGAAGGGGCACTCTTACCTAATGGGGGACCAGAAGGGGCACTATTACCTAATGGGGGAACAGAAGGGGCACTATTACCTAATGGGAGAACAGAAGGGGCACTCTTACCTAATGGGGGACCAGAAGGGGCAGTATTACCTAATGGGGGACCAGAAGGGGCAGTATTACCTAATGGGGGACTAGAAGGGCCACTCTTACCTAATGGGGGACCAGAAGGGGCAGTATTACCTAATGGGGGAACAGAGGGGGCACTATTACCTAATGGGGGACCAGAAGGGGCACTATTACCTAATGGGGGAACAGAAGGGGCACTATTACCTAATGGGAGAACAGAAGGGGCACTATTACCTAATGGGGGACCAGAAGGGGCACTATTACCTAATGGGAGAACAGAGGGGGCACTATTACCTAATGGGGGGACCAGAAGGGGCACTATTACCTAATGGGGGAACAGAGGGGGCACTATTACCTAATGGGGGGACCAGAAGGTGGCACTATTACCTAATGGGGGGCCAGAAGGGGCAGTATTACCTAATGGGGGACCAGAAGGGCCACTCTTACCTAATGGGGGACCAGAAGGGGCAGTATTACCTAATGGGGGAACAGAGGGGGCACTCTTACCTAATGGGGGAACAGAGGGGGCACTATTACCTAATGGGGGGACCAGAAGGTGGCACTATTACCTAATGGGAGAACAGAAGGGGCACTATTACCTAATGGGGGAACAGAGGGGGCAGTATTACCTAATGGGGGGCCAGAAGGGGCAGTATTACCTAATGGGGGGACCAGAAGGGGCAGTATTACCTAATGGGGGAACAGAGGGGGCACTATTACCTAATGGGGGAACAGAGGGGGCACTATTACCTAATGGGGGAACAGAAGGTGGCTCACCATCAGGGTGCCCAATACAGCTAAACCAAACTAACAAAAAAGTACGTATGGAAAGTAGGGCAATGGCACAGCTAGATAGAATATAGTTATTTTTATTGAGCAACACGAGAAATAAACAAAAGAAACAGAAGAAACACAATAAAAACACAAAGCAAGAAAACACAATAGTAATCATGTCTTCAGGGCCAATACCGGGCGAGATATACTCCAAACTACATGTCTCTATCCGTATACAAAAGAATCACAATGTCCGTGTGCAAGTAAGCAAAAATGGCCGTCATAAATGTAACCTGAGGAGGTAAAGTGCCAATGCAGTGTCCTGTATATAGGAAGATTCATGGAGGAAGTAAACTAAGAGCAGTGCATAAAGAATCCCTGCCGCATTATATGCATTTCCCCTAGTACATATATATATGCAGCAGTATAGGCAATAAGGTGTAAGCACAATGTGGGAGGACGGCACAGAGACCAGAGCAATGAAATGAGGACAAAAATAATAAGTATAAAGCATGGATAAGAGGGGAGAGGCAAATAAGAAACAGCTACGGCCCAGGGATGCCCCACGCCTTCCGTCCTGCTCACAGGACTTCCTCAGGGGTAAATGGAGTCAGAAAAGGTGATCGTTTTATACACACTAGTAACTTTTAATTATAAGCAGGAAATAAGCCAAAAGACCTGTCGCTGAGCGGAGGAGATCCAGATGAGCGCAGGTGGAACAATATGGCCGAAGTTATCTGCATCAAGGCGCATGCGCCCGTCGGTCATTCCAGTGATGGTTCAATGAGTCTGCGCCTACTACAAATGCGCATTACGTAGTCACACACACCACTTCAGCCACATTGTTTCACCTGCGGTCATCTGGATCTCCTCCGGTCAGCGACAGGCCTTTATGCACTTGCAGTGTCCCAGAACAGACCCTCTTATCCTCACACTTTTATTATGACCGGTTCTGTTCTGGAAAGCTATGGTTCACTGCAAACTGTGTGTATTGTGTAACCCCTCTCAGTGTTCAGGTCTGCTATTCCATTAATTTCTTGTATGCATATTCAGTTATTAGTGCCTAAGGGTATTATGTCGCCTCCTAGTGTTCAAGTATGGTACTTCTAATGTATATTTCTCTGTATATGCCTAATGGTGTGATGATGCAATGGCTGGATGTCACGTGACGTCCCATGGTAACTCCAATGGTCTTTGAGCTTTGGCTGGGGTTACCATGTGACTTCCTGTTCTACCTCAGTCTTATTCTGTGGGTGTCCTCTCTCCCCTGTCAGGAGAGAGACGTGTGCTCTGCTGCTCCAGTTCCACAAGAAGTATTTCTGGCTGTGTTCTATTCTCAAGTCTAGGGATGAGCGAACTTTTGAAAAGTTCGGTTCGGTTCGATCCGGCGAACTTTCGTGAATTTCGGATCGAACCGAACCGAAAACGAACCTTGCTCTAATGGCTGAATAATTGCAGCTACAATAGTGGGAGTGTGATAGGGTATAGCTTCGTTTAGTTGCAGTTGATATTACAATGAAAAAAAATATTGGAAAAAAAAGTTTACAAGGAGGATGCGGCAGCACTTGATTGCACCCAGGCCAGTATTGTTGAGAAGAGACAAGTCGAGAACCAGGAGGAGGCAGCAGTAGATTGCTCGCCTCTCAGTCCAGTACTGTTGAGAAGAGACAAGTTGAGCAGCAGGAGGAGGCAGCAGTTGATTGATTCCAGTCCAGTATTATGGAGGAGAGGCTACTTGAGGAGAAGGCAGCAGTTGATCGATTACAGGCCAGTATTATTGAGGAGAGGCTACTTGAGGAGGATGAGGCAGCAGTTGATTGATTCCAGGCCAGTATTATTGAGGAGAGGCTACTTGAGGAGGAGGCAGCAGCAGTTTATCTATTCCAGGCCAGTATTATTAAGGAGAGGCTAATTGAGGACGAGGAGGCAGCAGTTGATCTATTCCAGCCCAGTATAATTAAAAACAGACTACTTGAGCAGCTGGAGGAGGCAGCAGTTGATCAATTCCAGGCCAGTATTATTGAGGAGAGGCTACTTGAGTAGGAGGAGGAGGCAGCAGTTGATTGATTCCATGTCAGTATTATTTAAAACAGACCAGTTGAGGAGCAGGAGGAGGCAGCAGTTGATGGCTTCCAGGCTAGTATTGTTACAAACAGACCAGTTGAGGAGCAGGAGGAGGCAGCAGTTGATGGCTCCCAGGCCAGTATTGTTACAAACAGACCAGTTGAGGAGCAGGAGGAGGCAGCAGTTGATGGCTTCCAGGCTAGTATTGTTACAAACAGACCAGTTGAGGAGCAGGAGGAGGCAGCAGTTGATGGCTCTCAGGCTAGTATTGTTACAAACAGACCAGTTGAGGAGCAGGAGGAGGCAGCAGTTGATGGCTCCCAGGCCAGTATTGTTACAAACAGACCAGTTGAGGAGCAGGAGGAGGCAGCAGTTGATGGCTTCCAGGCTAGTATTGTTACAAACAGACCAGTTGAGGAGCAGGAGGAGGCAGCAGTTGATGGCTCTCAGGCTAGTATTGTTACAAACAGACCAGTTGAGGAGCAGGAGGAGGCAGCAGTTGATGGCTCCCAGGCCAGTATTGTTACAAACAGACCAGTTGAGGAGCAGGAGGAGGCAGCAGTTGATGGCTTCCAGGCTAGTATTGTTACAAACAGACCAGTTGAGGAGCAGGAGGAGGCAGCAGTTGATGGCTCTCAGGCTAGTATTGTTACAAACAGACCAGTTGAGGAGCAGGAGGAGGCAGCAGTTGATGGCTCCCAGGCCAGTATTGTTACAAACAGACAAGTTGAGAAGGCAGATTCCACCCAGTATGTTTCCAAATAGACAATTGACGGTGGGGACATTAGTAGGAGTAGTATTCTTTTGGCCCCAGAAGGACCTAGTACAGACAACTAAAGTTTGAAGCTAAGGATATGCATGTGTGTAAAAATCATTCTTTAAACATGACAACATGTTGATGTAGAGTTCAGCACAGGACAGTCAACGTTACAACCCCCCCCCTCTAACATTACACCTAGTCTAGCAGGATACGGATACGGTAAAATAGACAGAGAACCTCACCCTCAGAATCCATGAGGGGAAGAAAGGACATTTAAAATTGGACAGATTCAGGAAGGCTTTACCCCAGTTCCACTATCCAAAAACACCTGTCCAGTTTTCATTAAATTGACACCTCACTGGCACTTGCTTTACAAACTGACGCAACTACTCTGGTGTCAAACCTGTTGGATCTGGGCCTATGGCTGTTGGCGATACATATATATATATATTATTTTCTTAACACCAGTTTGATGTCCTAACCGGGTGTAGCGTCCAATCCAATGGATGTATGCTTTTGTGTTTTTTAAGTGTCACCTGCTGGCTTAAAGGATAAGTCCGGTCAATTAATAAGTTTCTGGGTCAAGTAAGGGTACAGAAAGTTATTGACTGTCTGGACTTATCTTTTAAAGTGGGTAGGGGAAAAACCCCTGATGGGGTATGGGAGTGACCTCCCACCCTCGTTTTATCACTCCCAAAACACCTCACCCTATGGGTACCTTCACATGTGGCTGCGGGTCTGCTGAGTAAAATCCACAGGGCCTTTTTATACCGTTCACCAAATGGCATTCAGTACTAGGGTGCCGGCCGGACATACGCAGTGCGGCGCTGGGACAGCCTGAGAGCGGCGGGCCTGACATCGGTGGTTAGACACTGGGTCAGGTTGGACTGCAGTGGTGGTGGAGGCAGAGCTTGTGCTACCCGCTGCTGGCCCCCTAAAGCCCCGGGGAGGTGACAGTGGCAAGAATGGGCCAACTTCCTGATGGTCTCCTGGGAGGATGTTGACCCAATGGGCAGTAACGGACATGTACTGGCCTTGCCCGTAATTAGAGGACCAGACATCAGCACCCAGGTGCACGGTCACACCGAGAGTCCCAATGAGTCGCCAACCTTTCTCTTCACATAACTGTGCAGTGATGGGACAGCTTTGCTAGAGAAGTAGTGGCGGCTGGGGACTCGCCATCTGGGGTGCGCACACGCCACAACATCCCTGAAAGGCTGGGAGTCCACAAGGTGTAATGGCAGGGACTGAAGCACCAGCAGCTTAACCAGGTGTCCGGCCAGTTTCTGGGCCATGGGATGGCTGCTGGAGTACACCTGACGTCTGGCCATGGACTCGGTCAGGGATTGCTGCCTCATTAGGGGTGTACATGGCAGTGAGACTGTGCTGCTGCTGGCACCTGAGGCTGACGAGGCCTGAGCTGCAGTGACAGGATGCTGCATGATGGGATCTGCAGTGCATGGTGCATCCTGACAGCAGGGGGTATTGGGGTCACGGTTTTTCCAGGCCTGTTGGTGTTGCCTTTCCATGTGCTTCCTCATGGATGTTGTCCCACGATTATCACCCCTGCCACCACTGACCCTCTCATTGCACAGCAGGCACAGAGCGATGTGCTTATCTGTCCCCAGGCGAAAGAACTGCCAGACGACAGAGGACCGTGGTTTGCTGCCAGCCACGGGGGGTCTTGCTGGTTGTTCACTGCCACCGCTGCCTGA
This sequence comes from Dendropsophus ebraccatus, assembly GCF_027789765.1. Lineage (NCBI taxonomy): Eukaryota > Metazoa > Chordata > Amphibia > Anura > Hylidae > Dendropsophus > Dendropsophus ebraccatus. Next base: position 1,927,639 of record NC_091454.1, on the reverse strand, counting down.
GGGTCCCCTCTCAGGACCAAGGCTTGGAGGTAAGTGACTCTGCCTGGTAGGTTGTCTTCTACCCCTCCCTCTTGTGCCTCGCTTCCTTGCACCAGTGGGATGTTGCTGCTTCGGTAGCACCTCACTTTCCTCCCCTGATGCCCTGAGGATAATGGTGCTTGGGGGCGCCACGTCCGATCAGCGACATCATCATCACCACCACTGCTACTGTCCTCCAGGGGCTGGGACAGGATCTCAGGTGCCCCTCCCTGGCTTACAGCCACCACCTCCTCTGCAGTCTCTGCACGTTCCACCTGCTGCCTTTGGGGGACTACTACCTCCTCCTCCTCCTCATCATCACTAAAATGTGGTAGAGAATCCAAAGGCAAA